>NW_008240027.1:3284236-3290865 GCF_000691975.1 Corvus brachyrhynchos | reverse complement strand
CATCCGCAGTCCTTTTTGGAAAGGGCTACAAGAGGCACCACCTGCACTTTGCCTTTTTTTGTACTGTATGAATCCTTGTAAAGCTCCCTGTATATAGACACTTTCCTTGAGAACTAGAAAAGCTTAAGATACTGGAATGTATGCACTGGAACATGGCAGAATCTTTGTCTATTGAACGGAGGACACAGCAAACAGGAAGGACAATGAAAATATTTTCTAAAGAAGTTACATCCACTCACACTGATTGGGGACCCAGGACCAGCTCATTGCTGTAGTTTATATTATGTGGAGAAGTGAATTCTTGCTTACTTAGCTATTGTGCAGACTTTAACCTGTCAGAAGAAATGAGATAAAAAGCAGAAGAAAAAAAGACAATCTGACTCATTTCCATAGGGGCACTTAGAACATGAGCAGAGATTGTTCCTTAAGCATTACTCAGCAACCTACTTTACAAAAATGCGTTTTCCAAAAAAATCCAGCTAGAGCACACCTATTGCTTTAATGGGACTAAAGTTTTACAGCAACCTGTTTCAACACAGTTAACAGTCTTTCTGACAATAATAAAGCCTAAGCTTTAAAACACACAGGGCATGCTGATAAATGTATTCTTTATGCTTCTCCAGCTCTCTGCCCAAAAAGTGACTCACTAAACAACCAACGTGAGGTGATGTAAGGCACCCAACTGTGTTCAGTCCTGGGCGCAGATGCATATGACCAGCTATGCCTCTGTTTTCCCAAGCTGTAGAGCAAAGATAAGCCCAAATAGCTTTAGTCTGGAATAAGATAATCATGCAGGCAATGGCAAAGACAGAAGTCAACTCTGCTGCTTGAGAAAGCAATAGCCCCCACAGGAAACTCTGGGAAGAGTTTTCTCCTTTTAAACAGGTGAAACAGAAGCAACACCATGATTAACTCCTTTCAGGAATCATGCAATACACAAAATTGTTTGGAACAACAATTGCAGAAATAACATTTGCTGCAAGAACACATGTTGAAGAGCTTGGTTTCTTCTCAGATGTCCCCTCATGTTTTAGTTTGCATGAACCTATAGCTTTACAGAACAAAGCTGAACAACTCCTATTAGCAAACCTTCCCGCCCCCAACTACTTCTACATAATCTAAAAACCTAGTGATAAACACAAATGTTAGCCTTTTAAAGCAGGCTCTCTCATCTCAAGCAAAACAGCATTTCACTTTCTATTAATGATGCTATTTTTTGTGGTCATGTATTTAATTGAAAGCCGATGAGTGATATTCTTTAACAGTTAGAGCCATCAAAATGAAAATGAAATGCAAGGAATGCAAAAGCAAGCCTAAAAATGCAATCAGAAGTAAAAAATTGTTACAGCAGTCATTAAATGAAAAGGCTAGTAGAGAAATCTAGGTGTTAACAAGAACAGAGTATAAGCAATTCACACCACTGTCTTCACAGGAGCTGAGACTCGAATCCAAACCATTTTCCCAGATATGCAGAATACAGTGACTGAGCCTTATTTACTCCCTGCTCTACCCCAAATCAGCCCGCACAAACTTCCCTTCTGTAATAAGGCAACTCTCAATCCCAAACATCTACTTTTTTTTAAATACAATTTCCAGCAAGACTTAAATTTGCAAAAAATACAGTTGAAGCTACAGTGCTGTTGTTTTGAATACATGCCCTAGTAGAACTTTTTTTTTTTTTAAGATGTGTAAGAACAGAACTTTTCTTTGATAAGCTTCTGAAGTCAGTTCAGATAAGCTGAAGGACAACACTGACAATGCTATTCAAATTTGCATCTGTTCTCCCACTGGAAAACTAGTCAGGCATAGACAGGCAGTGATCACCTACATCTGGCTACTGTGTACCACAAACCCAATTCAAGAAGCCACATCCAGTTTCCACTGTAACACTGATAATGATACAGCATGCCTGGTATCCCAGTAAACACTGCCCTTGAGCTTGGAACCCTGTGTTTTCCAAATTACAATTATAGGATCGCTCCCCTAAAATAAGGGTTGTCAAATTATATATGAGAAGGAAATAGAAACTATAATGAATAAATACAGTTTTTCCCTTGAATACTTGTCTCACTCATACACTGGCAGTGCTGCTTCTACAAAGACTAAACTAAGCAGCCCATAGATTAGTGCTCCCCCCACCTAATTATCAAAAGATTTTGTAGCAACTGCATTGTTACAGCATATGAGGCAAGGCAAAGTACTGTTCTTGAAAAAGACAGCTGGATCAAGTTATAAATGTAGTTGGTCATATTTCAGGGTTCAAACAGGCAGCTTCCATATAGCTTTAGGTCAAAGAGTTATTGTACTATTTGTTCATAGAGCCCATTCTGCACTAGAAGCCTACCTTAAACTTGTGGTTTTCTTCATAAGCCACCCAAAGGAAACTAACCTCTAATTTGTAGTTGAGCCAAATATCTTTGCTGACATCTGTATCAGAAATCCCAGCAGAACACTCTTACTGATTTTCATCCAACTGTGACAAAATGTATTCAGTGATTACACGTTTTATCATCAACACAACTGATAACATATCCCAGATCTACAGAAGGAAAGACATTGGTTAGCCCTACTAAATAAAAGTGAGGCAATACATAGGTAGTGGTACTTCAGATACTCTGGTAACTTCTGCAGTCAATTTGAAATCCTCTGTTCAAAAACTTCTGGCAGTAACAACTTTTTTGCAGACCTAAACTGGTATTGTCAAATAAACTAAATTCAACCCAGAACCTATTTTCTTGTCTTTTCAGACAGCAAGACCCACAGCAACAACAAACATAGGAGTGAACCCCTGACAGCTCCCTAATGCCAGAGCCAGCACACGATGCCGCTACAGCCACAACACTTTAACTTAATCCATCATCAGAAAGTTGAGAAGCTGCTATGTTAGCTATATGCAACTGATGGTCCCAGTTGTGTCTTTAGATACTGAAAGTTATTTGTTGCATGTAGTATTATTTGCCACAAAGAGATCCTCCCTTATGCCAGTGGTGCATGTATAAATGCAAAACAAAATGTAAGCAGAAGGAAAAAGCAGGAGGTAACAGGAGTCACCCTGCTGGTTGTCACCACAGTGGCTCCTGTGTTAGTTGTGCTGCTCTAAATTATGCTTTGTGAGGCTGGCAGAGCTGAATCCCTAGTTCCACCACTCTGTTTGGGAAAACTGTCCTACTCCTACGTTTAGGATGGATTAAAGCCTAGCAGAAAGCTTGCAGTCAGTCCCTTGTTACCTGACTGCCTCTGCTTGAGTTGTGAAAAACTCAAGTGAGAGAGATGTGTTATTATTTTTATTTCTGAACTTTAGAGCAAACCTTGTAGCAGAGAGGCTCCAGGACCTGCTCTGAACATCCATTTACACCTACAGCCCTGAACAGCAAACATGAGCACACTGATAAGCTGGTGCAGGTGCACTGAGGCCTGACAGAAGCTCCGGCTGCGCTGCAGGCTGCCTGCCATCACCAGATTTTATTTCTGCATTATTATTGGGCAACGCTAAGGTGGGTATTAAGACGGCCTGCCAAGATAAATTAAAGGTCTGCTGGCCTTTAACGAGAAACAGTATCCCCACCCTCGGCTCGGAGGTCACGGGTGACACCGCACATTATGTTCACCTTGCTTTTGTCTTCTGCCTCAAGTTTGGACGCAGTAAAATGTAATCAGGGGCGCTCATGCGTGAGCCCAGACACTTGGCTCCCGGGATCCGCCAGTGCCCGGTGCTGCGGCACAAAACCCAAGCGGGGATCTCTCCGCTCAAGTTGCGGGAACAAAAGAGCGCTCGGGCTGCCTCGGCAGCGGGGCTGCACATCACTGCTCTGGGCGCTGCCGAGGGAACGCTGCCACCACTCAGCCTCCCAGGAGCTCCGGCCACCGCGCCGGGAATGCTGCACCGAAAACCTTCACAAATTTTTGTTGGAAGTGGGCCAAATGGAGCTGTGGTTGTTACCGGGTGCAAACGCAGTGACTTTATCCCAAGGCATGCCGAGTGTTTAAGCCTTCCAAATGAATTCCTCCACACTCCCCTTAGGGATGACCTATCATCCCAGGCCAGAAAACACTTTCCCACCCTGCCTCTGGACAGGGAGAAAGCAGACCCCCTCTGCCACAGTCTCCCTCCCTCCCCTTGCAATTTAAAAACTGCAGTTCCACAAAATCAGGACATACACATGGGGATTATCCCATGCATCACTTCCAGCTCTGGCTCGTCTAGTTTAAAAATATGAAAGATAAAGTTACTGAACACTTCAGGGATCAGCCTGTAACACTAAGTCCTTTTGCTAACTGGTGTTTGGACTGTGCAGAGCCTTGATCCCTGACAAGAAGGCTCCAATGATGGAAGCCCTGGCATTAGTAATGATAGAAGAGCTGCTTCTTAATGTAAACTTTGAAAGGCTTCCTAAAAATTTTGCATGGCCAAATTCCTGCAGAAACACTGGAAAGTTGTTTTCTGACCAGTTCAGTTTGTCCAGCCCCTTTTAGCAGCCTCCTTGTACTAAGCCATTCAAGGGGCTTTATTTTTTTTTTAAATAAAAACCCCACACTAATTGCTTTAAGTCACCTACAATGGGACTTGGGTTTTTGTTCATTTGATACAAGCACACACAAATACTTACCTCATGAACAGTAAAAAATCGAAAGCATTTACAAGAAAGATATCCTTTAAAATTCACAGAAGCAAAGTGACTTGACTGAACTTTAGGCTTTCAGGAGTAACATCTAAAAATAGGTAGTGTCAGGTATGCAAGAATTTAACGAGTAGTGGACAGTATTGGGTGTCTGAGAGATCTGTCCAATTTTTAAAGTGTCAGAGTTAGCAAAGGAAGCAAGTACAGGTCCTTGTGATCCAAAAATCTCAGGATGATCACCTCCTCCTGTTTTAATTAAAGTACCACATACCTCCAGAGAGAAAAACACAGCTCACTGTGCTGAAACAAAGAGAATAAACCACACTTGCAGACACATGCCACGATTCAGGCACAGGTTGAAAAGCACATTCTGAAAGTACATGCCCCATAAAAGACACCACTTGGAAGTACTTATTTGCTATCAATTTCTCTGCAGGCTAACACTTTTGGTGCATATTTTACTGTACCTTCTGGCTGTACAGATCAGAGACCTGAGAAGATAAAGGCCCTTCAATTACCTTACTGCTTCAGCCTGTTTGACTCTTACAGGTATAGATACAGTTTCACCAGTACCCATTTATGCTTACTTTAATTCATTACCAAAGAAAGGCTCAACCTCTCCTCCTCACAAGCCTTCCCTCCCTCTTCAGACACAAAAGAAACTTTTTGTCCCATCAAAAACTTCAGGCAAGCGAAGGATAGTACATTTCCCCATTTTCAGCACTACCAATCCATGGAGGGGGGAGGGAAGAGAAAGTGCATCAAATCCTTTTGAACAAGGTTTTTACGTGTTATCAAAGTAACTGTGCCTCCAGGGATGGATTCCAGCCTGTTCCCAAGTATTATCCCCCCTCCACCAAAACCCAGCGACCACCTCATCTGTCACTGCTGGAAGAGAGCTGGGGAGAAAAGGGTCTTGGAGACTGTAAAAGCGATTAAACTGGAACTGAATGGAGGTGGGTAAATCACCACCATCAAAGTGTTACAGGCACATAAAGGCACACAGGTGAAGAGGATAATAAAAGAGCTCCTCTAGGAGCGAATACAGCCGAAATATACGCTTTTCGATAAAGGCTTTTAAAAAAGGAGACACGAGAGAGGGGCTGCGACCAGCTCTCCTCCTCCTGCCTCCTTCCATCTCCCAAAAGGCACCATAAATTGCTCTTATCCTCCCACCTCCCCCACAAAAAAACCCCCAGTATTAAAATACTTTGCCCAGGAGACAGCGAGCTCAAGTCCCTGGAAAGTTTACACAAAGTTTAACTACAGATATTTTTTTCCCACCCCCCCCCTCCCCCTCTCCTTTTATTTTAAAAGGGAAAAGTCTGCAGGAGGAGTGAGGGCAGGGATGGACGGCAGCCGCCGAGCCGCTGCCAGGGGTGCGGGGGCAGCTCGCAGGCTTCGGCTCCCTACCTGGAGGGTCCATTTCAATGTAAAATATCAGCTCAGTGGAATAGGGCATCATCACTTCCCTCCAGTCCGTGTCATCGCGGTCCATATCCCACACCGTGTTGTACATCGCGACAGCCAAGTCCCGGCAGGGTTAGAAATAAGAGGTTGGATAGCTCGGCTTTTAATCGAGAGGTGGGGGGGAAGAAAAAAAAAAAAAAAAAAAAAAAAAAAAAGAAAACAAAGCCGAGAAGAATCCACCTCGCTCTAAAATAACACTTTTAGCAAAAAGAAAAAAAAAATTAAAATCGCAAAAATAAACTTAAAAAAAACCTCCACGCAAGTCACCGCAGCAGCTGCCCTGCAGGAACTAAAGATAGGTAGTTATATATATAATATATACAGAGAGAGTGCTTCTTTTTGTTTAAAAAGACACCTTTCCACAGAAAAGCCACTTTCCTGAATTCTCCCTAAAAATCGCCGTTTTCAGGGTATTTTTAAAACACAAGCCAAACAAGCCCCCCGCAGGAAAGCGGGGGGATGGTGGCGAGCAGCGGATAAAAAGGGGCGATTTCAGTCTCTGGATGAATTCTTTCCGCCGGCGGGGGGCGCGAAAAGAGG
>NW_008240027.1:3283709-3284045 GCF_000691975.1 Corvus brachyrhynchos | reverse complement strand
CTCTTGCCGAGGACCGGGCCACGCCCCCCCGGCGCCAGGGGGCGGGGCTTCGCGCCGGCTTTTTAACCCCTTGGAGGTGAACGGGTATGTGTGTGAGGGACCGCTTCCACGAGGCGGAGGGAGGGGTGGGCAAAAAAAATAAAGACATAAAGGGGAAACATCCCTCTTAGCGCCGGCGAGGCACACCCACACAGAAAGCTTAGAGCACAATAAAAATCTGCTTCCTCTCTTTTCTAACTTCTACCCGGCTCGCTTTCGCCACTTTTCTCGACGCCTTTTCGTAGTGCCCCCCTGTTCTGAGGCGAGCAGCGGAGGTGGTAGGTCCCCTGGCTGGCC
>NW_008240027.1:3242564-3283317 GCF_000691975.1 Corvus brachyrhynchos | reverse complement strand
GACTCTGTGTTGGCTGACCCCTCAGCCTCTGCACTGGCCACAAACATGGGCTCTCCTCCCTCCTCTGCCAGGGCCGTGGCAGCTGCCTGCTGTGGTAGCCACGTAATCCACCTAATACCTTGACCATTTCAGAGGGCACCATCGGTAAGGAGTGTGACCCTCGAGAAAAATCCGGCGCGCTTTCTAGTGGCATAACCAGCGGGGGGAAAAAAAAGGAAAAACAAAACCCACAGGAAAAGGCACCAAACTGGATGTCTGCCTCTCACAGGGTTTGGGCTAAGTCTGAGCTGCAAACACACCCGAAATGGAACCTCAGCCTGCCTGGCAGCCACATCCCGATGGGCAGCCACAGCCCGCAGGCACTGGCAGGAGGCAGAAGTGCAGCCAGCTCGGCACTCAGTCTCGGTTTTAGCGCGGCAAAGCATCCTTAGAGAAAGGCTGCTGCTGAGAAATTAAGGAAAAGTCCCTTCCTGAGACTCCCAACCAGTGTCACAGGCACAAAGATGGACAACACCTTGATCTGCTGTGGAGATGTCAGGGAATGTTGGAAAACCCAGCACTGGAGTTGCCTGCTTTATTTCCACTTCAAAGCGTGGAACAGCAAGTGACGAATAATTTGTCCTGCTGTGGCATTAGGTAGCAGCTCCTGAAAACACCCTCCTGGCTTGGCTGAACCTTAGGGTGACTGCGGCACTGAATAACTGAAAGGCCGTACCCGACGGAAGAGTATGAGGGAAGATCTGAAGTTTGCTGATGTATCACAACTTCCACAGCAAGCAACTGAGAGCAGCCTGCTCCAGGAACAGAGCTTCTTGAGGGATGGACAGCTGCAAAGGAGCACAGGGCTTTGATTCAAGTCACTCACTGTATATAAATTAATTTTATAAACCCATCCGCAAACTCTGATTAATCCACAATAACCAGATACGATTCCTTTTTCTAATTTTTAAATTAAATTATTGAGCTGATACCATGTATCAGCTCCAGCTTCTTCAAAGGGAAATGCCCTCCTTGGAAGCACAGCTGGCTCCCCCAGTGAAATTTAACTTGGTGCTTTGGGTGCAAGCAATCGGCTGCCCACTGGCGGGGTGTGGGGTATCCCACAAGGGTCAGACGTGGGTGGAGGTGCAGAGGTGAATGCTGCTTTGCAGGCCCTGTAGAGCTAAAAAATGGGGCTGGGGTCCCTATGGCAGCACCCAAACTTTGATTAGCATCTCTGGCAGAGTGGGGGGAGGAGGCAGACTCAGGTTGAAATTCATTTTCCCCCTTCCTGCACCTCATTATAAGTTCCACCCACATAAGACCTAATTACTTGGCTTTTATGCTGGCAAAGTGGATTTCATCCTTGCTGTTTCCCATGGTGGTTGCCTTCATTTTCATGGCGGCACTGATGGTTACAGCTTATTGATGTTTTCACTTTAGTGATTTAAAGCAGAATACATTTTGTTATTAGCACTGGTTTCTCTCATTGCTGCTTTAATCAAAGATGCAATTTAAGGCAGAGGATTGTGTCTAATGGTAAACAGTAGGATAATGCCTTGAGAGAACAGAATATTAATGTGTTTTTATTTCTCAAAACTGTGCTTATAATTTACCCAAGATTGCTTGGCTCCCAACACGCACGTATGGGGTGCTCCTTTTCCTACCACACTGCCTACCTTGCACCAGGGATGAGCATGGTGTCCATGTGTGTGCCCAGGGGGGAGAGGGAGGCTCATGTGCTGCCTTACACACTGCTAAACCCCCTCTGCCTGTGCCTCTCCTCCACAGGCACAAAGTCTGAGCATCACAGAGCAGACACAAACCTGGGAGCATGCCGAGGGCTCAGGGATGCTCAAGGTCTGGTAGCACTCCCACTGCCAAAAATGGCCACGCAGACTCAATACATCACCCCAAGATAGGAAAAGCTACATTCAAACACTGAAACAAAATAATGGTGATTTGGCAGTGCCTGAGCAGGGGTCAAAGTGCTGGAGGAGGGGACCTGGTACCCCACACAAAGGCTGAAAGACAAGAAATGAGCCCAGTGCCTGCTGCCTTCCCAACATCCTGTGTCGATGGCTGTGCATTTGCTCCCTTCCCTCGGATCTGACAATTCACATTTCAAGGCAAGATTAAATATTGAAGTTTTGAGCGCTTCCATGTGCTTCAGGAGGAGCTGAACAGACCTGTGCTGGAACAGACTGAACACAGAAAAGCCATTTGTGCCAAACTGCTTGGTTTCCTCTTTGCCGAGCCATGATAATGTGATATCCGACAGCTGAATGTGGGCCACAACAGGCTTTTATAGTTGGAGGGGTGGAAGAGGGAGGGGGGCTGAATCCACAGTGCTGCCAGCCAAATGCACGAAAATGATGCGAGACTTTTGGGGCAGGCTGGAGACTCCTGGCCACTCCCGAGATCCAGATATTAGCTTCACTGTTAGCACAAGCTTAGGGCCTGATGGAGGGGAGCTTGGAGAAGGTAGAACTGCATTAACATCAGAAAGGACAACTCCCTGGCCGTCAGTAGATGCTACATGAAATTACTGGCCTTTTGCTGCACAGACACTGGGATTTTTGGAGAATGTGCTGAGACTGCTGGCCAGCTTCCCACGGGTGCAGCCACACCTTGCAAGGAACAGCACAAGAACAACCAGTTACAGCAGTTTGGTTTAGTTAACGGATTCTTCCTGCCTGTTTCTCAGCTCCTGGAGGTGAGGAGATGAGGGAAGGAGGAAGGGTTGGTCTGCTTTGGCTCAGATCCTGCCGCTGGGGTCTCAGTGTGGCTCAGTGCGCTGCAAACCAACCTTGGGGCTTGCTGCCAGGAGAAGAGGTGTTGGGAATGGCAGAGGTTCATCCCACCTTCCTGAACCACGGTGACAGTGCAAGCACCATCTTCCCCTTTAGTTATATGGTCTGAGCCCCAAAAGTACCATAAGGACCACAAAGCATTTGCCACAAGATTAAGAGTATTACTCCCTGCAGGGGTGAAGTAGCAGCAGTTTGCTTTCCTGCATCCTCCAGAACCTTCATGTGAAATGTAATGGGCATTTTTAACAAGGACTGTGCTTCCTCTCTCTGCTTTAGAGTCATTTTATGTCCTAACAGGCTGCAAAACAGTTGCCTCACTCCACCCCAGATGCGGCCACATTTCTGTGGTGAGGAAAAACTCTGGCAAGTGTGCCGAAGTTGGGTGCTTTGGTTTGAAAATTATACATTGCATTAAAAACCTGTATTAAAGAATAATATGCGGTCTGCAAAAAACATTCAAATGAAATGCTTCAGTGTTAGGAAGTGTCTTATTTACAGCTCCAGGAGCAGCTTGTGCCCTTTTCCCTTCCCTGTCCACAGAATAAGGAAGAGTTTGAAATAGGGGCTCATGTCCATAAAGGTCGGAACACAAGGCATGCACACAGAGCTGAGCTTGCAAGGAATCATACATTAGGCATTTCCTAACTTAAAAGCACTTGGCTTTGCATTGTAAACAACATTCTTTTAACATAGGAAATAACATTAAAAAAAAATAAAGAAAAAGATCTTTTAAATAAATGTCTACAATGTAGGTTGCTGCAGCTGGACCTAAGGTATTCCTCAGCAAGGCTTGGACTGGCCTTTCCTCACTACTCCGGGGGCTTCTGCCCAAAAAATTGCAGGAGTAACGGTCCGGGATGGAAGCAGAAAGCTGCTCTCCTGTGAGGGGAGAGGAGGTGTGTGTTGCTTTTGCAGCTGGAGAGTGAATGCCAACCCTGTGCTCTGCACACTGGTGTCTGGGGTGGGCACATCTGCACCTGGAGGGTGCCCACGGACGGGCGTGCGAGGGGGTGGGCATGGGGGGGTGAGGGAAAGGACACGCTGCACTGAGCTGTGCTGAATTGCTGCTTTGGCAGACAGCACCGGGCCAGCTCTTTAGAAAGTTCACGTTCAGTTATTGTTTTGACAGACTGCCAAAGTTTTCCTGAGGAATGCAGGCAGCAGAAGGGAAATGGTGATTTTCAAACTTTTTTTTTTTATAACTCAGCCAAACCAGAATGGAATTTCATGGGAAAAGTGAAAGGTACATCTCTAGCCTCGGGGCATCGTTGCTGCCAAGTTTCAGGGTCTGGCTGCAAACAATGGAGATGTCGGAGCATCTCCAAAGCAGTGCACCCTTGCACGCACTCACATGTGCTCACGCACACTCACGCACACGCTGGAAGCATCTTCTCTAACGGTGACTGCTCCCACCCACACCCACTACTCCCAGAAAACTGACACTAACCCGCAGCGCTTTAACAAAGGGTATCCGTGGTGTAAAAGCAGGCGGCAAAGCCCGTTCGCAGCTGATGAAAGGTTTGCTACTTGGGAGGATGCTTCGGTGCTCTCCCCACCCCAGTCCTGGCCTACTACCAGCCATGGGGCACCCCTTCTCTCCACATGCTCTTCACTAGGTCAGTCCCAGAGCCACGGGGTATTTTTGCAGGTCTTCCTATCCCTAGGAAGGGCAGGAGGTTGTAAGCTCCCCTCCTCCTCCTTCTCCTCCTCCACAGAGGGAGGAGAGCAGCCGGTGAGCCGGGTTCTGGCGCTGCAGCACCCCGGGGTCTGCGGGGCTGTGGAACCGGGCTGGGGAACTGCCAGTTACCTTATATTTTCCAGTACACTAATTTCTCTTGTCATCTTGCCAGTGACAAACAGAGAGAGTTAAACAGAGCAATCCATTAAAGAAGCAGCCTGACAGACCGATTGTTAAGGGTTTCAGCGATTCCCATTTACACTGGCTTGAAAAAAATTTTGCCTCGAGCAGCTCCAATTACAGAATTATCGGACCACACTCTGGTCCCTTTGTGCACTTCGCATCTCTGTCATCGTTCCAGGCCTCTCTCTATTTAGTTGCTTGGAAATGGTGAGCAAAATGGAAGGAGACTTGTAACAAGTTCAGAGAAATTAGAGGGGGGAAAAAAAAGAGAGAAAAAAGCTCTGTCCCTGATTCTAATGTCCTAAACCTACACTTTTAAAATGTAACACTGTATAGGAATTTAAAATATTTTTCACTTCCTCTATTCATTGCTTCAATGCACTGGAACTACTTGCTTAGATTTTTTTTTTTTTGCCCCCCAAGGAATGTACAATAACCACTCTGTAAATTCCTCAGGACTGATTTTAAGAGGTACTGTAGAACTTTATTCATGGAGGAAAGAAATAATCCCAATACCTTCCTGAAGTAACTCTTTTTAATAAACATGGCAGTCTATGTTTTGATCCCAGCCAGTGATGCAAGCAGCAGGAAGAGGAAATCAACAGCACGTTTAGGAAAAGTGAGGTCTCAGCCCTGCTCTGCTGACATCCCACTTGGTGACCTTCAAGCTGGATTGCCAGCATGGGTTTGAAGGTGGCACCATTCCCAGTAAGAGGAATTCTGAAAAGCCCAGAGGACTTTTCACTTCCTCAAAAGCAAAGCTTGAACTTTGTAGATTTGTTATTATTATGAAAAAAAACCCCACCACAATAGTTTCCCTACCCTAGGATGCAAAGCTGAAGGGTATCCTAACCCTCCACCTGTGGCTGAGCCAGGCATGGTCCCCCATTATGCAGCAGCTACATGATGTGGACATTATGCCCCCAACCCAGTGTGGCCTCACCTATTTATCTTGCAGCAAACTCTCCCATTCCTGGCCTCCCAAACGATTTTACCATCCCTCTGCTGGTGTTATCCTGGTAGTAGTACCCTCATAAGTCCGTAAAATGTTACCCCCCACTAAGAACCTCCCCCCTTTCCTTGCAGCAGAGATCATCTGGTTTCACAGGGAGGCAAAGGGAGCAAAGCCACCTCTGGGCAATGCTGGAGGAGGCTGGGATCAAACTTCAGTCCTAATGCACCAGGGAATGCTGGCTTCCCTCTGGCCGAAAATAGAAGGAAGTTTCTCATGGCTGAGTCCCCAGTCCTGTCACGCAACTCCTTTGCCCCCATTGCTTTCCCTGGGATTTGGTGGAACTGACCGATTGTTGTGTGTCCAGGGAACCTCACTGCAACACATCCATACTCGGATCTCTGCCCAGCTGCAGGAACGGAGACTCCCACCCCAGATTTTGGGTGGAGATTGAAAGCTGGAGAAAAACCCCCATAACAACCCAGGGAGCTCTCGGGGGTATTGAAAAGTCCTCTCATTTCTTATTAATCACTTAGGCCAAGAATTCAAGTGTCGGCAGTGTGTTGGCTGGGGTTGTTTTCCTTGCAGTTATCCACATGCAATTCATGCCTTGGAAAATGACCCATTTACCATCATGCATTGTTGCTTAGCTACACGCACTTTCCCTCTAAGTTTTCCCAAATGGAAACATGGCTCTATTTGCTTTGGAGATCATTTTCCCTGGCTTTCTCTGCTTTACAGTAAATAAGCATAAGAAGAAGAGCCTCCGAATGCTGAGTGGGGAAATAAAACAAACAGCGCGGTATAGGGTGAGCATTTAAAATCCAGCATGTGAATGCAATGCCTTCCTTGTCCAGCCAAGGTGATGGGCAGGGAGGGTTTGAGCAAAGGCAACTTGCAGGTCAGGTTCATTAAGACCTTTTTTTATCTGTCCTTTGCATTAAGGTTCTTTCCCTGCTGAAGATTTCCAAACAATTTGGTTGAATAATTCTGTGTTCCCAAGAGAAGAGTATTATTTCCCTGGAGGACGGGTGGGACTTCAAGGCACTGAGAACTGACTCTGTCTCTGCTGCCACGCCTGCCTTGTGGAGTCTTAGGTATCCTCTAAAAACATGCAGGAAAGCACCTCCCTTATCCCTACAAACCAGCACACCACATTGTGCCACTAGACAGGACTTTATCCATCAAACCCCAAAATTTCTCACATTCGCCAAATCCTGACTACACTGTCATAGCAAGTGGTGGGCACAGGCTGGCAGATCAGCCACTGCAGCATGAAGCTCAGCTTCCCAGCACACCAGGTAAATCTTTGGGCCATTTGCTGGAATCCTGAGCCCACCAGTGCCTACGCTGCACAGATGTCCTCAAAACATTCAACAAATCCAGAGTTTTTGGAAAGCATGAGCTTTACAGCCCACGCACAGAGGGACTGCGCAGCACATGTACGGCTGGGATCACTGGTCTTGCTCAGCTTGTGCCTGAGGGCTGAGTTGTGCCGGCATGGTGCTTGTGTCCAGGATTTCCGGATGTCCAGCAGTTTATCTGTTCCTCAAGGACCAGACAAAACTTGCAACATCTTCAGATTTTACTAAGGACAAAGCTTTTGGGTAAAAAGTCTCTCTCACAACACATAGGTTAGTAGAGGACTCAGTGGAAAACCTTTTGTTTCCTGGTGCCATGAATGTGCTGGACATGAGCTCTTTGTGGAGAGTAGAGACAGCCATCAGCTGCCAGAGATCGCAGGAGTGGGATGCTCTAAAGGGTGAGCTCTGCCCTGCCTTCTGCTGACTGAGCATAAAATGCATATTGTCTCCGAAAAGAAAAAGGGGAGAAACAAAGTAAATCATGTGATGCTGATTACCAGGCCAAAACACTGAACTAAGGTTTGATACAACAGTTTCCAGGGTGCCAGAAAGTGAAGAGCGATATTGTACCTAGGCAAATCCTGGCTGGTGAGTTGACATATCCCAAACACTGCGCTCTCTGAGAGCTGCCAGCACCTGAAGAAGCACCTTTACTCCTCTATCGCTGGGAAGCTCTTATCTTGCTTTGACCAAGCGTACACAATACAGCTTTGTTTTGGGCGATACCTCCCAGATGAACGGCCTCTTAGAAGTGCTTTGAGGAATTAAATGAATGAAAACAGTAGGAGAGGGAAGGGGAGGGGAAGGGGAGAAAAACTTGCTGCCGCACTACAGGAGGCAAAGTCGGTGGGATACTAAACCCACTAAATATGGAGCTGGGGTCTATGTCAGACTGAAAGAAGCAAGCGTGTGACCCCGCTCCCTGCCATTAGAGGCACTTCAAGACAATGGCTCAGTCCCAAAGCAGGAATCCACTTTACTGTCCCCTTTCCCCTGCAGCAAGGGTGGGGATGCTGTTGCTTGCAGATGCTGCCCAGGTCTGTGGTGCTCCAGCCCCCAGTGCACCACACACCAAACTCAGGCATCTCATCCTCAAGGTATGGCCCCATCTCTCTGCAGTGGGGGTGTTTCAGCATAGGCATTTTGGGGAACCCAGCAGGTGACGGTATCAGACAGTGTGTCCTCCTTCCCTTTGCCATTGCATTTCTGCGGCTGAGGCCAAACCCTGCTTCTTGCAGTCCCCTCTGGGCTCTTTGGTTGATGGGAGATTCCAGGTCTTTCTTGCCCTGGGTGAAGGATCACTCTGGCTCAGTGCAGGCTGGGCACCTGCCTTAGGTCCTGGAGCTGAATCAGGCCAAGGGCAGTCTTCATGAATGGAAATCCCCCTGGTTTTATTGTCTTTAAAGCCTGGAAACACCTGCCTGTTGCTCAGGGAAACAAGGCTAGCAGGATAAGGGTCTGGCAGCACCTCCCCTTCGTTCCGTGTCCTTCCTGGGCACCCTTTGGAGCCCAACCCTGCCAGCGCCCTGTGCCCCCCATGGTTGGTTAGGAGTTGGCCCTGTGAAAATCAAACATCAAAGGGCTCTTCCAGCAAGGGCTATTTCCACATCAAATGCCTACCTCCAGTCCTGAGCCATTGGGGAGAGAGCTTTTCATAAAAGGAGAGGGAAGATTAATATTATTTTTCAAAAGTATAATGGGAGGTTTCCACTCCCCAAGCACTTCAGAGTTGGTTTTTGCACAAAGCCAGAATAATTTCAACCCCAAAGGAAAAAGAAAAATACATTAGAGGAGGTAAAAAATGCCTGAAAAAATAGTTGGCCTGAATAGAAATGTTCAGGTCACTGTCACTTTAGGGGCTGGAAGAGGCTGCAGCTGGGAGAACCTGACTTTCCCGTAGGAATGCATGTCCTCCATCCTCACTCAGACCAGCAGGGTTGTTCTGGATGCCTGCTTGAGCATGGGGAAGTGGGGAGAGCCAAAGACGGGCTGTCAGAACTGCAAACTGGTGAGAAGAGGAAGGAGAGGACAAGGGGTGGAGAAGATGCTGGAAGCACTCTGTTGGGCAAGTGGAACGGGAAAACCCTGCTGTGAAGTACAGCCCTCTCTGAGACTCTCCGAGAGAAAGGCAGCACGAATCCGGCCGAGCGACAGTCTGGCAGCGTGCCTGGAGCGTGGCAGAGCTCTGCCTTGGAAAGGCACCTGCAGCCTCAGCATCTTCCTCTTACAAACATGCCACAGCATCATGGGGAACCACAATCCTGCAGCCTGACAGCCAGTTTCTGCTCTGTGAGCATGAGCCATTGGGCCAGACGGGTGTATGAACAATTATTTGATCATTTCCACTGCAGGAACCAACTTGACAAATACCTCCGATTCACAAGCTTGCAGTCTGCTTCTGAAAAACCAGACTAGGAGCAAGCTTCCACCCTGGAAAATCCCTTGCCTGTGTCTGCTATGCATCCTTTCCCATGCAGGGAAAGGTTGGGCCAAATGCAGAAGGCACCATGCAGCTGGCAAAGCTGTTCTGGGGCAATGTTCCCAGGCTGGTGGGTCAGGGTGGCAGGGTTTAGCTGCTGGGAGGTGGTCTGTCCTTAGGTCACTTAGTGCCTTGCTTGTTTTCTGCATCTTGGTCATTCAACAGAATGAAATTTTGCTAGCATGTACCTCACCCTCCTCTGGATTTGGGGTACAGGTGTGAGGCAAAGTGTGGGACTGTCCTTGCAGCCCCAAACCTCACAGTCTCTGGTGACATGCACCCCTTAGTGATTTTCACTTAAAAGATGGGTAGGGAGAAAATACTTGTGGATAAGGAAATGGAAAATAGGATCCTGAGGGCTCAGGGAAACTCTATTGGTTAAGCCAAATCTTGCCTTTTCCCAATGCTGGAAATTACCCATCCATGAAGAGGGCTGGAGCAGGCATCTTCACCCCATAAATCCCACTTAAGCCCTAAAGAAAATGCTTCAGCGTTGCTTCAGGTTCATCTGCTGGCCACCACAGGAACAAAGGCTTCACACTGTCCCAAGAAGGCAGAAAAATCCCCCTGTCCCTCTGCTGGAACTGATGGCTGGAGGGCAGTGATGGGAGAAAGCAGCAGCAAGAGGGTGGTTGGGCAGCAGTTTGTGGGACTGTGCTGGCATCACTGTGTGCCCCAGTACCCTTCCTCGCCAGCTTCCTTGCGCACCTTGAGGCAAAGCAGGGGGGTGATGGCAGGTGCTTCTTCCCTCCCCTAGACACTGGGGAAGTCCACGAAGGTGGGGGAACCCTGGAACAGCAGCGTCGTGCTGATGCCGGGGTCTGGCACGCGGTGGGTCAGTGCTGGGAAAGCCAAGGGGCGCGCTGGAAACGGGAGACGCCTGCAGCAGGCGGCGGTGCCAGTAGGACATGGCCGGTTTGCTGCCTGCGGGACTGCCCTGCCCAAAACAACTCGCTCACATTTACTGTAAGCGGCAGCCAGGCCGTCCATAGCTTGTGGTGAACATACCAGCCCTGCCTGCAGAAAGGGCTGCGGAAGCCAAGCTGGCCCCTTGCCCAGCAGGCTGGAGGAGGAGAGCAGGGGGGGGACTCTGCAGCCCTACCCCAGCACAGCACCCTCAGCCCTGCACCCTCTGCCCGCTGCAGGCCCCAGAGCCTGGCTCAGAAACACATGAGGTGGATTTTCTGTTGCCAGGTGCTTTCTGCACCCAGTGTAAAGGAGAGGGTGATGCTGTAGATAGAGCCCCCCATATTGATTCCACCATGGCAGCACTGGGGCAGCTGGAGGAAAGGCAGGGAATTCCTGACTGTGGCAGAAGCCCCTTGAACGGTACAGCAAAGGGACTCAGAGGCCAGGCTGGGTGCTGCTGGCTGGTAGCCAGCTCATCCCTGGGGCACTTGGGGCCACGGCCGAGCCGGGAAACCCCCCGGCTGCGCCCAGCTTCCGGCCTTTGTGCGTGGAGCCAGCGGCGGGGCGGTGGCAGTGGGATGGCTGCCATCATGTCATCCTGGCCCGGGCTGCCATGGAGCCTCGCGTGTCCCTGCAGCCCGAGAGGTGCTGCCGGATGGCGGGAGACTGTGCAAGGTCTGGCTGAGGGGACTTGCCGTCCCCTCCCACGCAGCTGTGCTGGGAGGGAAATTTCCGATACTGCCGGCTTCCCAGAAGTCAGGGGAGGTTTCATCCCTGGCTCTGCTGTCTCAGCTCACGCGTCTCTCCCGGCTCAGCCTGTGACCCTGGCATGTGAGGCTTAGAGCCAGCAGAGCGGGGTGAGACCAAGGGTGGGCAGCCTGTGAGGCCAGGCTTTGTGGAGCCAGCCACAGAGCTCCAGCCCTTCTCCTGGCCGCTCTCCCAGTCAGACCATCTTTGCTGGTGGGTCTCCCACAGCGCCACGAGCTGCCCAATGCCAGCCAGCTCAGTGACATCAGCATGTGCCACATCCCTGTCCCCCTGCCCCAAAGCCTCACAGTGCTCCTATTGAGGCACCATGGCCCCCAGCAGTGTCGGGGTCACTGTGCTGGGGGTGCTGTAGGGGTGTGCTGCAGGGTCAAGGGCCAGGAGTTTTGTCTCTCCCCTTCCTGGCATGGATGCAAAGCATCCTGCAAGGGAATGCTCATAAAGGGAGGGATTCTGCTGGCATGAGCCACAGAGCTGGTGCCCACCAGTGGATCGATGGGCCTGACCCTGTGCAGGCAGTGGAGAACATGGCTTTTCCAGGGTGGGCTGGGGGAGTCAGGGGACACCAGCCATGTGTCAGGGGACACTGGGTGTCGGGAGCATGACCATATGCTACAGCAGCCATCCCAGCCTTCCCAAGCCACCCAGCACTGGCTATGGATGTTTTGTGTTCTTACAAGAAATCCAGCTAAAAGCAAGGGACTGTTCCAACCAGGTGGCTCTTCCAGAACCTTCTCCTCTGCTCTGTGTTTAAGCAGCAGTGATTTTTGCTCAGGAATGTCCAAATCTTTGCTCTGCATAGGCTCTGATTTTGAACTCCCAAGGACTGAAGGGCTCCTGGCACCTTCCCATCCCCTGCCTGTCCTGACTGCAGGACCTGTTGCCAGAAAAAAACTGAGTCTGGGACTCAAATGTCCAGCCCAAACCTGATGTGCCTGAGGGGAGGAGCACTGACCCTGACCCGTGCAGCCCTCCAGCACCAGCCCAGGCTTAACTCTCTCCTCTGCAGGAAGATTTGAAGCCTTCCAGTTAAATCCGGGAAGGAGTTAGCAAGTCTTTGTGGCAGGCGGATTAGAGGCAGAGGTAAATGCTCCTGCTAAGTGTAATCTGACTGGTTAAAAGCTCAGCTCAGTCTCTATCCCAGCATTGTCCTTGCTTCTTATAAATAAAAGAGACAATTCTGCAAACACAGACTTTTCCTATTGCCATGCAAGGGAGTGGTGAGAACCTGTTGCCCTACCCCTCTCCCCAGGTTATCATTAGGATTTATTACCATCCCCCCAGTGCCCTCCTTTCTCTGGGATGGGTTGGACACTGGCAGCCTCTGATCCTGTGGGTGCAGCAGGAGGGGGATTACAGCTCGTGGGGCCGCAGGTCAGGGTAGGTAAAGGCAGCAGAAGCTCCTGACATTGGGGAAAGGGGACTGGGGGGCAGAGCCAGAGCCCTCTTTCACCACACAAGCCAGGGGTTCCCCCAATCCCATGCCCTGGGGAGCCCTCTGGATGGGATGGGGCAGGAGTTGCAAAGGGGTAGGAACTGGGAAGCTAGGAGTTCAGCTCATTGTGGAGTATATAGTAACTCAAAACAGAAATGAAAAATGATCATAACTATGTAAAAATAGTTTACAGTTACTTGGTTCTCTCTGAAAACTTCTGGAGCTGGTGGCACTAAGGGGCACAGGAGGGTGGCAGGAGCCACTGGCCATCTCACCCTGTGGCAGGGGCACCTCTGTCCCTGCTGTCCCCTGCAGGTGACAGAAATCCCTGGGCAGTACTAGCCAGGACCCTATGTGCCAACCCCAGGAGTTTGTGGGTGCCATGGAGACAGTCCCTTGCTCCCACAAGTGGAGGGTGCACAGATAACCTCTCCCAGGGGATTATGGCTGAAGTGGGGGGCTTTCACGGGAAGCATGAGCAGGCAGGGACCAGGGTCTTACCAGGATTAAGGTATTTTCTATGCATTTAAACTGGTTGTCACAAACCCAGAGCTGACCCAGAACACAGCACCTAGGGAACAGGGGAGAAGAGAGGGGAGAAGCTCATGCCCACCCCAAACCTCACCCCAGGGCTTGCAAGGAGCAGGGGGAAGGTGGTCACAGGGGCTTGGAACCCCCCAAAGCCCCAGAGATGATCTGTGGTCCCCAATTCGAGGAGAGCTGAACAGGTGCTGCCCAACCCCAGTGAGGTGCCTGCTGATGGAGGAGAGCTTGGGGGGCTCGTGAGGGGGGACAGCAGCAAGTCCCAGGGAGACAACAGAGCCCTGTGCCCTCTCTGGGGCCAGGACAGAGGGGTCCATTGTGGGAGACGTGAGAACTGGGTGGCTCCAGGAGCTTGGTAACCTTAATCCTCCCTTGGATTAATGCTTAGGGGAGCTGGGGACAGTGTTTAAACCTGTCAGAGTGAGCCCTCGTGCTGAGCACAGCCCTGTAGCAGGGTCAGAGGGGGACAGAGGGCACAGGTTGAGGACAAGAAGAGGGGCAGCCAGTCCTGTGGCCTAATCTGACATGCAGCCTCAGATTTTGTGGGCATGTTCCTGGGCCCTGCCCTCCCTGGGAGCAGAGGGATGGGCAGTGTGAGGCCCAGCTCGGTGATGGGGTCACGTCTGGCTATGCTGCCTGGCTCTGAGAGGCTGCTGCTGCTGCTCTGGCTCTGCAGGGCCACTGCAGGCTGAACCCCCTGAGTCAGCCCAAGGTGGAAACCATCTGCCCTTGGAAGGATGCTCTTCTGGGGGAATGCCTGCCTGTAATGAAGTCTCTGGGATGAAATCCCTCTCTCAGGATGAATTGGCTTCCCTGGGGCTGAGCTTTCAGCCTAGCTTAAAGGAGCAGTGTGAGAATGCTCAGGGATGCTCAGACAGCCCATGTTCCTACCCACACAGACCCCAGACTGAGCCCAGACCCCAGCAGAGGATCCCCTAGCTTGTGGCATTAGGAGCCACATGCTGGGGGCGCTTGCAAGGCCATGCAGAGGCAGCCCCAGCCCCAGCTCTTCCCCTGAAGCACCTGGTCCCAGCCTACCAGGACCCCACACCAGGTCCCCCGACCCAGCTGAGCAGGCAATGGCACATGGATACCCTTAGAGGAGGTTCCCACCCCTGGCAGTGTGGGTACAGCTCTCTCCTGAGCACCCCCTGGTCCCAGCTGTTTTGCCAGGCACCTGGCTTCAGCATGAAGGTGCCCTTGGACCCCAAGCACCAGTTACACCTCCTCCACCACTCCAAAGGCTTGGCCTCTCATGGGAATCCCCTGTCCTGTGCCTAATCCAGACCATATCTCGATGCTCCCCAAACCTGCCACCAGTCCCAGGGAGATACCACAGGATGCTGTCACCCATCCTGATGTGGCCAGTGTCACCTTGGGTGCTTCCCTGGTGGGATGGGAGCGGCCTTGCAGGGGCTGCAGGTGCTGTGTGCCTGTCCCCAGGGGCATCAAGGCAGAATGGGATGTACTGTCCTAAGTGGCATCTTAACTAGATCTGATCCAGCCTTGCAAAGCCACAGCGCCTTCAATTCCCTTAGCACTCCAAATCTGCTACTGTGCATCTAAGCGGATTATTTTAAATACCCCATGATGGACCGCTCCTTTGTAATATAAACCAGCCTCGTGTGTCCCATTCCCCTCCTATTTGCTGTGATTTAGCTGCAGCTGTGACAGTTAGAAGTCTCCCCAGCTCCCCCTGCTCCCTAGGAAACATCCCTTGTACCATCCCCTTCCCCAAATCCTCTCTCCCCTGTGCTGCTGGATCCTGGGGGTGCTCCCCTCCACACAGCCTTTAAGCTCTTGGGGTGAGTGATGGCTGTGGGATGTGCTGCCCTGGCACTGCTTCATCTCTACCCAGAGCTGAGCCCTGCACCAGCACCGCCCCCACCTGCACCTCAGGGCTAGGTCGCGCCTCAGCTGCTGTCACCCAGAGAGGGGCCGTGCAGAGCCCTTTTGGGTGGATTTTGCCAGTTTTCAGGTTCTTTGCTCGAGCTGACTGGCTCTGACACCTCAGTCCTGCCATGAAGTCAGCCAAGCAAGAATATCTTGCCTCCCACTCCCACTGGAGCGAGGGTTTGGGGAGCACAGGGGCCGGCCTGGAGCCCACCCAGCCCCACTCTCAGCAACAGCAAAGAAGCCGCCACTTTCCAAGTGCTTCCCTTTGGGGCTTGTCTGATTAATGAGGGCTTGTTATTTCCAAACTGTTTGAAATCGTGTTTATTTTATCTGCCGCTGGATTCCTCTGACTCAGGGCTCATCGTTAACTGCCAAAGATGAATGACAGATCCTGCTAATTACAGCTAATGATGGCCTTAAAGGATCTCTGTGCACACACGTGTGTTTGTGTGCACACACGCCAAGGGCCATTTATAATTTAAAGTGGGGAGAGTCGTTAGCATAAACCATGCCTGGATTAATTGCAGAGAGCGGCCTCTCCAGGGAGAATGCTCACCAAGAGGTTGTGGTTTCAAGCACTGGATGCTGAGGACAGCACAGGCTGCCTGGACAGTGGCAGCATGGTCCTGAGCTGAGTGTCAGCCTCGGGGACACCAAATCACATCCACCATGCAGGAAATGTTTGGCGCAGAGCAGTTGGTAGGGATCAGGGGACATCAATATGTGGCACAGACATGAGTGGCTCAGAGCCATGCAGGGCCAATGGGAGCTGGTGTCCAGCCCCTGGAAGAGCTCTGTGGCGTGTTTTCCAGCTGTGAGGAGGACTGTGCCCAAGAGACCCAGTTCTCTCCCAGTTTCTGTGGGAACAATCAGCTGGAGGAATGGGAGACATTTTTTATGACTTTACTGAGGATAAAGCTGCAGGAGCACCAACCCCTTACTAGACACCAGAAACCTCACCGAGGGGGAGCTGGGGTTAGCAGTGCCCACTGCCTTGGAAGAGCTCTCCCCTCTTCAGTCTGTGAGTAACCCAGCCCTGATGTGATGACTTTGCTTTTATGTTTTTCCCCAGGAAGAAAAGAGGGAAGATGGAGATGATGAGGCTTTCCCCACCCCTGGGCTGGAGAATGTGGAATGGGAACCAGTGGCTGCAGGAGCTCATGGCCACCACCCTGGCAAGGGGAAAGGCAGAATGGGCACATGCCATGCACAGGCTGACTGGGGGCTTCCACAGCCTTCCACAGTGAAGTTTGTTCCAAGCCCTTCCTTAAACCAGCTCTCCACTTGCCTGGGTTGACTTTCACCCACCCCTGTGAAGAGGGCACACAGGGACAGACCCATGTGTCCCCGGACTCCATCTCATCCTTCTACTCCTTGAGGGTCCCAGTGATGCCCTCGCCCCTCTTCTTGTCCTGCCATCTCATGGAAGAGGTATCCAGAAGGAAACCAAAAGCTGTTCCAGATGGCAGAAGGCTTGGCAGAGCAGAACAACTGCTCCCCAGTCCTGATCTTTCTGCAAACCAAATCCACCTTTCTTGGAAAAAAGTACTTTAAGCTCCTCAGTCTTCCTTGGAGCTGGGGAGCAGCAAGAGTGAAGTGCCAGCACCGGCTCCCCAGGGAGGGGAAGTGCCATCCTGCAAAGTGCTTCTATATTGGTCTCTGCCATGAGCAGGTCTAAATTGGAAGTGATGGCAGCAGCAAGTGCCGGCATGGACTCTGGGCCCTGCACAAAGTGATTGCAGGGGCTGGCTGTGCTTGGCCCGGGGGATGCCTGCCAGCACAGGACACTGCAGCTCTAATCCCACTAAAAGCTGGGTGGAAACTACTTGGACAAGGGCTTTTGTCTTTCTTGCTGAAAAGACCAGATTCCTGCCAAGACTGATGGCTTGTGAATTTGTCTAGGACCTTTTGAATTGTTCTGGTCCCCAAACCACTCAGGTTTCTCTTTCTGAAACACCCCAATGTTTCAATTTAAGGCTCTTGCAGAAGCAGCTGTCAGAAGGTGTGGAGCAGAGCTTCCTTCAGACACGTGCAGCCACTCAGTGGTTGTGACTGTTCCTGAAACTGCCCAGTGAGGCTCTTTGGGCAGGGCCAGCTCTGCCTTGTGCTTTTTGCATTTCCAGACTCCTGTCACTGTCCTCCAAACCCTGTTCTTACAGGGGTCCTGGGCACTCGTGCTCTCTTGACTCCACTCTCCCCCTTGGCATGGGGTCCCTTTGCCATGGTTCCCCACTGGCATTTTACAAAGCCTTCCTCAGGCCACCTTCCTTATAGCTTTAAACCCCACTGTAGCAGGGTCAGGAGGCAACAGAAAAAATGCTTCCTAGCAGGAAGGACTGTCGTGGAAGTGAGAACAGTGCCAGCTATGCTGGGCACCCACTTCACCATGCTCAGCACCATTTTGCTACAGACCCAGAGCTCTGGTGGCATTGGTGACCTTGGGGACATCAGTCTGTGGAGTCCATGTCTGTGGTACATGGAGCTGTACAGCCCATGGAAAATGGGTGGCTTTGAGGTCCCAGGGCAACTTTGAGGTGTGCAGAGCTGAGCAGTCACTCCCAAGCCCAGGTGATGTTTTTCCCTCCATGCCTGGCCAGGGAGGGTCAGAGCCATGCAAGGTGTGGGGCATGTGGCAGGGCAGGCCACCACGAGGCATCACGCTACAAGCTGCTTGCTCAGCAGCATGCCGAACCCTGCCCAAATAGCCCCTGTGATCACCATCACCCAGTGGAAGAGCCCAATTGCAAAGAAAACAGGGAAGCAGCTGAAAAAATAAAGGCGTTGCCATGGCACTGTGCACGCCAGGTCGGAAATTTGGGATGGTGCCGAAGCACAGCCCCGGATGCTCCTCCTGCCTCAGGGTATGAAGAGCCAACACAGAATGGGGAAAGAAGAGGTGCCAGGAGCCAGAGGGAAGATATCCTCCTGATGGCACCAGGGATAGGCAGTCAGGTACTTGGGAAGAGCCAAGGATGCAGCCACATCTGTGTGGTGTGAGGTGAAATGATCTCGCCCTTGCTCCCTGTCTCCTGAGGATGACACGGTGCCAGGCTGCTCAGTGAGATGCCAGCCTCTGTGGATACCCCAGCCCCTTCACCACCTGCAACCCTCCCCAAATGCCAGAAGTATCCAAAAGATGGAGAAATCTACTCAACCAAGGAACGGCCACAAGTTCCCAGAGACTTGGTGTAGCTCCAGCCATGGGGCAGTG
Organism: Corvus brachyrhynchos; assembly: GCF_000691975.1. Taxonomy (NCBI): domain Eukaryota; kingdom Metazoa; phylum Chordata; class Aves; order Passeriformes; family Corvidae; genus Corvus; species Corvus brachyrhynchos. Next base: position 3,265,110 of record NW_008240027.1, on the reverse strand, counting down.
ACTTTTTTGAGTTGAAAGATGAATGGAGATGAACTGGGCAGACACAGCTTTGTTGGGAGAACTGGAAGGTCACACAGCCTCAAAATCAGGATCAGAGGCAATGCCAGTGCCTGCCTCACAACCCTGCACGTACTACTGCCAGACTGAGACCCCCAACTCATGGCACCTCTGCCGTGTGCCTCTGGTTATCTCCAGCACCAGCTGGTCTGGGGCAGGACAGGTCATGGCCCAGCTCCGTGCCCCTGGCCCTGTGGGCGTGGGCAGGGTGTGAGTGGAGGCAGCAGTCCCTGCCCTATCTGCCAGCCTCTGGGATTAGCTGTGCGCATCGGGAGCAGCTCTAGCAGTGCCTGGGTAAGAGCAGATAGACACAGATAAGGCAACCTGAATCCTGGGGATGGCGAGCCAGCTTCATTAATCCCCGTGCATCCAGGCACTGACGAAGATGCTATCATCCCCTTTCCCTCCCCAGCAGCTTATGTGTGGCTGTCAGTCCTGGCCATGCAAGGACAAAACCCGGCACTTGCTTGGGTGGCCCCTCTCTCCCAGAGCTGCTAAGTGGCTCCCACGGGCACACTGCTAGTACAGGGACACAGCTGGTGCAGGGATGCACAACCTTCACAGTTATAGGGCTGGTACAGCCATCCACAGCCAGTGTGGGAGCCTACAGCCAGTACAGAGAGCTATGGATGGGGCAGGGATGTGCAGCCAGGATGGAGACCACCAGTAGTATGAGGAACACAGCCAGGATGGGGACCCAGCTGGCATGGGGACATATGTGGAGGAACCCTGTAGAGCCCTGGGGCATAGTGATGCTGCAGGACAAAGGATGACCTGCAGTATCACCCACCCCTGTGATGGCTTGGGGTCATCCCCTCATCCCTCCCCAGGCTCTGGCTCTCCAGCTGCAGCAAGCAGGAGGGTTCAGGACTGTGCAGGCACATGGAGGGAGGGAAGCACTGCCAAGTCCCTGCTGTGTCCCCATCGTTGGCATGCTGCAGGCTGCTCGGGATGGGTGCAGCACGGCACTCCCCATCCCGTTAGCACTGGCATGAAAGTGCCGCCGCTGCGGCAGCCGCGCCTGGCCCTGATCTCCACTTCCAGGTAAACAGATGAAACAAGCGGTCAACTTCCCTCCCCCCAGCATTCCCAGCCACACAGACCCACCATTCAGCCCTGCCACCCTGCACAAACCTCCAGTGTTTGGGAGAGGGCTCCTGCTCCTGGCGGAGCACTGGGGGGGGACACGTTGCGGTCAGGCAGTTGACACCTGGCCAGGCTGGAGCGGGGCCAGCGGGCACAGAAAGAGATGCTGTGTCTTGGCCGGATCCTGCCGTGCTGGGGCACGGGCAGAAAGGACCCCTTGTGTGTACAGGACCCAGGGATGCCCCCATGGCTTGGCTGCAGCCAGGGTCCCATGAGGCCGTGGCAGTGGGCACCAGTGGCTCTGTGGAGTCGGATCCCAGAGGGGTGAGGGAGTCAGAGGTAGGGATGCCCTGCTGCCATCCAAAAGATTTGCAAAAAATCACAAAAGCAGTGCGGGGACGATTGACCAGGGGCACATGCAAGCAGTGGCAGAGGCAGCTTTCCCTTGGGCACCACCTTGCCATTTACAAGGATGAGAGAAGAGTGCTAGCTCCCGCCCCTTGGGATCTTCTCCTCCAACCTCCCAACCCTCTCTGCAGACTTTCCTTGGCTGGGGGTCCATCCTGCAGCACATCCTGGGATGCTCTGGCCATGGATGGGGCTCAGAGGGCTGCCCAGCCCTCTGGGGAGCCTGACAGCAAGCTGAGCACATCCCTGCCTCAGCCATGATAGTCACTGTGGAGCCAGGCTGAAATGGAAAGGGGAAAGCAGGAGGCAGAGCCTTGATGCTCCAGCATCCCAGCTATTCCTTCTGCTGCCTCCATCATCTAAAAGCAGCCATCAGTGCTGTTGCTGCGAACATTGTCCCCTCCTCCATGCCTGGCACCTTCCTCCCTTGCTGTCCCTGAGAAGGTGGTTTTCCTCCCCAAGGAGTGCAGGGAAAGCGTTTTCCACCACGGCAGATGAAAATGGAATCCAATCCAATTTTACCCTAGTACCACTTCAGTGATTTTGATGGAGCTGCTCTGGATGGGTGCCGGTTGGAGCCAGAGGACAGCTGTCGCGGCTCCATAGACCAGGGGTTTCTTATCTGTGTCACCTTTGATTACTGTAATTGAAATCCTGCTCTGATCTGAGCCATGCCCGAACGTTTCTGCTGCCTGTGCGGCTCTTGGCTCGAACAGCAAAATGACGTTAATAGATTTTAAAGCCAGGCAAGGCCTGTAAGAGCATTTCTGCCTGACCTCCCGGATAGCAGCCGACAACCACCGCTTACCCCAGTCCCGCGCTCTGCTGCTGGCACAGCCCTGTCATCCCCCTGTGACTCATTTTCTCTCCTGGAAGCACAAATCCTGCCTTTCCCCAGAGCTGCTCATGTGTCTGCGTCGGGTAGCCTGCCTCCTCCCACCCCTTTGGAGCAGAGCCGGTGTGCTCTCAAGGGAGGCAGAGTCCAGGGGTGCTGGTGGGATCACAGAGAGATCAGCTTCCCTACTCCAGCATGAAATTCCCCATGGGAAGTATTGCCCTTTTCTGGCATCTCCTGGCCAAAAGGGCAGCAGGGGGACGTGCTGCTGCCCACCCGGTGCCAGGCAGGAGGCAGGGGATGGAAATGCCACTGCACAGTAGAGGATGCTCCTGGCTTTGGTGCCAAGCTGGACCGGCGGTGGCTGGCGCTTTGTCACCCTCCCCATTTTCTTTTGTGAAGCTGCCCGTGGTGTTTAGCCAGAGCCACTGCAGCAGAAAGGGTGACGCCAGCCCAGACAGTGTCTGAGGGCAGGAGCCGGGAGGACACGCGCACGGGCACGCACATTCCCGCAGCCTGGCTTGGCAAGCGGCTGGCACAGGGAGGGAGCCAGCCCTGACTGGGGTGGGACAGCAAAGCTGGTGGTTCCCTCCAGGTTGCTCAGCCAGTCTGGCCTCCAGGAGCTGCCCTCTGGAACAGGCAGAGGTGCCCCAGGTTCAAAGCTCCATGCCAAAAGCCCTGCTGATCCTGAGGACCAAACCCTGCCTGTGCCAGACAATCACCCTGAACCCCCAGCTTTTTCACACTGGCAGCTTTCATGACCATACAGCCTAGAGCTGGCCAGTGAGTGCTGACACAGCAACCCGGGCTGGCACCAATGACCATCTGACAGAGCCATCCCAACGCTTCATGTGCTGGCCAAAGGGAGAGGAGGCTGGCCAGACAGCAGGGCACTCCAGCACCCCACTGCCGGCACACAGAGTCTCCCCTTGGATCCTGGCTGGCCCTGCAGCAGCATTTCCTCTCATGCTGGCAGGTCATGGGCTGGCGGCACACACAATACTTGGGGTTATCCAGGCCTTATCAGCTCTGGCCACGCAGTGCGGGCAGGAAAAGGGTTTCAATCCCAGCCGAGCCCTGTTTCCGTCAGGAGCTGTTCCCTCTGTCACGGGGGAGGGCTGGATCATGCTGTGCTTTTGACACTGAGTCCAGTGAAGCTGGGCTGTGGGGAGAGCAGGATCATAGGGCTCTCATGTTGTACCCCAAATGCATTGCCAGGGTGTCTCCTTGTGCCAGGAAAGCTGCCTGACTCCGAGCAATGCAGCTGTTCCTGCCCCAGCTTTACAGAGCAGAGCTGGTGAGTCCCAGGAAAGGGGCTGCCATTAGGACATGCAGCAGAGGTCTGGGCAGGCTGGGACATGCCTTGCTGGGGGTCACTGCTCCCCACCCCAGGGGCATCCCAGAGCTCTGGCATGCCAGGAAAATGCCTGCTCAGAGTTGTACAGGCAACCTGAGAAATTCCATAGCAAACGTCACCGCTGCCAGCTACAGGGGGAAACTGAGGCACAAGGAGATAACATCCTTCCCAGGGCTGCCCCAGCCTTTTAAAGCTGACTGGAGGAAGAGGACTGTGGCACAGGATGTCTCCTAGATCAAAATCACAGGATCAGGGAATGCCTGGCCCCTGCTCCTCCAAACCCTGCAGCAGCACACCCGGGGTGGAAAGGGGAGCTGGCGGAGGCGCTGGCAAAGGCTGGGCTTGCTGCGATCCCCTCCCGTTCCATGATTAATTGAACACAGGCTAAAATTAGCTGCAGAGGCAGCACCCCTGGGGTCTCCCAGCAGCATCCCACTGCCCGCCAGCTGCCTGCATGTGGGTCAGGCAGCAGCTCCCTCCCAGCTGGGCCCCCTGGGTGCTTGGGGGACCCCCATGCTCTGCTGAAGGTGGGAGCATTGCTCCTGGCTCCACAGCCCAGCTCCGCACCTCTTGCCTCCCTGCTCCTGCCCTTCTTGGAGGCTTTTCCCTCTCTGGATTCACCAGGCAGGGCTGTGTTGTGAGGAGCAGCTGGGAAGGCACAAGGCTGCCTTTTGGGATGGCAGGAGTGTGGATCCCCGTCATGTTCCTCCCCATGCCTTCAGGGATCTGTTATTTTTAGCTGCTCTCCCTACCTCATGTTGCTAGCTCGGCTCTGGCTCTTTTCCCTCCCCTTCCCCAGCGTTAATTTGTTTTCTCTGTATTATTTGCAGATTCGGGGAGGCAGAACGAGGTGTTTTGGCACAGGGGACCACTCAGCCATGGCTTCTTCATGCTGCTCTCCATGCAGGGTTTTTGGTTGGGTTTTTTTCCTGGCTATTTTTAACCTACACCGACAGCTCCAAGGGGATGAAACACCGAGGGGTAACACAAATTTGAGGTTCCCTGTGGCCAGTGTGCCAGGCCAGGTGGGAGGATGCTCATGGCTGGGCAGGGGTGCTCCCATGGAGGCAGGGCAGCACCTGGACATAGCCCCCAGCTGCACCCTCTGTGCTGGACGACATACCGAGCCCCCTGCTCCCTCCCGATCCCCTGTACATCCGAGTCTGCAACTGCCACCATGCCACACAAGCTGGGGAGAGCAGGAGGCTGGGCTTTTCCCTTGGATCCAGAAGAAAGCAAACAGGGAAAAAGTTAATTAAAAACTTCAAAGCCAGATCTTTCTAATTTGGCTTAACACGGCAGCCCTGCTCAGTGTCGATGCTGTCCCCGAGGTGCCTGCGTGGAGCTCGGGCTGGGAAGTGCCCAGAGTGTCACATCACAGGATGTTCATGGGATTGTCACCCACCACTGCAGCCCTGCTGAGCACTGGGGTATGGGGTGCCACAGAGCTGGGCTCGGGGCAGGGCATGTGGGGACCAACCTTCCCAGGGACTGCATTTTCAAGCCACTGGAAGGGTGATTCCATGGGATGCTGTGCTTCAGTTTCCCCATGGCCCAGGGCTGCCAAACCTGCTTGTTGGGAAGGTGTTTTCAAGGAACCTGGGATAGTGCTGATCCCCATCTCCTGGCATGATACCACTGCCCCAAGTGAAGCAGGGCAGGGCTGGGGGTCCTGGGTGGAACCAGGGGGTGTCTGCCTCAGCAGGGTCCAACAAAACAGAAGGGGACCCTGGCACCGCTGGTTCTGCCCCTCCCGCCACTGCTCTGAAGGAGGAAGGGGACATCTTCCTTGCCCAGTTCTCACTCCTTTCTCCAAAAGGAGCCAAAAATCCTCTCATTTTTTCCAGAAAGCTACGTCATACGACGGCGATGCTCCTGCCCAAGCGCTCTGCCGCCTTACTCTGCCTCCTGCCCCCACTTTCGGGTGTTTTTGGTGGTGAGTTGAGGTTTTTTTTCAGAACTTTGGGCTGCATGGTGAGTAAAGGCACCCTGCTGTCTGAGGGCTAACGGCTTCTTGGAGAGATAATAAAGCAAAGGGGAGTAAATTAAAGTGACTATAAATAGCACCAGGAGAGGAAAAGGAGATGAAGTCATCTTCCTTCAGCTGAGCTGGTATTTGCATCACTTCTTCCCTTTGCCTTCCCCTGCCCCCTCACCCTGCTCGGGAAACAGTCTTTCCCAGACACTGGGATCCTGCTGTGGGCTCTGTATGCCCCCCTGAGCCCCCATGGGGCTGAGAAACGTCCCCCCGGGGTGCTGGCGAGCACAGCAAGGTGGCCTGAATGCAGTCACTTGGCCCCAGGCTCCATCCCAGCTTTGGCGTGGATCTGTGGCATTGCCCTGTGCAAACCAGTGCATGGCCCTGTGCAAACCAGTGCCTCCAGCATGACCCCAGTGCTGCATCCCAGGAATAACTTTCAGGAGCCAGCACAGACCCGTTTTCTCCTTCGCATCACAGCTAAAGAGACCCCCCAGGAGCAGCGCCCAGAGCAAGGGACGCTGCAAACTCAACAACAGCAAGTTCACCCAGAGAAGCCCCTCCAGGAACCAAATTCCATAACTGACGTTTTTATTCTTTAAGATTTTAACATCCAAGACTCAAAGAGTCCCACATCAGTCCCAGGATGCATGGGAGAGGAAGGATCCTGGCCCTGCAGGAGCCTCCCTGGAGTTAGCAGACAGCTTCAGATCTCTCCCCAAACCTCTCCCTGCTGAGGAGGCCACTGTCCCTGCAGCCCCAAGCAGCCCCAAGCCCCCCAGCTGCCCCCTCACATGAGGTATATTTACATCTGAGTCAGAATGAGGTCACACCACGGTTTCCTTATGTCAGCTCCCGACTCCTATTCCTGTGCTATGCGCACACAGCCGCCGTGTTATTGCAGGGTATTTATAGCTATTTTACATGTATAATTATAAAACCACAACTCCACACATGCACCAAAATAATCCCGGTGCCGGGATGCAGGGAGTGGGGCCAGGGTGGTGGGAGCAGGACCAGGGCATGGGCCGCACCGCTAATAATAATTCTTTGCACTTTATATATAGCCCCTTTCATCTGCAGCTCTCAAAATCGCTTTGCAGGCATTTAATTAAGCTTCCCAACATCCTAATGTGATGACAGCCGAGTAATAATATCCTCACTTTTAGGTACAAAGAGAGGGGTGGTGGCAGGACTTGCCTGAAGTCCCACAGCGAGTCCTGGTGTCCTGTCTCCTGCCCCACACTTGCGGGATGCCCACGGGGGAGATTTTGACTCAGAAAGGGGATGAGGCCCTCAGGATCCTGCCCAAACCCTCTCCTCAGTTTGGGGTGGTGACAACCAATGACAGTACAAAGTGTGGGGATGGCAGCAGTGACGCCGGGGTCTGCTGGGCTGCAGCTGCCCATCAGCTGGATCAGCAGGTGGAAGAGACAGATGTATCCTGACAAACTCATGGGTGAGAGCTTGGAGGAGAGCAATAAATGAGATGACAGGTCTGAAAGGGCTGATTTATGAGGAATATTAAGAGTCGTAATCCTGCCTGGCCTGGCCATCCCCCAGGGAGGCAGGGTGGTGACAAGGACCCAGAGACATCACAAACCAACAGGATTCACTGGGGACAGTGCCAACATATCTCCAAGCAGAAGGGCTGGAAGCAATTGTGCCTCTCAGGCATCTGGGCAGCTTGGTGTGGGGGAACAGATGGGTCTCAGTGACAACCTGGAGATGGAATCCCACAAGAATGGGTCTCTGTGGTCCTCAAGGTCTGAGGTTTGTGCTCCTCTGAGCACCCTCTCTCCCTCCCATGTACATCCCTGCTAGGATGGACCACTTCCCCCCATCCTTGGAGTGCTGCAGAGGGCACAAGGAGCACATGCTTCAGTTTTGGACACTGATGGGATCACAAGCTGCCATCCAGTAATGAAAGGGGCAGGACTGCAGCCCTGGGGGTGAAGCTCATTAACATCTGCAGAAAAAGCCACTCTCCTGGCTGCTGTCCATGCATGGAGAGGTGGGGGGCAAGTACCTGTCCTCATCCCCACCCTGGGGATGCCCTGTGGGGGAGGCAGCAGTGGGTGCAGCGTGATTCTGCACATGTGGGGACTAAATGCAAGTCAAAAATCATAACCCTTGACTGGATCCTGTAGCAAGTACCATCCTGCCATTTTATGGTCACGCTGCTATTTTTTTCCTCCCAGATTATATTCAGATCCCTGCTCACTGAAACAAGCTGCACACGAGCCCCCTACCAAGAGCCCCCAAGATGGGGGAGCAGAACCTGTTTGCATCACAAACCCAGGGTCCAGAGCACAATGGCAGAGACATGAAGCCAGAAAACAGCTGCAGACCTGAGGGGCTGCAAAGAAATGCCCCCAAATCAGTGTCTCTGAGGAGAACGGAGAGAGGGAAATGGGACAGGAAGCCAGCAGAGCCTGGGCACTGCCACAGGGACAGAAGCACCTTCTTGTCACTGCACCAGCCACCAAAACTGCCCCATGACCTGCTGCTATCACTGCTCTGAATGTCACACTCGCTGTCCCCCCTCCGCCACCAGCCAGACATCTCTTACCAGGAGCTGTTGGCAGCTCTGCCACCTCACTGGCCATGATGAAGGACTCGAGGATCCTTGCACGGAGCTCAGGGCCTGCCTCGGTGCTGTGAGGAGAAGGAGAGGTGTGTGAGGATGCCAGCAGTTCAACCTCCCTGGAGACCCCCAACTCCCCAGGACAGCAGCCAGCTACCCCAATGGATCTGCTGTGGGACTGAGGCCATGCTGTGAACCCCAGTCTCGTGTGTGCATCATGCCTGGTCACTTTGGGAACGGGCGTGGTGTCTGAGCATCACAGCTGGAATGGAAGCTTCCAGATCTGGCCTCCCCCTTTGGAGAGCCCTGTGGCTGGGGTACTGGTGGGCTGTCATACAGCAAAACCAGCTGGGTTGGGACCAGCGTGTCCATGGGCACCCTCCTGTCACCCGCCCTGTCCTGTGCACGGCAGGGGACCTCACCTGGCCGCCGCAGGGCGGAGCAGCAGCTCCCCGAAGAGCTCCCCGAGGAGCCGGGGTGACAGGCGGCTGCGGTGGCTGCCCTGGCAGAGGCGGCAGAAGTGGCGGGCGAGCTGGCGCAGGAGCAGTGCCTGCGGCTGTGGCAGGGCTGGGGGGGCCAGCAGGGCTCTGGCTCTCTGGCCACACTCCTCCAGGCCTGGGGTCTCTGTAGCAGAGGGGACACAGGAGAAAAATTATCAGTTTGGGAAGTTGGGGCATCCTCTTGCCTCTCACAGGAGCCCAGCACCTACCAACACATAGGGCATGAGCTGTGGCAGTTCTCTACTCCCCCCAGAGACCCAAAAATAAACCTGACCACAACCTCTGCCACCACGATTTCTTTGCAGCCCATCCCTTCCCAGACAGGCTGTGGGACTCATAGATATCCCAGGGTGGGCAGAGATGATTTCTTCACGGTCTTGACCACCTCTTTCTGGGGTTTGCCTGCCGCATTTACCCATTCACACCACCACCCCAGATCAAGTTGTCAAGTACCTTTAGCACATTCTCCCTCTCAGCACACCCAGGGAGGGAGCTCAGAGGGCTGAGCTGCTCACCTGCTAGGGGCTGCACCTCAAAATCCCTCACTGCTGCTGAAATGGAGAAGAGCGAGAACCCTGCCCCGATGCAGAGCAAAGCCATCATAAAGGCAGAGCAAAGCAGAGGTGGGGAAATGGGCACCAGCTGGAAGATCAGCTGAATTTAAAGGCTCAGCCCTACCCTGCAGAAACAGCAAGCTGGGAGGGAAAAGGCTTTTTAGGAAGAAAAAATAATGTGCACCTGGGCTGCAGGACACTCACTGCACCCCCCACACCATGGTCTCACACCCCATGAAACACAGCACAGGGAGGGCTGACTGGGGTACAGCTGCTTCCAGTGATACTCAGATTGCCCATATGAATAAAATGAGGCACTTAATAGCACTGCACATCACAGAGGTGCTGCCACAGCCACTGTCACGGGTGCCCCGAGCAGCCCATGAGTTCCCACCATGTCCCTGATGCCCTCTGGCAGCCTTGGCAGGGGCTCCCCGGTCTTGTGAGCTGTGAGCTCAGCACCCTGGGACTGTGATCCTGGCACAGGAAACAGCCACTCTCCAGCCATCCTCCATTCCTGCCTTGTCCCAGCCCTTTTATCTGCTGGGGACAGGGAGGTCCCCAGGGCTGGGTTGCTCTCAGCCGGCTTCAAAGCCCGGCTCGGCTGGGGGCTGACTCAGCTCCCCGTGGCTCTTTGCACCAGGACTGATGCTTGGCCAGTGCCCAGCCAGCTCCCAACATCCATCCTTGGAGCCAGGGTGCATGAGAGCCAGAGGGGCAGGGGCCTGGGATCCCCTCCAAAGCAGGTCTGCAACCCAGCCGCGTTGGCAATGGGGTGTTGGTGAGCCCTCGTATCCGACAAGCTGCTCCTGAGGGATGTTTAGCTTTGCGCCAGGCCTCCCCTGCCACAATTCCTGCTTTTCTTGCACCTAGAGGATCCTGCAGGAGAAGGCTCACAGCCAATGGGGGAATTTGGGGATGTTTCTCCCCTCCTTTTGAAGGTGGTCATCGTGCTGCTTTCTCAGCTCTCAGCCTCAAGCAGGGCAGAGGAGCCTTCCAGGGCAGGCTGCCAAAACCCAGCACCGTCTCCTCAAAGACTTATATTTTAATTTTTTCTTTTAAGCCCCAGAGAAATCCTCTTCCTATTGGTTTCTCCCCTGTTCTGCCCCCTCCTTCTCCTGCCCCTGTTGTGCCAGGAGCAGAGCCCGCTGCAGCACAGGCTGCAGGGAAAGGCGCTTCCCTTTGAAGTTGCTTAACGAGGCAACCCAGCTAATTGCTTCCTAATTGCATTTTTATCCTTGGAAGGGAGGCAGCCTTTGATTTCTCCTCTGACGGGTGAGGGGAAGGCAGCTTCTCTGTGCCATCAGCCCCAGGGGTATTTCTTCTGGCTCTGCGTCTCAGTGCAGGGCAGGGAGGATGGGGTGTGAGTTATTCCTCACCTTCTCCGTGCGTCCCTTCTGCCTTGCTGGAGGCCACAAAGAGCCCGTGGCCTTTTCCCATCAAGACATGGTAGGAAAAGGCCATGCTGGTCTGGCCACGGGTGATCTTTTGGTGCCTCTTAAGGCAGCCAAGAACATGATCTGCCCAAGCACTAATCTGGCTTAGGATGGGGAGGTGACGCTCAGGCATGGAGGATACTGCAGCAACTGGCAGCGAGATGAGAGCTGCTGTGGAAGGAGAAGAAATCCTGGTTTCACAGGCAGCAAGAGGTTCAGGTCCTGCCTAACACAGTGGGCAAGGGTTTCCTGTGCACCTGGTGATGCCCATGGGGCCTCAGGCTGGGAGAGGCAGAGAGACTCTGTGAGGACTCACTTGAAGTGGGTTCTGGTCCAGGCTCACTGTTGGCTCTGCTGACCTGGGTGTGAGCCCTGCTCTGTTTATTTGAAAAGAAATCAAATAGAACTAAAACCCTGATGGTCTCATACATTTGCACAGAAGCACAAAAGCTTGTAGGGATCTAAAGACACTTCCTAATGGCACTAAGCTGAAAAAGCTAAGAATTTTCTGTGCCCATATAAAGCCAGGAGTTAATGAGATTACAGGAAAAAATTCCCAGGCAGCAGAGCCAAAATATTATAATAATGCTTTCGTCTGGGGCCAGCATCACCCAGTCTTGGCAACTGCCCATCCTGGCACTGCAGAGGGAGAAGACCCCACTGTGGTGGGGGCAAAGCAGCCCCCTGGATGTCCCTTTCTTTCCCAGAGAAGGGAAAGCATCTCCCAAACACTGCTGTGCTGCTCTGGCACAGGTGATGTTCCCAATGGCCCTTCTCAGGATCTGCCCTTGGTGCAGCACTGGGCAGGGGATGGGGTCAGAGACACCCTGGAGATGCTGGGAAACCTTTCTAGGGGCTTCCCAAAGCTTCTCCAGCCCCACAGAGGTCCCAAGTGTAGGGGGAGCCCATGTGTGCTTACCTTGAGCCATGTGCACCAAGTCGCTGTAGAGAGCTGGAGGGATGAGGGGCATGGGGAGCTCCTGGAGGTACCACTTCAGGGCATCCGCCAGCGTCTGGGCCTCATACAGGTTCATATCCACAGCCGAGGCATCTGCAGGGAGAGAGACAGAGGGAACCCTGAGCCTGTGGTTCTTCCCCTCTGGCACAGAGCTCGGAGCTCTTCCATCCCTGTGGGCCTTCCTCCAGACATGGAGGATTTCTTTGCCCATGCCCCCATCTCCGCAGCGTGGCAGTGCATGATTTCACTGCCACCACTCCCCCAGCAAATATTCCTGTCCCAATTCCACTGACCCTGAGTTCCACGTGCCCAAGGAGAGCACGAGGCAGCATCTCTGCTTTGTGTGAACTCTACATCCAGTGCATGGGACAGGGAGTCTCGCCATCCCACTGGGCTCCCACTGCAGAGTAGGACACATGGGAAGGACTGAGCAACTGCCCCAGGAACCTTCCAGTTATCAGGGCTGGGTGCCCTGTGCCAATCCTAGCCCGGCAGGAACTGCTTGGAAAATGCATCCATGGAATGGGGTTATGGTTCCCAGGCAATTCAAGTTGCTGAAGGCCCATGTGACCCCCAGTGATCCTGAAATTCTGTGAATGTGCCCCAATTGGCATCACTTCTCCCAACCCTGAGAGGCGGCTGCCCTGGGGAGGTACTGAAGGATGCTCCAGGAATGGAGGAAAGCACACAGGGGGTCTGAGGCCACACAGCCGGGGCTCAGGGGTCCTGGGCTCAGGACAGTGGCAGTGCTAGGAGCAGAAAAGTCTCACGGTCTGTCAGGAGACAGAGGGTGAGATGTGTCTGTCTGAGCCCCACGGCCAGGCCAGCACAGGAACATTGCTTCACCATGGTCCAGGGGGAAGAAGCCTTTCAGCATCCTTTGGTATTGCCTCATGTGTTTGTCTTGGAGGTCTCCCATCCTGGCTGGGCTGGGTGGTGGCTGTCTGGACGGTGATGGTGCCTTTTGCAAAGATCTGAAGGTTTCAAAATCTGGCTTTGATTCAAACTGGACCCAAATGCAATGTTTTGAAATTCTCCTTGTAGGAGAATTTGGAGGGTGAGGGGTACGGGGGTTTGGGAATAATAAAAAAGATGAAGATATTTGGAATGGTTTGAAATGGTTAATTTAAAAAAAGAAAATCAAATTTGTCATTTTCTTAAAGGTGCTGTGTCAGGCCCCAAATGGCCTGGAGTGACAGAGAAGACAGTGGGCTTGCCTTGCTCGGAGCCCGCTTCCACTCCCCTTGCTGGGTCTTTACCCCCAGATGCAGTTTTACTGAAATTGGTGCCATTTTGGGAGATGCTCCATCTCCCAGCCCAGCATTTTCCAAAAGAAAATGTTGCGAGTCTCCAACCATTCCAGCTGTGCTTCCTTCTGGGGCAATAAACCCAAAAGAGGGGAGAAACGCTATTTCCTGGGACAAGGCTTTAGAGACACGCATTCAGCAGGGCTGGGATGGGGAACAGCTGGGAAAAGCTGGTTTGGAGCACCTCGACCTTGATCTCCTCTCGTTGGAGTGTCCCTGCTGTGGGCCAGGCAGCCTGAGAGCCTGCCTGCCTGCGTGGGAACACGAAGCTGCAGTGGGTCCCTTATGGCCAGTGCCTTCCATTTGGCTCCCAGATGGAGAGAAAACAGATTGGCCAATGCCCGAAGCAAAGCCTTTAACCCAGCCGTGGGAGACGCTACCTCATTGTCAGGAGCAAGCACCCGGCCGGCTGGGAACTGTGTCCCGGGGCAGAGTGGGGACAGCCAGGACAGATGCCACCACACTGGGGTAGGCAGCCATCCAGCGTGGCCAAACGTGACCCAGGGCAAATGGGGTGCTGCCTTTCTGGCACCCCACAAAGTCACAGCATTGCCCCATGGACCACTCTGCCCTTGGCGTCCTCGAGGTGGGCAGGGCTGTGCCAGCTGCACCCTGGCCCCATTCTGGTCTGTGCTCATGCTCTCATCTTCCAGCCACAATTCTGGACCTTCCTGGCTGGCCAAAAGGGTTATTTCTGCCAGGTTTTAGGGGGAATGACAGCAGTTCCCCATTTTTCCTAGCACCTGCCCTGGAGATGTGATCTGGCAGGTTGTCTCAAGATGGGCAGGTGTAGGACAGTGGGGTCAGGGATCCCACATGATGCTCCAACACCTGTCTTGGGCTGAATACACACAGTGCATGGCTCAAACCCAGGGATGCTACTGGGGGGTCCCGGGGTCTCATTGCATTGCAGAGAGCTTTTCCCATCAGTGGAATGCACCGAGCAAACCCCAAAGCCCTTCCTACCCGCCACGAAGGTTTCTGCAGGGACCTGTCACTCGCCTTAAGGATGCTGGCACGGATTGAGGAGAGCAGCCACAAGCTGTTCCTTCGCAGGGAAGGGGCCGCTGCCCGGGCTCTGGCCCCAGGCGATCAGCCCCGGGCTCCACCGTGGCCTAATTAGCTTGTCTGCCTCGTTAGGCAAGAGCCTGGGGGGTGTTCAAAGGGAAGGCTCAGCCGGTTTCAAAGCAAGACTCAAAAACATCTTTACACCCAGAGAGAGGCGTGATGGGGAGACCAGGGGGATTCACACCTCGCTGACGGGGACTGATTGCTGATGGCACCATTCTCCGTGGTACGTCGACTAGAAATAGCCATTAGCCTGTTGTCCCCATCCTCCTGGAAATGCAGCGGCATCCTCCTGCCCCAGCAGGAACTCTCCTCCTGCCCCAAGAGCTGCCCCGGCGAGCTGGGGTCTCCATCAGGCTGAGAGCACAACCGGGGGATGCTCCGAGCTGTTCAGCTCAGGGAGGCTCAGCCAGCAGCTGGGGAAGGGTTAACCCCGGAGCCTTCCCAGACAATTACCGCCGGCCTGACCCCACGGATGCTGCTCTCTTCTTATCTGAGGGAGATGATAACCAGCTATAAGAAGTTAATGAAGCTGCAGGATGAGTCAATGCTCTCCTGCTGCTCTCCAGATGTTCCCATCCTATCCCCAGGCGAATGATGGAGGAATGACGGAGGGATTCCATCTGCCTGCCATATACAGATGGAAAACACCCCAAAACCCCAACCTCGACCCCATACCAACCCCCTCCAGCACACAACCTGCTTGCTGACCTGCTGGCAGAGCAAGCATCCGGGGACCAGCGGAGAGCATGCCTTGCCCGTGGAGCGGTGAAAAGCAGGAATAAATTTGGGACTGGGGACAGGGTGCGTGGGCTGACCACTAGCCCAGAGGGAAAGACTCCCAGCCTCCTCCCACTGGGATTTCAGAGCCCACATCCCAGCGGAGGCAGAAAGGTGCTGGAGCTTTGGGCTGAGTCAGGCTGGGCAGGAAACTCCAGGACCTCTCCCGCAGCTGCAGCCAGCCGGGGAGGCGTGAGTAAGCCCAGGGTTTCGGTAAACGAGGAGGATGTTTGGCCAGGAGGGCTTGTGGGGAAGGTGGGGGTTGTTTTGAAGGACAGGCTCGAGCGGGTCCTGGTAACCAGCTGTCCCCTGCGTGTGGCCACAGGTGACGGCTGCTCCCACACCCCTGAGCAGCTCGTGGGTGACAGGATGAGGATGCCCAGCCCCCAGGGCCCCTCTCCCAGCAGGGAGTCCAAGAGGCTGAGCTGGACCTTGGCCACCGAGCGCTGCTGCAGTGAGATGCTCTCAGGTGCGTGGTCCCTGTGACAGAGGGGCACCCAAACCACCCTGGGGCTGACTGAAATACTGACTTGGGAGTTTCCCTACTCCTTCCAGACCTTTCAGTTTTAATTGTCAGTGCGTGCTAGAGAGATGTCCTTGCTGTCCAGTCGTGGGCTGTACGTTCCCGTCCACATGGGTGCCGCCTGTCTGAGGACCTGACCAGGCATCTCACAGGGAGGGTTTAACAGGGAAACTGTGCACCAAATCAGGGAATATTTCCCAGCTTTGTCTCAGCATCATTGTAAAATCTCCCATTGAGCCTGCTGATACCTTGTGCTGGGGACTTGACAGCTGCCAGGACACCCCCAGCCCATGCACAGGGGCTCCTGGCAGCCCCAAACACTCTCCCAGCTGGGTTTCACCTCACCATACCCTTAGCTTGCACTCAGCCAGGGCAGGGGCGCTGGGATCCCCTTTGAGGGTGCTCACTGAGGCTGTCTTCCCCCATTTCACCTTCCCTAAGGCAATCCCCTTCCTCAGTTTTCCCAGCAGCAATGGGAGGGGATGGCAAAAACTCACCCCCAGTTCTCCCTGATGGGTCTGCCAGGGATGTCTCTGCCGCTGCCGTTTATTTACCCTTCTTTCATCACCACCAAATATAAGAGATGAGCTCATGCCTCTCGCCAGGCTCTGACGACACGGGGTTTATTTCCACTGCAGGTATAAATAAAAAGCAGTGCCGCAGGCACCGGGGCGCCTCGGGAGGAAAGTCATCCTGGTGGGGTGAGCTCGGCCAGGGGAAACCGGAGCCCCTGGGGGCCTCCGACCCCCTGTGGCATCCCAGGCATGAGGATGGGGATGCGCTCCCTCCCCGTGCATCCACACCGTCGTGATGGGGAGAGCGGCGTGAGGCTCCCCGAGCTGCTCCTCGCTCCCCGACCCTTTCTGCCTAGCAGCAGCTCCTGGCAGCCCCAGTGAAGCCCCGGGACCCACCGTCGCTCGCTAATCCCCACCCAGACCTGGCCTAATTCCCCGGGACGTGCGCTCTCGCTGCCGACGCGCTCTCCCTGGCACCCGAGCTGCAGCCGGCTCCTGCCCGGCCCTGACAACAGCGCAGCCTTTTCCCATTGCTGCGCTTGTATCTGGGGAAGGGTCTCGGTGTTTACGCCTGCAGCTGGACTCCAGAGCTCCGATCAGAGAGGGGGTTATCCAAAGTGCGGGGGAGGTTTCAGTGCTTCGCCGCCATCCCGGGTGGGCTCAGGCCCATCTGAGCCGTAGGGAGCACGCACGGAGCTTTGGGGTGAGGGCCCTGCAAGGTCTCTGTGCGCTGTCCCCCAGCAGGGAGGAGGGATGAGGATGCAGACCTTCCCTACTCAGCGGTGGCAAAGCGCTGCCCGGCCATTACACACAACACTTCGCAGCCATTCCCAAGCCAAACCTCCCCCAGGTCGGGTCCCTCAGCTCCGAAGGGCTCCCGCACCCACCAGCCCACCCACAGCTCTGCTGCTATCGCCCAGAGAGAGAATGTCCCAAGTTTCCAGCAGCAGCCGTGAGAAGGCTGCCTGCCACGTCCCGGGGGGAGAGGGGCGGGGACAGGACCCTGAGCAAGCTTGGGGGGCGGGGGTGAGACATCAGGTCTGGGCACTGAAGGGGCTTATACGCCCCATGTCCCCAGGCACTGTGGATTTAGCAGGTAATTTGCCCCACCCCTTGAGCTTCAAACAGCCCCTGAGCTGCACACAGGGGACAGCAGGAGTGCTGGGAGCTGGAAACTCTTGGGGTCAGTGTGTGGCCCCACGCCACAGAAATACCCCAGAGCATGAAGCAGCCCCCAGCCAGGCACTGCAGGGGGTGTTGGGGGCAGCAGGGTAAAACTGCTTTGTTCCTCTCTTTGGCCCGTACTCTTTCCAGGGCTCCTGGCTGATCACCTCCCACCCTTTGGTGAGCTCCCCTCACCGTGGAGCTGCACCTTTTCTTTAAGTCCCTTTTTGGTGCCACCATGTGACTCTGATTCTCATGTTCAGTGATGGTGCATGCTCCCCTTGCCTCTCCTAATTGTTCTTGCACCATCCATCATGGAAATACCAATTTTGGTGCACAGGCTCTAGACAGCAGTCAGATGCCACTGACTTGCAGAATGTCACCAGTGCCAGGGTGGGGACAGGCTCAGCTCAGGCTGTAGAGCCATGTGGGACCACTCTGTCCAATGCTGCCATGAGGATAGGAAACCTTCATCCCAAACATGGCTGATGTCCAGCTCAGGGGCTGCCCACAGGTGAGATCCCTCACGGGTAAGGGCTCTAAAAAGGCCAGGAGTGGGGAAAGGGCGCAATCAGCACAACTCAGATGAGTGCCTGTCCTGCCAGCTCTGGGGACACAGTGCCCATGGGCTCCTGGGGACTGCCAGGGCTGCTCTGACTTGCATGGTTCCTTGTCTCCCAAGGTCCTCCTCTTCCTCCCCACTGGAAGTT
This sequence comes from Corvus brachyrhynchos, assembly GCF_000691975.1. Taxonomy (NCBI): domain Eukaryota; kingdom Metazoa; phylum Chordata; class Aves; order Passeriformes; family Corvidae; genus Corvus; species Corvus brachyrhynchos. The sequence goes on along the minus strand of NW_008240027.1, from coordinate 3,247,287 downwards.
CGGATGCTCTTTCAGTGCAGGAGACATGTCGAGTTCTCTGACACATTGAGATTTGGGGGTTAGAAAACCAACATCTCAACTTTTCCAGCCCTTGTTCCTTTTCCCTTGCACTGTCTATCAGTTTTCCTGCCACCACTGCCAAACACCAGCGTGATTTGGGTATTCACAGGGAAGCTGAAACCCCCGGTGGGAACCCGGTTTTCTCCCCAGTGAGCCGTGGTTTGGTTCCAGCCACCACCAACCCCGGCTCTGATTTCTCCCCATTGCCCAGGATGAAGCTTGGCTTTTGCAGGCAGGCTGCTGGCAGAGATGGGATGCTGGAGGGACAAACCACCAGGAGCATGGGAGGAAGGGAAATGTGACTCTTGCCTCTGTCCTCTCACACATGGGGCAGGCGAACTCCAATATTCTGGCAGGGAAGTTTTACTCCACCAAATGCGATGAAAGGGCTTGTCTGGGAGCCAAAGCAGAGCTGCTCTCCTGCCCTCCCCAGCCCAATATGGGCTCCAGCAGGGTCCTGGGGAAGCACCACTGGGTCTGTGGTCTGCAGGAGGTTGCAGTAGGAGTGGGCTGCCAAGCTTGGCCTCTGCTGGGATGCTTGACCCTGGCAGGAACGTCATTCCCATCTTGTTGCAGAGCATCCTTCTGGCAGGGCTGAGCATCAGCCCCTTCAGCAGAGAGCTAATAAGTGTGAGACTTGTCCTACCCCCTGCAGCTCTGGGGAGCTCTGACTTTGCCCAGCTCAGTGTTGCCAAGCACATGGGGCAGCCCCCTGAGGTGCCCAGTTAAAGATTTCAGTCCCAGAGGAGATGTGGGCTTGAGAGTATCGAGTCTCCTGGGGCTGTTGGTGATTTTTAAGGGCTTTCAAATGGTTTGAAAACCACAATGACATTTCTCTGACCAGTGCTGGGCCCTGCTGTGGGAGATGGACAGACCTGGACAGACCCACCGAGTGCCCAGAGCTCTGCCCAAGCCAGTGGGGTTTGCCCCAGGGCTGGGAGAATCTCCGAAGGCTGAGCAGGGTTGTGGCAGTAACTCTGCTGTAGTGCTGCCCTGTGGGGAGCCCTGGACCTGCCTGGGATGCTGCACCAGCTGCATGGGAACAGCAGAGGACCCACAACTCCTGCGTGCTTGGAAAACAAAGCATCCTTCTCATGCTGTTGTTGCTGCCCCTGCCCCTGTCCAGCCTAGGCACCAGTGCCCGGGCAGTCCAGGGAGTTGCTCTCAGATGACTTCACCTCCTTCAGAGCTCAGCCAGTAAATTTGGCCCGGGGTACAAGCTGTGAAGAAGAGCACTCACTGCTCCGGGCTTCCTCAGCCCACAGCCGGGGGAGAAGAATGGGGTGGTGGGGTGCCCCGAGCCCCCATCACCTCCGCGGGGAGCGCAGTCCTCTTCGGGCAGTGGGGAAGGAGCATCCCTGGGAGCTCCAGCTCTCCTCTCCTGCATCCCTCCTTCCCCGCCCGGCGGGACTCGGCTCCCGGTGCGCGGGAAGCGATGAGGTCATGGTGCTTAATATAGCGATTTCATCACAGCCCTTCTCCCCAGCAACACCGCCCGGCTCCCGCCGCCCCCCGGCCGGCAGCTCCCGGGATGCGGTGGGATGCGGGGCCAGCCCGGGGCTATGCGGGGCCGCCCGTGCCTGGTGTCACAGTGCCGCCCTCTGGGCACCGCGGCCGGAGGATGGGGATGCTCGATGCACCCCCCACCCCCCAAATACCCACATCTGAGCAGCACACCGGATACATCGCGTCCCCCCCGCCCCTCGCCGCGTGCCATCCTATCCCAGCCGGGGGTTTAAAAGCAGCTCAGGGGAGATGGTTTTCCCCTGCTCCCCACCCTGCTCATGCCCCCAAGTCCTGCAAACAGCTTCCCATTCTTGTAAATCATAAGCTTTCCCTTTCCTCTTTCTTTTTCCCAATCCACAAGAGGTTTTCTCCCTGCCCTGCTTCTCAGACACAAACCCTAGAGATTTAAAAACCCAATAATTTTTCTCCCCCCACTCCATCCTCCCTCCCAAAAAAAAGAGGTTCTAGTGAAGCACCCCAGCCCTGAACCTGCATCACTTTTGGCTGCATCACACGGGGAGAAGAGGGAGGACCTGTGAATGTTCAGGTAGGAGGCAGGCAGGACCTCACAGAGCTGGGATTAGGTCTGTAATGACGTTGGAGCCGCATCCCCTCCCTGCCAGGGCAGCACCACCTCCACAGCCCCCTTCCCTCCTGGGAATACGGGGAGGGGATGCGGCTCCGGGACTCACCAGCCAGGAGGGCCTGTTTCAGCTCAGCATCCCCCAGCACGCCGGGGCCGGACCTGTAGAGCACCTCGCTGTCGAGCCCTGGGGGACAGACGGGAGAGAGGGGTCAGTGCTGAGCCCACAGGCTCCTTTCCGGCACGGGGGAAGCAGGCAGGGGCTCAGAACACCGCGCTCCCTCGCCCTGCCCTCGGGTGCCAGGGGGCACGGCGAGAGGTTTGGCTCTAGGGATGCTCTCGGGGCACTCTGAACAGGGCAGAGCAGGTGGCTGTGAGTGCCCCCGGCTGTGCCCTGAGGATGAGGGCCGTGGTTCTCCGTACCTTGTTTTTCCAGCGCCTCGATGAGCCTGGCCACGGTGGGCAGCGCCTGCTCGGGGAGGGCGGGGTGCTCCGTGAGCTCTGCCTGCCCGGGGAGTCCTGTGGTGGAAAGAAGGGGAGAAGGGGTTTGGAAATTCCTGCCTGTAGGAATTCCAGACTCTTTCCTCAGCTGCCCCAGGACAGGATCAAGCTGCTGCTTTGGCACAGCCACAACCAACGCTTTGGCTCATGCGTGTCTAATTTTGGAGCACTTCTCCCTTTATTTTATCCTCTTTTTGCAATAAGAGTCACCGTTGGGGGCTCAGCTGCTTGTTGTGATACAAAGACCTGCTCAGGCATGTGCCCTGCCTGTGGGGAGCATCCCATCCTGGGCATGGAGATCCTCCAGGCCAAAACCCCTTCCCCGCCTCCCTTCCCATGGCACTGAGACTGCCCCCTCTCATCACCCACAGCCCGTAGTGACACCAGGCAGGAGCTGGGGACCCAGATCCATACCCACCACAGACGTGTCTCTCTGCAGCTCTCACCTGCTTGGGTTCTCTGATGTGCACAACAGGGTTGAGCACAGGCCCAGCGAGGACTCAGTCTCTCCTCGGCTGGTGCAGACCTCCCTCAGCCCCTGAAGAGCCCTTCAGCCAAACAGGCTTCCCACAGCACAAATCCCCATGTGCTGCTGGGTTTTAGACCAAGGACACCTCACTCCAGACCATGGCAGAGAGGAGCAAACCCCTTGGCAGGCAGGAGAGCGGCTGTCCTTACCCCAGGGCATGTTGTATCCATCCATCTGTCTTTATCACCCCAGCTGATAAGCCCTTCCTGTGTGGGTAAAACCCGATGGAGACCTTGGCAGTGCAGTGCTGGGATTTCTCCCTGCTCTCTCTTTAGTGGCCTTTGGAGCCCCAGAAAGGCAGCGGGCAGGGGGCTGGCAGGGGCAGGGGCTGCCACGGACTGCAGCACACCAGGGCCTTGTGTGACTGCTGCAGCATGGACAGCATGTGGAAAGGCTAGAAAAAAATAAAAGAGGGACTTTGGGCAGGGCCTTGATGCCTTCAGCCTTTTGCCAAAAACACAACCTGGCTGCAACAGGTAGATCCAGGCTCTGATCCTCACCACAGTGATGCCCTGGTGCTCCCTGGAGAACAGGGAGTGATGCAAACCTCCCACACGTGGGTGGCTGATCCAGTCCCCAGGCACAGCCACAACCTCCAAGCACAGCAAGGGAGTCCCCTCTGCCACTCAGTGAAGGTGTGTTGGTGCCTTGGCTGGGAACAGGGAAGATGGCAGGGTTAAAAGCAAAGTGCATCGTTGGAAACTCATGCAAAAATATCCCCACTGCATGAGTGGATTTGTAATTAGGGAAACTGGGCTTTTCCTCCAAATCAGTGGCTTGGGGGAAAGGTGACGACTGCAAAAAAAAAAAAATTTCTCCTTGCTGGGAATGGCCGGAATGGCCCCCAGCTGTGCCAGGCTGGACCCCTGCTGCCCCACTCGACTCCAGCCCCAGGGGAAATGGAGGTGATGCCTTGTGGCAGTGGTGCCGCCCAGGACAACGAGTCAGGGCCAAAACAGCCAGCAAGATCTTGGAAGTCCCCTGGGACTCAGATCTGCTGCAGAGCCATTTTCGGGATGTTATTTAATTAAAAAAAGGACCATTCCTCCCTGCAGAGCCAGCCCTGGCTCGAAGGCATGGCTGGAACATGCAGTGTTTGTCATTCAGGGCTCCCTCCATGGCCTGAGCCAGCTCAGGGTCCCTGTGTGGCAGCAGGGCTCGGTGGGAACTGAGGGCACTCAGGGGGGCTACGCTGCTGTCGCAGAAATATAAATTAGGACTTGCCAAAAAAACGTCCCTCAAACCTCCATCTGGAAATGGAATCAGTATGGGAAGAATTTTCAAAAAACCCCCAAACCAAAACAAAAGTACCTTCTCTTCCAAGAGGACGTTGGAGATTTTTACTCTAAGGGGAATCCTGTGAGCTGGCAGGTTTGGGTTTAAACTGACACAAAATGGCACACACTGCTCCCATGCCGCAGAAAGATGTGGCTGTGGGACAGAATGTCCCCTCCTGAGGTGCCTGCACACCCTGGCATCACCCTGGGAAAGGCACCCCATGGAGGGGCACCCCATGGCACAGCACTGGGAAGGCAGCACTCCGC
>NW_008240027.1:3239446-3242536 GCF_000691975.1 Corvus brachyrhynchos | reverse complement strand
ACCTGGCCATGGTCAGAGCACGTTCTGCAGATGGCAGCGCCCTCCCCAACCTACCCCAAAACCTGGCTTTAGGGCTTTTCTCCTGACTAAAAACTATGGATTTTATGTTTTCTAAAATTTGGTTATCCTTTCACCTGAGTGCATGCAGGGCTGGGGTGACTGCACTGAGACCTTCCACATGGGCCTGGCTCTCCAGCCAGGCCGTGCTTCCTGCTGTGGGCATTCCTTGATTTGTAGGGAATCACCACGTCCCCAGCAGCTGCGGGCAGGGGTCCCTGGGCACATCTCCCTTGCAGAGGAGCCTGTGCCACCCCTGCGTGCGGCAGGTACGACACAATGGTGAGGGGCAGCAAAGGCAGAAACAAGGTGGCTTCACCTTCCCTGGTGAGTGGGGCTGGAGAGCCCTGGGGTCTGCTCCTGTCTCACCCGAAACCTCCCCACGGCACCGAGTTTTCCAGGGCTCTGCCTGCTGAGCAGTCAGAGGTCTCACCACTGAGCTGGACTGGGCAGGGGGCTCAAACCCCTCGTGTGGCAGGATAAACAGCCCCAAAAAGTGGCCTCCACCCTCCTGCAAATCCAGCACGTAGCTGCTCAGGGAGCCTCCCCAGTGCTGCTGGGACTGCGGCTGCCTTGGCGCACTGGTCGGGGAGGAGCACCTGCATTTTGGTGAGGGGAGGTGTGGGGGGGCCCAGTATCCTTCCCATGTGGTTGTGGGGCTGCACTTCAGGAACCGCATGGCAACCCCACACATGGGCATGGATGGTGCTGTGCTCAGCCCAGGAACCAGGGGGTCCCCAGCTCAAATCACACTGGCAAGGGGGTCCTGAACTGTATTTTGAAGGGAGATGGACAGATGGACTGCTCAGCAGTCGGTTCCCCTCTAAACCCAGACCAAGGCACATCCAATGCCCAGCCAGCACAGGGGCTGCCCCTTTGGTTACCATGCTGGTCCCAAACTGGGTGAGGAGGGTTCCTGAGGTGCCAGACCAACAGCTGGGCAGGTTTTCCTGCCACAGCTGAAGGCGATGCTGCTCTCCCAGCCCCAGGCCCACACGGACAGCCATTTCTGCTGCATACATCCCGGAGCAGGAGAGCACCACAGCTTTGGCTGGGGTCACCAGGGCATGCCTGGCTGGACGGGGGGGGATTCTTACTTGGCTTTTATTTTTTTTCAGCTTGTGTACATTGTGCAAGTGCTGTGAAATCCCTCCCGGCCCCAACGCACTCGGCCATGGTGAGTGGCGAGGGCAGAGCTGGCTGCACAAACTCAGCAGATCCAGGCAGAGGAATGGCCGGAGGCCCCTGTGCCAGGAAGGGTCCTGCCAAGTATCCCCCCCACAGTGTTCTCCTGCAGCCCCCAGGGACAGAGGAGCCCCCCAGGGACTGACCACACCGCTTGCCAAGATTGTCCCCTGTCCCAGCTTGCACAAAGTGACAGTGAGACTGGGAGCTGGCCGAGGGCCAGCACTTGCCCGGGCACTGAGAGCAGCCTGAATCAGGTGCCGCAGTGGTGGGGAGAGAAGCACTTGGAAAAAAGGTCCCCGAGGACCACCATGGGTCTTTCTGCTCCTCTCTGAGGGGCCAAAGGGGCCTTGCATCTTCTCCTGTGCTCTCATGGATGTGGATCCCCTTGGACACTCCATGCCAGCACAGCAGCCAGCCTGGGCTGCTGGTGAGGAGCAATCCCTGCAGCATGTTTGCCTGGGGGGTAGCGACACTCAGGGCATCCCCTGCCCCTCCTGAAGCTGCCTTGATACACAAGGGCAGATAATTCCCAGGACAACTCCTTTTTCTGGAGCTGGATCCCCATCCTGAGCGTGGATTCCCACCAAGCCAGCTCAGCTGCAAGCATCCACCCCGGCTCCACACCACCCTCGCCATCTTGCAGGGGACACCTGCCCGTGGGCTCCCGCCTTCCTGCTCCCCTCACACTCACCCCAGGGCGTGGGGGTCCCAGCGGGCGGCAGGGGCAGGGGCCGTGGCCTGGCCTTGGTGGCGGTGGTGGCGATGCGGGTGGGACCCAGGTACTCCACGTAGGTGCCGGGGAAGTCTCCGCGCTCCTTGGTGCGCTCGTTGACGCCGTGCAGCCAACCCTGGGGGTTGCGCTCGTCCCCGTCCTTGTAGTTGGGGCTGCTGAGGAGCCCGGCCCTGCTGACCGTCAGCACGTCCCCGGGGCACAGCGCCAGGTCCTCCTCCCGGTCCTTCTGGTACTCGTAGAGAGCCCGGTACTGCAGCCCGTCCGAGGAGGCCATGGCGGCAGCGTGGCGTGGGTCACACCGCCCCCGGCCAGCCGGGCATTGGGGGCCCGGGGTGGCCGCACGGGGCTGGGCTTGGGCAGTGCGGCGTCGGGAGCGTTCCTTTCCCTGCACACGCAGGAGGAAGACCTCAGTGTTGGAAAATCTGCGACATGGAGAGCGGCTCCTGACCCTCCAACCCCAAAATTGCTGCGGAGCCACGCCAACGCCTGGGACTCGTCAGCGTTGGCTCAGGTGTGGGTAAGGAGCTGTTTCTTCACCAGAGCAAACGGAGGGGAGCAAATGAGGCTAACGGGGGTAGAGGGGACAAACGTGGATCCTCGTTAGCCTGGCCTCATCCGCACGGTGCTGGGGACATCCCTCCTCTGCCGGAGAGAAAGGCAGCGCGTTAGTGACCAAACCTCTGCCTTGACCTCAGCCTCGTGCCCGTCCCCCCATCCCAGCCGCCCGGCACCAGGGAGAGCCCAGCGGCTCGCTCGACTCCTGCTTCCCAGGGAGCTCCCACCAGCAGGGCTCGGCCACTGCACGCAAGGAAAGTGCCGGCAAGAGTCTGGAAAGTAGGGCAAGAGATCACGCCACGGGTTTTTAAAATAGACATATGTGCTGAGAAACCTCCTGCCGCACGCAGCTCCCCTCCGGCAGCTCCAGCCTGGCATTGCTGCACGGAGCTGGCAGATGAAGATGTAGGTTTTTCATGTGGGTTTGGTTTTTTTTTCCCTTTCTTTTTTTCTTTTTTTTTTTTTAATTTTTTTGGTGCATTTTTATGTATTCCTCCAAGAGTGACATCATCCCTGGGGGGAAAGACTGTGCTGCTGCCGACCCACTGCCCCCCAGC
>NW_008240027.1:3236886-3239258 GCF_000691975.1 Corvus brachyrhynchos | reverse complement strand
CGAGGGGGGGGGGCACCCGGCTACCGAGCAGGAGGAGGGAGAATTGTAGGAGTAGGTGGATGACTTCATCCCCAGATGCAGCATCTCTGCTCCCAAATTGCATCCTCTGTAGGATGGAGATCTCCCATCTGTGGGTCTCCATCCATCCTTAGGGGTGCTAAAGGACAGGAGAGGGCCAGCACCCCATGGACACCGCCCTTGTGCCAGCCAGCTCTCCCTGTGCACCCACACAGAGTCCCATCCCTTACCCAGGCTACAAAACATGCACAGGACAGGCAGGAGACGTCATGGAGAATCCCAGCTCAGGGATGCTCTGGTTCCTCGCTCTCCTCCTGAGCCTGGACAAGCTATCCCAGTATTTGTCTGTCTGTGAGGCACTGAGAGGTGGATGTGATGTTTCCAGAGGCTCAAAGGCTTGTTTTGGTTGTATTTTTTTTTTTTTAATCCTTGCTTCTCACGCTGACTTCTCTGAAATGGTCGTGGCTCCTTGTCTTTGCTGCAGGTTGGACATCCTAAAAATAGATGGTACCTAAAACACGGGCTCTGGGAAATGCACGCTGGCTGAATCCAAGCCACTGCAAGCAGCAGTGCAGGGGTGGCATGAAGTCCAAGGAGGAATCCTGAGTGCTGGGAAAACTGAGGAAACAGACACAGAGGCCATCAGAGCAATGCAGGAGATGTATGGCCCTTCTTATCCATAATTCCAGCAAACCCCCCCTCCTTTCCCTGCAGCGCACGGCCTGATGGTGCAGGGCAGCAGCATCCTGGGGGATTCCTCCCAGCTGCACTTCCTTGGGCAGCATGCAGCCCCCATTGCCCCACTCCCCAGCTGGATCCAGCCCAGCTGCTGGTCGTTGGAGATTAAAAGGGATTTTTCTCTCCCTCATCCCATTTCTGCTGGCACCATGCTGCTGCTGCTGCTGCTGGGACAGAGTCAGAGTTGGCTGTGAACAGCCAGATGCTGCCCTCCCCCCAGTCATGCTTCCCCAGTCATGTTCCCTGTGCCCCAGCAGGGGTGAAGAGGTTTTGCTGAGTCTCTAAAGCCCTGCCTGGTCTCCCCAGCATGTCCCAAGAGGCTGTGAATTCAACCAGGCTGAGCACAGTGTCAGTGCTCTGGGGCCTGCCTGGAGAAAGGCAAGGAGGTGTTTCCCTCCTGGGACAGGATCAGAGCTGGGGAGGCTGGTGGGTTCATCACCACCCATCCTGTCCTAGGGTCAATCCGATATACAGGCTGGGAATCAACACAGTCCTGTGGCTGGATGAGGCTGAGCATCACCCCAGCTCTCCCTGGCTGGCTCCTCTCCTCAGAACCCTCAGAGCACCCCTGACACCCCATTCCAGCTGCACTGCACCAGGATCATTCCCAAAACTCTGCGCCCTGGGCTGCCCCTCACCCTGTGTCACCCCTACCTGGCTAATTTAAACCCCCACAGCACTCCAGCCCAGAGTTTGGCACATCCCCCAAGGCGGGCAGAGGGCTCTCAGAGAGCACCCTGTGAAGACACAAGAGGTGCTTCAGGCCTTCACTGCTACTGATTGAGCCAGAGGAGCTGCCTGTCAGGCCCTGACTAATCCATCCTCGCTGGATTAATGAGCAGCACTCATGGCAATGAGAGCTTCGCCTTGGCTTACCTGGCCTTGACTGTTCTGTGGAGAGAGCAGGAGGAGCCGTCCTTGCTCCCTGTACCCCACAGTCCCCTCCAGGCTGCCCTTCGCTCCCTGTCTGGGCAGCCCAGGATGGGTCTGTGGGGAGGAGAGTGACATCTCCTCACTGGGGTCCCCATGCCCTTCTGCAGCTTCTCTCCTCTCCTGGCTGGAGGGACAACCCTTGGTGGGAGCATCTCCAGCAGATGCTCAGCATCCACCTTGGCTGCCTGTCCTGGCCTTTCCAAAGTGACAGGGGTCCCACTGCTCTCATCTTTGCTTTTGGGGACTGTCACACTCATGTCCAGGGAAGTTGGCCACATGGCTGTGAATAAATAGAGCATAAATAGAGCTGTTAATATGCCCGGCTGGAGAAAGTGAGGCTGCAGCACTGGGCTGAGCCCTGCCCAGCCAGAAAAAATGGAGAGAAAAGGTTTTTGATTTCCTTTGACTTTTCAGAGTTGGCTTTTTTGGTATCACCTCTGTTTCACCAATTCGGAAAGGGCCATGCTTTGCTTTCTCTTTAGACGCAGGAAAACTCCCTGTCTCTTGGTTTTCTTCCAGGGTGCCCAGGATTGAGCTCAGGCTTCTGTGGCTTTTGGTTTAGGGAGAGCCAAGTGCTTCTTCAAACAACCTCCCAGGGTGGCATCCGCGGACTTCCTCTCACTGCCGGCTCCCATAGCTGCGCTCTGCCCCCACCACCAACCTGCCTGCTGGGCTGGGCTACC
>NW_008240027.1:3234948-3236641 GCF_000691975.1 Corvus brachyrhynchos | reverse complement strand
CTTTGCACCCCCGAACCTGCCCGTCTTGGCTTTACGGCAGCTGCCGCCTCGGCGTGGCCCTTGGTAATTAATTCAGGAGGGATTTGCCGGCCTGGACACGCGTGAGAAGCAAGGAGATGTGATCTGGAGGGGTGGGCAGGCAGTCAGCGGCAGGGCAGGCTCGGGGGACTCGCTGTGGGGGGAACATGCACGGGGAGAAGCTCAGCCCGCTACAAAGGAGGGGCGTTGTCATCGAGCCCCTCGTTAGTGTCCTTATTAACACCGCGATTAACATCGGCTACGTGAGGCACAGGGACAGGTCCTCCCCCTGAGGGACACGCACCAGGGCCATGCACTGCTGGGACACAGTATCACCCCTGGATTTACACCCCGGGCCCCACATGGCAGAGATCGTAGCACCAGATGGGGCAGCTCCTGCTTTTGGGATTCATGCCGTGGTTTTGCACACAGCCACAGAAATGGGGAGGATTCCCCCGGAAGCTGGAGCTGCAGCCCCAGGGAAATCGGTGTGGTCCCACTGCCTGCTCCCTCCCAAAGTGGGGGAATTGGGATTTCCCCGGCTCTCCAACCAAAATGCTTTGAGTCCTTTCGAAGCTGAGAACTGGAATATTTCAAGACATCAAAAACTTTTGGCTGATGTAGATATTTATTTCTCTGCATCAGGAGGTGGGAAGTGATGAATTCAGCACAAATTTGCAACATTCAGTAACTTCCATCTGCAAATCCGAAGTCGGATTCATCGCTGGCACATTGCAGTGTGTCCATCCATCCCGACTCCCCAGGTGTCCGGATGCTGGAGAGACAGCTGGGTACATGCTGCCAGCCTCAAACAGACATGTGAAAGCCCTTTGCAAGGGACTCACCTGGCTGGGGATATCCCAAAATCCTGTCAATCACAGACCTGGCTGGTCTCCATGGCTGGTGGTGCCTGGGGCTTCTTACCCTGTGCTTTACCAGGAGGGAAACTGAGGCCACTTCCCTGCTCCCAGTCTCCCAGGGCCAGGTTGCTTGAAGGAGTCTTGCTGCCCATGCCCTGTGAGAGGCATCCCCATGCTCCAGGAAAGGGGATGCTCAGGATCCAGCTGGCCTGTGTGAGAGGATGGGGACAGCTGGGAGATGGTGTGGCCTTGCTGGGCAGGAGGGACATGGGAATGCCACTGGACTCGTCCTTCTGTGGTCAGGTCAGGCCTTCCCGGAGAACCAGAAAATCCAGCCCTGGCTTCCTAATGGGGCTCGGGTGGGTGATACTGGGGAGTGATTGAACCCCAGGCTGCAGCACCAGGTGCTGGAGGAGGTGAGGGCACCAGTCCATAGCTTGTCCTCTGTTTTTCCCTGTGGCTGGCAATGACTGGGGAGGAGAGCAAGTATTTACTTATTTGCCAAAATTGTCATTGGGGTGGAGGGATTGTGTGCAGCAAACAGGGTCAGGCTGGGATGGGGCAACTTTTGGGAGAGGGGCAATATGAGAGAGGGTTTAGGAGCAGCTGTCCCCCTTTGGGAGAGGAATGAAGGCTTGGCCCTAACTCTGAGCAGCTTCCTAGCAGCTGCTGCAGAAAAGGACTGAGGCTACAGGCAGTGAGGGGGCGAGGGCTACAGCCCCCAGCTGCAGCACGGGTTGTGTTCATACCCAGGGTGCCTGGGAGGGTTAGAGGCTTCCCCCAAATACCACTGCGATTTGGCTGGGGGACCCGGG
>NW_008240027.1:3234523-3234938 GCF_000691975.1 Corvus brachyrhynchos | reverse complement strand
TGAAATGTAGCATCACAGCCAGGCAGGGAATGGGCTGTGGGGTTTCGGGGGAGCCACGGGTGGGGTGGAGCGTGCTGAGCACACAGAGCCTGGTTTCCTGCAGGATGGGGTCTCCTGTGCCTCCTGCATTGCTCTGTGGTTTGATCACAAGCTGGAGGGACACACTGTGGGCACTGGGGAGGGGACCAGCACAAGCTCCTGCCCCACAGATGCACTGGATGGGCAAGGACCACTGCCAGGGTCAGGCCTGGGGAGGCAGCATCCTCTGTGAGGTGTGGCTCTCTTGCTGTCCTGCTCTTTGGGAAACCAGCCCTGTTTCAAAGTGTCTTTCCAAAGAAAATCACTTTTGGCAGCCCTTAGGCAATGGCAAGTCCTCACTGACTGCTCCAGCGCTGGCATCTGTCATGGCTGTCAC
>NW_008240027.1:3218455-3233826 GCF_000691975.1 Corvus brachyrhynchos | reverse complement strand
CGCGGGGCTCTCGGGACGGCAGCGGCTGTGCCGGGTGGGGGTTCTCCCGGTAACCTCTCTACTCTCCCCAGGTGCAAAGATGGGGTGCTTCACCTTTATCAAGGTCATGATGATCCTCTTCAACCTGGCCATCTTCGTAAGTGCGCCACGGGAGCTGAGGTCTGCGGGAGGGGGTCTCGGGGAGCTCCCGGAGCCGGGTGTGGCGTGGGTCTGGCTGGGCTCTCCTGCCCCTCCGTGTTCCTTTCTGTGGGCTATGGGGTGGAGAGTGTGGGCAGGTGGGTGTAGGTGGGACTTGCAAAGCCCAGAGGGCTGCGCCGTGCTCTGGGGACAGTGGCTGTTGCATCAGCTGCCCCTGTCCCTCGCTGTGCTGAAGCTTGGGAAGGGGTGCTGAGTGCCCCAGAAAAGGGGGTTTGCTGGGTCCCTGCCTGGGGGCCCTACCTCTGTAGGGGAGCAGCCGACGTGTGACTGTGGTGTTGGGGTTCCTGGATGTCGGGAATTCAGAGCACATGTGGGCTCTACTCCCACCCAGGGAGAAGGGTAGTGGAGCTCCCAAGAGCTGCCCTGGCTCTGCAGGAGCCACCTGGAAGAGGGTGTGATAGGATACAGCCTTGGGAAGGAGGGGATGCAGAGCCTTCAGGCTCGCTCTGGTGAAACAACCCCCCTGTAAAGCTCCTGCCAGGATCTGAATGTGGTGGGGAAGGTTGAGTGGGCAGAGGGGAGGACTGGCACAGACTGCAGGCAGCCCAGAGTTCACCTTGCCCAGGAGTGCATGAGTGTCTGTGGCCAGGGGCTGCTCAGCTTCTCCTCTGGGTGGACGGGCAGCTGCCCTGTATGGAGGAACTTGTGGTGGTGTGACGGTGGCCAGGGTCCGAACTGGCGGTGTGGGGTCGTGGGGAGGCTAGTGGCACTGCTGGCACAGAAACCCCTGGGGCTGGGGAGGGGGGCAGCTGTGACACAGCCCAGGGGATGTGCCCAGGGTGGTGGGGTGTGTTTCAGGGTACTGACCCGTCTGCCAATGCCCTGAGCTGCCTGCAGTGCCACAAAGTCTTGCTTTGGTGTGGTGAAAAACTGCTGAGGGGAGAAACACCTGTGCCAGGGCCTTCCCCAAATAGCAAATCTCATGCCTATCTGGAAGCTGATATTGCCTTTCTCCTCCCAGCTCGGTGGCGGGACCCTCCTGGGAGTTGGCATCTGGGTCAAAGTGGATGGAGAGTCATTCCTGAAAATATTTGGGGCGCTCTCCTCTAGCATCCTGCAGGTTGTGAATGTGAGCTATCTTCTCATCGTCATTGGTGCCATCCTGCTGGTGATCGGCTTCCTCGGGTGCTATGGTGCCCAGAAGGAGAGCAAATGTCTCCTGATGATGGTATGGACCTGACTGACCTCCTTACCAAGCTTCGTTTGAGCTGGGGCTGTGGTGGGGGAGACCTGATGGGCAGATTTCTCTGCAAAGATGTTCTCTGTGGATGTTTCCATGTAGTGGCAGTCTGGGTGGCCCTTGGAAGGGCAATGCTGGACTCAAAGTCTGCCCCTGAGCTGAGGTCTCTCTTGGAGCGTGTCCAGAGAGCTCAGCCCCATGCAGGTGGAGGGCTGGAGGACAAGGCTGTGCTGCTCCTGCCCAGGAGCAGAGCTGAAGGCAATGAGGCAGGAGGGCTTGAGCCCTGGGGAAGCTGATGAGTTCCAGGGGCCCCTGAGGGTTCTGGCTGTCTGTTTGACCTCCTGCCCCTTGCTGTGTCCTAGTTCTTCTCAGTGGTGCTGATCATCTTCATTGCTGAAGTTGCTGCTGCCGTGGTGGCTCTGGTCTTCACAGGTCTTGTGAGTGCAATGCCTGAGTCTTGGGTTGGGCTGATCTGGGACCCGTCCTACCCCTTGGGAAAAGAGGAGACACGGGCTGGCAGTGCTGCCCATGGGTGTGGAAGCTGTGCAGTGGTCAGTGCTGCAGGAGGAAGGGATGTTGGCTGCTGCTGGTGGCAGCTACGTGGGTAGGCTGGAGTAGCCTGAGGGTGGTGGGAATGGGGGTTTCTGTTTTATCATAACCCTCATTTTTTAGGCCGAGTTTTGCCCACTTCTTTCTGTTGAGCCCCTCAGTCCCTAACCAGCTTAGGCTTGACACCTCCCCACCTCTGAGGGTGGGAGCCACTGGGGGAGGAAGTCCCTATTGCCTCATGCCGAGCAAACTCACCCCCTTATTAGGCACCTGAGAATCCACCTGGGGAGAAAGGGGACTGCCTCATTAGGCACTGGAGAAGTCAGCCACAGGGCCAACATCATTCCTGGCTCCCTCACTTATCATCGCTTATCAGATGACTCACTGGGCATAAGTGACCTTGGTGCCATAAAACACTGGTTAGTGGGGAAGGCGACAAACTCTCTGTGGGTCAAATGGACATGGTGTGACTTCGGGCTGTGCTGGGTCTGTTTGGTCTCCTCTCCATAGGCTGAGACCAGTATGGGGGTGCTCAGCTCTGTGGTGCTCCCCAGAACCTTCTCTGATGGTGTTTTTCTGCCCTTTCTTCCAGGCAGAGACATTGCTGACAGGTCTGGTGACCCCTCTCCTGAAGGAGAGGTATGGGGTGAACGACACATTCACGCACATCTGGAATGCCACCATGGAAGAGGTGTGCTGAGCCCTGGGGCCCTCACCTGTGGGTCGGGATCCTCCCAACACAGGCTAGGTGGTGCACATCTGGGTGGGACAGTGAGATGGGAGTGGGGACACACCACAATCCTGGATGTGCTGAACTGTCACCACCTCCTCGGCTCCCCAGGTGCCTGGGAATTACCTGCTTGGGACCTAGTGGTGTGAGAGCTGTATGTGATGATGCATGGGGCAAAATCCTGGACCCAAGGTGCCTACTGAGCACCCCACAGAAGCAGGGTTGAGCTGGGTGATACCTTCCATGAGCCAGTGGGGTCCAGGTGGTGTCGGAGCCTGGAGGGAGACCTGAAGGATGCTCTTCCCATGCCTTCCTCTCTCTCCCTCTTAGGTTCACTGCTGTGGCCTGAATAACTACACGGACTTCAACAACTCCTACTTCTATAAGACGTACAACAGCTACCCCAGGCAGTGCTGTGACATGCTGGAGCCCTGCAACGACACGCTGGCTGCAGAAAAGGACATCGAGGTACGGACGTGCCCATGGCTCTTGCCCTCTGGCAGAGCCTGGCTTGGGGTGTGCCTGGGCACAGAGGGGGAGACCTCTCCTGTAGCTCCAGCTCTGCACGTGGTGGTCCCATGGGCTTTAAGTTCTGGGGGGATGCTATGGTGGCCTCGGCTCGTCCCTGGCAGAGACAAGCAAAGCTGTTATGTTGCTCTGGTCACAAGGGGAATGGAGTGGTGTGCCTAATGCTGGGCATGAACCCAGGTACTGCTCTGCCTTTTTAGGTGATTTCCCTGCTTCTTCCCTTCCTTTCCTTGTTCCCCACCCAGTATTTGATCTGAGAAGTGGCTGAGTTGTCCCCTGAAGCCCCCAGACCTTCTCCATGGCTGTGTGCTCTGGGTTGGAGAAGCTGTACCTCCCTTTCTGGGGGATGCTGTGCCCTGGCAATTGGGGTATCACCACCTCTTGCTCATCCTCACCTGCATGGTTGCCTCCTGCAGGGCTGTTTCAAACAGATCTTGGAAGAAATCAAGACAAACGCGGGAGTGGCAGGCGGCGTGGCAGCCGGCATCGCTGCCTTGGAGGTGAGTGCCTGAGCACTGCTGGGCTGCCTCCTCCTTGTGCCTGCAGGTGGGGCTGGGACCAGCCCTGGGGGGTGTTCAGGGGACTGGTGCAGCTCCATGGACCACCTGCAGCTCCAGGCTACTGAGCCTTGTTCCCTGGGCACATCCAGCCCTCCTGCCTTGGCACACTGGGGATGGTGGGCTGTGACCCAAACCTGTGTTGGGGAGGGGAGGCGCACATTTAAGGGGGCTGATTTGCACCTTGCTGCCCCCAGATCGCGGCCATGGCAGTTTCCATGTACCTGTACTGTCGGCTGGATGAGAAGTGACCCCCCGAGGCAGGAGGATGACCTGCCAACCCCCATGCCGGGGTGCACCCGTGGCGTGCCATGCTCTCGGGGGGACCCCGTCCCTCTCTGGGTCTGATGCTCTCCTGTGCACTGTGATTTATAGCTGTATTTTGATCTACTGAGCTGGGATCTGTAGAGTTTGTGTATATTTTTGTACTGATATGGTATATGGAGTCTGTACATAGAGATTTGGGGTGGTTTTTGATTGGGGGAGTTGTTGGGAGAAGCTGCTTGGTCCGTTTGGCTGATACCAGCACGTGATAAAGCAGCACAGGGCTGATACCAGCCGGTGATAAAGGCAGTTCAGGGCTGCTGATCTGGCAATGGCACAGCAATGCCTTGATAAACTCCTGGAGGCGGGTGCTGTACCTCTCCCACGCTGTCCCCACCGTGTCCCCCTGCATCAGTTTTAGGTGGTAACTACACCCTCATAGGGCATGTATCTACTCTTGCACCCATTTTCTGCCACCCCTGGCCTTGTTGCCATGTTGTCCCCTAAAAGAAGGGCTGGCTGGGTGCTGGCTGGTCTCTGCCCCTTCCCTGGCATGAAGACAGCCCTGGTGGTCCCTGGCTCTGCCGGGGCTGGGGCTGCCCCTTATACCCCCTGACATTTTGTGCCTAAGCCCCTCTCCACGCTGTAAAGAAATGCAAATAAATTTTTCATCTTGGATACAAATTATTTTCTGGAGTTGATCTCGGTGTTGCCTTTAATAAATACCCTCTGCCGGGGGGATGCAGGGGTAGGGGCTGCCTTGCCTCCCTCCCACCTTCCCTTCCATGTCCTTGCAGGCAGCACAGCTGTGCCCACAGCCTACCTGCCCTCCTTGCATGTGGCTCCTCACCTGTTCAGGTGCTTGGAAACAGAACAGCCCCATGTTTGCATAACAGACAGGGTGCAGGGGGACCACCAGCCTTGCACCCCCCACCCTCTGCAACAGCACTGCTTGCTCACAGCGTCTGTCAGGGACTGAGCAACAGCTTGGCTTGAAAGGCAGGGCTGGCTGAGGGGTTCCTGCATCCCCATCAGCTGCAGGAACCTGGACTGGGGTGGTGAGGAGGGATGGATCCTGCCAGCCCCACCTCTGAACATCTCCACTCCAGCATTGTCCTGCACTGCCTGTGTGTGATGCATCTGCTCTCCCTCTATGGGTGGGGATGGGGGAGGTCATGGGTGGGCTTGGGGGGTTTCCAGACCCCCTCTTTCCCCAGCACTGCTCCCTCTGTTCCCTTGAGGATATACTTGCTCTGCCTCAGTTTCTCCACTTGGAAAGCACAGCCACCATGGGTGCTCCCAAGGGGCTCCTTCACCCTGTTTTTGCCACAAGGCTTCCTGCCTCTCTGGCTGTGGGGCAGGGCGAGTGGCAGGGGGTCCCCCAGCCTCTCCATGCCCTGCCTTGCTCCCTGTCTGCTGTGCCACCCCCTTATCAGCTCCTGCCCTGGGTACGGGGCTGCACCGAGGCACTGCCATGGTCTGGCATCTCCCTGGTGCCATCCAGTACCTGTCACAGTGGCAGGAGTGGGCAGGGGACAGTGAGACAGGCATAGGCACCCACTCCCCACCTTGGGTTCCTCAGCCCTGGGGCCATGGGATTTGGCCCTGCCTCCTGGCAAGGTGTGGGGGGAAGCTGCCAGAAAATAGCCTTGTCTTTCCTGGACAGGTGAATAGGTTCCAGTTCTACCATAAACTGGCGCCACCTCATGGGTGACGTCAGGGCTTTTATGACTCTTTTTTCCCTCTCCAAGGCTGTAGGAGCTGCCAGGCACCCCTTCCTAGAGGTGTTGTGGTGCCCAGGAACCAGCTGGCACAGTGCTGGGCACACCCAGCCATGTCCTCCTCTGCCCCTTGTTTCTGGGATGCCTTGCAGAGCTGAATCCCGGTACACACCCTCTCACCATCACCCCTGCAGGGTTGAGCAGGCTCAGGGGTGATGCCTGGCCAGCTGCTGCCTTCCACCTTCACAACTCCTCCCAGCCATGGGGCAGGACAGGCTGTTTCTGTGGCACTGAGCTTTGTAAATAGCCCTGCAAACACTGGCTTGGTTCCTGCCCTCCACCTGCCGGGAAAACTTGAAGGACCAGTTTCTCCTTGCAGATGTGACTCCTCCCAGTTGCCCTTTGCGGCTCTTGGCTGCCCTGGCAGCCAAAAGCAGAGCAGTGGGGGGTAAACTGGACTGGCATAGCCTCCCTGTGCTCCCTCTGTGCCCCTGCCCTCCACTGCCACAGCCTTTGGGCTCTCCAAGGAGATCCCATTCCAGCTGGTTCCCCACCAGCCCCGCGGCACATCCCAGCCCAACCATCCCCACCAGCCCATGTGGGTGCCACCAGGCACCTCTGCACCTTGTACCCCTTAGACTTGCCCAGTTCTCCCAGACTGGCATGCTGGGGCCATCAGAAACCGACAGCACAAGGCCGAAATGTCCCCGAGGGCTTGTGGTGGCAAACAGAAACTTCCTTATTGCTCCCGGGAAGATGGCAGGAGATGGCTCGAGCACTTGACGCATCTGGGTGTGTGCCAAAGTGGGGATTCTTCTTTTCCGCCTGGGACACAGGGTGAGGGAAGGCAGGAGGGGAAAGTCTCCCTGCAGGGACGTTGGGAAAGCAGCCAGTGCCATGATGGGAGCTGCGCACAGACCAAAATTCCTGGGGATTTGTAGGGTGCGCTCTCCACCGGCATCGCTTGCCCCGGGGCACAGCAGGCAAACCCTGTGTGGTGCAGGCGCCTGTGCTGGCAGGGAGTGGGCAGTGATCAGCAATTCAGGAAAGGAGCCGCCCCCTCCTTCCTGGGAATTAGCGTTGATAGGAACAGGCACATGAAAAGAAGGAGGAACTGCAACTCTTTGGGTTTGTGCTGATAAAGGGGGTAAAACTAAGAAGCAAAAGCAAACTCATCCAGCACTAACTGCCCAAGGAGTGCCCGCTGTGGGGAATTTCCCCTGCCTGCCGTAGCAGCCTGGCCAGGATGTTCCAAGAGTGGGGGGAAGAGGATATCCTTGAAGGGCGCAGGCTGGTCCAGGGGAAAAAGCGAGCCAATGCACACTTTCCCTGGCACAGACTTCCTGCTTGACTCCCCTTCTCCTCTTCCTCAGAGATAAACCATCCCGAGTGCCAGCCTAAGGCCAACGGTGCTTTTTAGGCAGCTCCCTGCCCTAATTGTTTGCCGAGATATCAGAGGAGGCGATGCAAGGGCTATTCAAACGGCAGCAGGCAGGAGCTGACATTGAGCCTGGCGTGTTAATCATTAATGCTGCACTGGGCAGGAATGGCACAATAACTCACAGCAATCCTGGATAGCCAGTTGAAGATTAATTTGCCACCTACCTTAGATGTGGGCACAGGAGGTGGCAGCCCTGTGTCCACAGGCACAGCAGGGAACAGGGACAGGAATGGGCTGGGTGCAGGGAAAGAACCCCCCCACAGCTGAGAAAAAGGGGAGAAGCCAAGCAGAGCCCCTTCCTGGGAGCAGTTTGGGCACCTTGGCATTTATGACTTTTCATTCATAAATGCATCTGGCATTTATGACTTTTTATGAAGCGGAGGGTGCTGAAAATTTCGGATCAGTTCCCTGGGCTGGGATGCAAGTGGCTGGACACAGCACCATTGACTCCCTCCCACACAGGGAAGGAGATGGGGCCAGCACACACAGCATCCCTCTAGTGCTGAGATCTCTCCGTTCAAGAGAACCGGGTGTGTTATCCCAGAGGACTCTGGCTGGAAGGCACTTTCCTCCATCTGTGGGGCACAGAAGAACCGATGTGCCATGGGAAGGGTCAGTGTGGACCTTGTCTGCCACATAGCAGCCCATCATCAGAGCACAGGGACTTCCTGCTTCCCCGGCCCAGAGATCTCCAACAAAAAACCATAATGCATAGAAATAAACACCACCAGAAATCATGCAAAATTCCCCACCCCCCACAAGCTCTGGAAAGGTCAAGTTTCATGCCAATGCTATTTTGCTTTTGTTTAATTATCAGCCAGCTCCTGGGAGGTGGAGCACCCCGGACAGGTTCTCCTTTGTGCAGCTGCACAAAGCCAGGGAGGCCGGGCTGGGGGGGCTGCAGGGGCTGGTGAGAACTGCAGCTCGGGCAGCACGTGCTGCAGCTGCTGCCTCATGGGGCTGAGCTGTGGCAGCCACTGCATCGGACTTCCAGGGCAGGCAGGCGAGGGGCCAGTGGCCCAGCCAGCTCTTGGGCCAGCCGGGAATGCTCCAGCACCAGCAGGATACACCAGGAAGTGAGAGAGATCCCCCAAGATGAGAGCCCCTCACCAAGCACCCGGGGCTATGCAAGAAACTTCTGCTAAGGGGTTGCCCAGCCAGAGAGCTGTGCTTGGTCCTGGGGAGGGGCTGGCAGCCCTGCCTGGCTGCAGGGGTCAGGCAGGGGAGCCGGAGGCAGCAGGAGGCAGCTGGTGCATGCTGGTGGCTGACACTCTCCCAGTGCCTCTTTATTTCAGTCCTGTGGTCTCTGCCCCTGAAATGGGTGCATCCCCAGCCCTCCCAGGGCTCCCTGCCCCATGGGGGCAGGTATTTGGAATGGTCAAGAGGGTGACAAGGCTGTAGTTCTCAGGATACAGCAGCTGGCGTTGCCAGGAAGAAGATGGGGGCGAGTCACCAGGCAGCTCGTCAAAGTTTCCATCAGTTGCTGAACTGAAGATAAAAGTGATAAAGCTCAAGGAGGAAACAGCTCACAAACAGCTCGCACCACACAGAGGACCTCTGCTGGCACAGGCCTGGGGCCACTGTTAGCCCATGGCCAGGCCTGCACAACCCTAGGCAGAGCAAGACACCAGAGAACAGGGGTCTGTCCTTTCCAGGGACCCCGGCCCTGGACCCTGCACAAGGCCAGCTAAGAAACACACGAGGCTCAACAGCTTTGCAATGTTTACTCTTGAAAAAATAATTCAATTCAGAAAGCGTCAAACCCTGGTGATGCCACACACCCAGCCCTGCCACGGCTGCCACCCCAGAGCCTTGCTGGGGGAACGGGGAGGGACGGAGAACAGCACCCTATAGGCCTGGTGTGTTGTGTGGAGAAGGGGGAGCCTAAAGCCCACCAGTCAAGTCCTGCTGTCACTGAGAGCAGGGAGCCACAGACCCCTGGCTGGCAGGGGAGTAGAGGAGAACTCATGTTTAGCCATCCCCTATCCCTAGGACCACCTTCCCCAGCCCCAAGAGGAGCTGGGAGGAAGCCAAGCATGAGCCCTACCCGAGAAGGGATTCATTTATTTTCAAAGGGAAGAGAAACTGAGCCTTGGGAACAGAGGTGCCAAGGAAAGGGCAATGGAGAGCCACGGAAGTTTTTCCAAAGCAGGGCATAGGGAGCAAGCTACTTGTTCTCAGAAGAAGACAAGTCCCTTTTCCATCCTCTTAAAAGACCTGCTTTACCCTGAGGGCCAGCACAGGGCCACAAGGGGCCAGGGGCCACCTGCCCACTGGCTGCCAGAGGAGAGTCCCACAGAAGGGCAGCACTGGGGGGGGGGGGGGCAGGGCTGAGCCCCAGACCAGTAGTGCAGCCTCAAGGGTGCCACCCTGCACGCTCTTGTTCCCTTCCTGCATCCATCCCATCCCACCTGCTGGGGCAGGCATGCAAGGGCCTGTGAAGGTCAGAGTCCCTGCAGTCATGCTAGAGCTGTGCTGCATCCACCCTGGGATCATCTTGGCCAAGAGGAGTTTCCTGGTTCACAAGTTTTCATTCCTATTCTGGGCAAGGGAGGAAAGCAGGGAACAGAGGGTGGAGCCAGGGGGACAAGAGACAAACCTCCCATGACTGCCCCTGCACAGGTGGGGGGCTGCCAGCTCTCCATGATGCTTCCTGTGATCTGCCCCTTCCCAGAAGCAATAAATAAATAAGTTAGTGTAGTGTAGACCCCAATGCTCAGTTCACAGTGAGAAAATGAAGGAGAAGAGCCCCTGTGACCTCAGGGAAAGGACTGAGCAGCAACTCCTTCTCCCAAAGGCAAGCCAGAGCACTGCATCCCTGCCCAAGGCCAGGGGATGGGCAGAGAATGGATCTCTTGCTGCACGGGTGAGAGCAGCTGTACTGAGCAAGGGGACCAGGACTGCCCCCTCGGGGTGCAGAGACATTAGTACCGAATGGTTGGGGATGGGAGGGGGCCCTGGGATCCTTCCTAAGGCACGGAACCCCCTCCCTCTCCCTCTGCACAAGGGGTCTACCACAGCAGGAGGCACAGGCTGCCCATCCCAGACCAGCTCACAGCTTGCCTGCCAGCAACTTACTGCAGTAAGGGTGGGGATTCAGGAGAAGAAACTCCCTCTGCCTTCAGCAAAAGCAGGGGATACCTAGGCAGGGAGAATGGAGAGACAGGGTACAGCACCACAGGCAAGGACCATAGTGCAGCATCTCTCGTTCCAGAGGACCCCGGCCCCCCCTGCCCCTGCAGCCAGGGGATGCCTGCTGGCTGCTCCCATCTCGCTCTGCAAGGCACTTTCACCCCCTCTCCCACGACCCAGGGGCAGGGCTGCTCCCCACAGAGAAGGTGGGTGAGAGCAGTCTGAACCAGAGCACACAGCCTGGTCCACTTCTATCTACATCACCTCCAGCTCCCAGAACTGACTGCCCTCGTGCTGGGTGTGGGGTGTCCCCTCCGTGTCCGCAGCAAGTCCAGCTCCTCTTCAGCATTCCCTTTTCTGTGAGCTGGGCTGCACCACTGCCTGCAGCCCACGGAGCAAAGCCAGTGTGCAGGAAGATGTCCAGCCCAGCACAGAGTCTTCAAGGTGCATCCATCGTGCAGGTGACAGGAGAGATGCTGGAATATCCCCTCTTCAGCACTGTGTTCACCATGGGGCACAAAGCCAGCAGGCAAGAGTTAATAAATAACACCCAGCTGGCAGGCTGCAGCACTTGCACCATGCTGCCTTCTCAGGACTTTGGGGCCAAAAAGGAGAGCAGAGGTGTTTCTTGAGGCCCCCTCTAGGCTCCAGTTGAGCATCTCCTTCCTCCAACCTTGCCCAGCCAGGGGGCAAAAGGAGCAGCGTTAGTAGAGTGTCTGTGTTAAAAAAACCCAAGTTCCTGGGATGGGGGTGGCCTATCTACAGGGAAGGACCCTGTCCTGTGCATCAGCAAGGGAAACCACAACAGGGAGCTGGAGGGAGCCCAACATCTGCTTTTGCAGCCCAAAGCAGGAGTCTGTATCCAGTCACCAGCCTCCGAGAGCTGCTGCCAACTCTGTCTCTGCACTGTGGGGGCCTCTGTGCTCCCCAGGTCCCCTCTGCTTCCAGCTGCCAGCCTCACGTCTGCTCTGCTGCTGGAACCGCTGGCACTGCCACCGCCCCCTCCTCCTTGGCAGGGGGCTCCATGTAGATTGGTGTCACTGACGAGGGCTTCTTGGACCTGCAGGTGAGGGGGCTGGATGGGAGCAGGCAGGGCTGGTGGTCCCCCTCAGGACCCCAATTTCCAACAGCACTGCCTGGCATGATCTCCTTCCCACTGTGAATCTCCAGCCCTGGGAATGTATCCCGTCCCCCCTCCCACCACACTGATTAAGAAGTGGCGATGGTGTCCCCCCAGGATTGGGCTGGGACTGAAGTGGATGATGGTGTGTGCCAGGCAGGGGACAGTGCTGTAAGGATGGGGCATTACTCAGACCCTTGTGTCCCTGATACTCACGAGTAGGGGGAGGCAGGGACCCCCACCACAAGGAAGTGGTTCTTCTTGCGGAAGAGCCGCCACAGCCCCTTGTGGTTCCCGCGGACATCCAGGTCCCAGATGTGGAGGCACTAGGATAGTGGGGAGGGAGGAAAAGGCATCAGATCCTGGGGATGGACAGCAGGGCCAGGCATCCCCTGGCATGGGAAGAGGCACAACCCCTGCTCTCAACGAGACACAGCAGAGAGGACTGCACCCCAAGACTGGAGTGGCACAGGGCTGCATCCCTCCAGCCACACCAAGAGCTTCAACAGCACCCAGGGACAGTGAGAACCCATTTGGTGACCTGTGTCAATGCCATGGGCAAACCCAAGAACAACAGCCAGGCATTTCCCACCGATGCAGAGACCAGTGCAGGGCTGAGGACAGGCCATGTCAGGGGCCTCACCTTGGCAAGTTGAGTCCAGGTGGTGAAATCCGCTTCCTGCTCCATCCTGATAAACATGACATAGACCCTGCCCTCGGTGTCGGGCACGAAGGAGTCCTCACAGGGGTTCTTGCTGTGGTCCAAGACCTCAGCCTCACTGTGGAAATGGAACAGGGAGTGAGAGGGGACACCCTCTCCCCTTCTCCCCACTCCCATGCAGACTACTTCAGACATGCAAAACGTGGCTGGGGTCACCAGGGCCACCTCCACCTTTCCTTCTGTTATGGTTCACCCAGTGTGCCCCGTGGTCTCCCCACCTTCCCGCAGGCACTCACCCCAGGAGCCGATGAATTTCGGTCTCATAGTTATCCTTCCTCAAGCTGTTGGAGAGGAGAGAACACAGAGATCAGGGCAGAGTCAGACAGTTTGATCCAAACTTAAGACTGCCCCAGTGTAACACTAAAGGCAGCTGAAAACAATAAATGGAGGGTGGGGACTGCCACACATTCTTGAGATGTGGCACCCTTCAACAGGTGCCCCTGGAGCACAGGGTAGCCAAACCCAAACTTGCAAAAACCACTGCCAGCACTCCCCAGCAGAGGCCAGTGTGCTGATACGGGAGGTTATGGCTGCTCCAGATGGGAAATGACTCCAGCACAAGGAGACAAGGGTCAGGCCAAGCAACTGTTTCATCAAGATCTCATTGTGACCAACACTCACCTCTCCACATTTTTAAGCTGGACATTTGGAACTGTGTTGAACTTGTGCTTCTTGAAATAGGCTTCCTGGGAGGAAGAGAGACAGGAGGGAAGGAAAACCAAGTTTGATCACGGGTCAGCAATATCTGGAGATCACCTCAGGCATCCCCACTACTTGGGGAGGTGTCCGAGTCAGAGCTCAGCAGCAGGACAGGGCGTGGGGGCTGCGCGAGGTCACTCACATGGAAGTAGCCATTCATGTTGAGCCCCACAATGCCGAAGTGGTAGGAGCGCGAGATGTCCGGGATGATGCACTCCCGGCCCTTCCGCTGCTCAGGCATCCGCATCCACATGTCCCAGTCCCAGAGCTGGGGAGGGAAAACTGCTACTCACACTCAAGTCTGGGGACAGGGTTTGGTAGTGTGGCCATCCAGGGACCTTTATGGGTGCCCACACCAGGTCCAGTCCCCCTCTTTGGCCCCAGCTCTATGGATGGTTATGCTCCTCGTCAAGTCACTGCCTGTCCCAAATCCATTCTGCTTGGGCATCCTTCCCAGTATAAGCACAGGGATAGCTCCTCCAGGAGCTGTACACCCAGGGACTGGGTGAAGATCAGGGCAGAGATGGGGGTGCAGAAGACAGGGTCTCCAACGTACTCACCTTCTCAGGGGTTGGCCACTTTGGCTCCAGCTCATCCTTGTACAGGCTCTTCCGGAGGACCCATCCCAGGCCTGGCATGGTTTCCACACGGTACAGGAGTGAGGGGTCCTCAGCTGTGTGCTCATAGCCCTGCAATGTTATGGGGAGTGCTCAGCACCCTGAATGCACCCCTCCCCCACCAAAAAAAGGGAGGCATCGTGCTCCATTGACTTTCTCATCACGGGAAGAAGGGAACAACCACTGGGAAGCACATGGCAGGGACAGGATGGTGATTTGCAGGGGCACTTCTGAAGAGTTCAGGGCTGGGGAGACAGACCCGCTTAGGATGAAAGTAGGGGGACACACTCTACTTTAAAGATGGAACCTGAACCCCAGTCTGACATGGGAACAACACAGCAGAGCAGAGGTGGCCCTGCTTCACCATCCTTCCCTGACCCACCTGGTCGTTCCAAGCAGAGATGCAGTACAGGCTCTCATCCTCCTCCAGAAGGTGAATTGACTGGCTCAGAAAGCTAAGGAAAGAGTTGACTCTGGTCAAACATCCTTCTACCATGCAAACCAAGGCAAACGGTCCACCAGGAGATGAGCACCCAAACAAGCTAAGCTGCATCTCCTCCTCATTGTCTCCTGCCCATCAGTTTCTTCTCCTTAAGAACAAACAAGCAGCATTAGATGCTGCCCCTGTCATCTGGCTATGGGGCAGCCCCAACCATGTGTGCACAGAATGGATCAGTATCCCCAAAAAGCAAACCAGGAAGAGATCCCCAACCCTGAAGTCAGCCTGCACTGATTGCCAGGACTGAAAGCAGAGCTCAGTTCTGGCTGTTGCCTGGGGTCTGCTCAGACTCAGATAAGTGAGGTACAGCATGGCAAGGATCTGGTCTCTCCTGAGCATATAGAGAGCTTCCAGGAAATGGTCCACCTACAGAGGAACCCACAACTTTACCTGAAGAAGTCAACGGAAATGTCAAGATCTTCCTCCAGAACCACAGCAAATTTAGCATCCTGTAGAGCAAGGAGAACATCAGAAGCGTGGAGATGAACAGGACAGAGCAGAGCCACAAGCAGTGTTCCCTGCCTGTGTGGTTCCTTGCCCCACAGGACTGATCCCAGCTCCTGTGGGATAGGGATCACAAATGCCAGGGAAAGCCTGCGCTGTAGCAGTCCCACTCACCGGGAACAGGTTGAAGGTTGCAGTCAGACTGGCTTTGTAGTGCTACAAGAAAAGACAATCATTGCCCATGTTAGCATCAACCTGGCACAGATGTGGGGCTAAGCCTGCCTCCCTCAAATGCTATTGGAGGTCCCTGGAAATAACTGTCCCAGGATTTGGAAAGCTCTCTCACCTGGGAAACTCTGGCATTTTTAATGCTGATGGGAGTGTGCTGTATTCCTGAGAGGCCAAACAGCTCCACGACATCCATCGGCTCCTGCAATGGAAAAAGTAAAAAGCTCCTCAAATGTGTGGGTCATACTCCCCTCCCCTGCCTGTGTCAGCTCCCCAGGACAACAGGAACATCCCCTGCAGGTGCCTGTCTTCTTGGGGACTAGTGAGGCTCAGTATACACCCTGCAGCACAGAGCTTGCCAAACCTTTGTGGCCCTTCAGC
Source organism: Corvus brachyrhynchos (assembly GCF_000691975.1). Taxonomy (NCBI): domain Eukaryota; kingdom Metazoa; phylum Chordata; class Aves; order Passeriformes; family Corvidae; genus Corvus; species Corvus brachyrhynchos. The sequence goes on along the minus strand of NW_008240027.1, from coordinate 3,218,817 downwards.
CCTTCAGTATCACCATGACTTCGTTAGCATTTTTTGCAGACCCAAAGTTGTATCCAAGAATGTCTGAGAGGTCCCAGATTCCCAGTCCCCCATAGACAGTGCAGAGAGAAAACAGGTACAGCCAGGACCATCTAGTAGCTGCTTAATGGCAAGACCACAATCAACTCAATGTTCTCTCACAGTTGCCAAGAAAAGGACCTTTCTGACCAAGCACAGGGGTCAGAAGCAATCCAAATTTGGGCTGACATATCTCTGCCCCAAGAAGGAGCCACCAAGGCCTTCTCCATCCCCTTACTGTGCATCCCACCTCCTACCCACAGGAGAGAGAAGGAACTCCCATTGTACCAACCCTTCCCTCTTTC
>NW_008240027.1:3210188-3218081 GCF_000691975.1 Corvus brachyrhynchos | reverse complement strand
TTTCCCTCTTACCCAGGTATCCACCATTGCAGCTCGAGCATCCAGGCTGCCCCCTCGTAGCTAAGGGATGCTGCTCCAGTTGCCATGGCAATGGATGCTGCTATCTTTAACTGCTCTGATGTGGTGCAGCAAGAGTCTGCATAAACAAGTCAGCTCCCCCAGCTCCACAATGTGGCAGTGGTAGGAGAGGCCTGCAAGGAACAACTGTCTCCATCCCAGGACAACCAGGCAGTACCTCACTGGATGCTGCAGAGATGAGGCCTAGCAAGCTCCTGAGATCTACTAAGATCCCATGTGCCTGTCCCAGAGTACATTCCACTGCCAGAGAGACAGGGCTTTCAGGACTATTCAGTGTTGAGTAAGAGGAAGGTCTTTGCCTCTAAAGGGCCAGTTCTCCTTCACCTGGCCCCAGCTTTCATGAACCCCAAGCTTTGAGCCTTGGGAAAACACAGTTTTGGGTCTCTTTACCCCCTAGTGAGAATGGAGCTGGACAGGCATGGCCGGACTGGTTTGTTCCTCTCCACGTGAAGCAGCTGGACAGGTGGTATTACATGCAGAGCCTGCTCAAGGGGCTGGCAGTGCTCATCAAGTGAGAAAAGGGTATGGGGAGAGCCCAGCATGACCACCAGGTGTCATTCCTGCACACCAAGCCTCTTCTGACATGGGGATGGTCAGCCCTGGGCTTTGGGAAAGGCCAAGGCAGCTTTATCCACACCCATGGCTTGGCTAAGCTGACTTTGTGTAGGAGCAGGTGAGGAGCAGTGTGACACACAGCAGGAGGAAGGTGACAAGGCTCCAAGGACTGGGCCAGCACTGGGCTGGAGGAGCATGGAGCTGGCCACAGGGATCTCTGGCAATGCTCTCACCTCATAGTACCCATCGATGAAGACTGTGATCATCTGTGGATTGACGCCCTGAGCCGATAGCAAGGAACGCAGCATCCTGAGGAGAGACGGAGGGGCCTGAGTGCAGCACAGCCCCAGCGGGCACAGGCCCTTCAGCACAGGGGTATGGATCCCTTGGGATGGGGGAAAGTGTGCATGATTAGGGAACAGGACCTACCTAGGCCTCCCCTTCCCTTGGTACTCATGCAACCCCAGGAGGAGGCTGGATCCTGCCAGCAGGAGAAAGGGAAGGGCCTGGGCCATGCCTGGTCTTGTGGCACAGAGCAGAGCAGCTGTGCCCTCTGGGAGTGCTTACCTGTACAGGTAGTTGGGGCGGTTCCCTGCAATGACAGCTACTGGCACATCAAAGACTTTATTGTCTTTGAGCTGGAAGAGAACAACGTGTGTGAGTGGGGGTGGGAGAGGCCATGCAAACCAAAATGATGCTATCGTTCTATGCCACTGAGAGCAGGATCCAAGGGGTACAGACCACAGCAGAGCTGCATAGTCCTACCTCTTGGCTCAGGGCCATACCAACCAACCAGGATGCCCTCAGCACTCCTGGAGACCCTGCCAGCTTCCCTCCATCACCCCACCTCTGACACAGCTCCAAAATCCCAGTTTGCATCCACTCAGAGACCTGTGTCTGAACCCTTCAGCACTGTCCCAAGGACAGCCCAAAAGTCACAATAGCTGCTCTGTCTGTAGAAGTCCAGGCTCTGCTGCTTACACTGATATCCCTGGAACAGGGTAACTATTCCTGGCAACTCAGAGCAAAGGAATTCCCCTTCCCCAGCATGACCTGTCCCCAGGTATTCACATCACCTTTGCTAGGGCTCAGGGCTTGCCCAGGGGCAGTTTGCATCACTCAGCTGGCACTTAAGGACAGTGCTCTGCATCTGAGCTGCAAAACACACCTGGTGCAGCCCAGCCCTCCCTGAACACCGTGCCCTTGCACTTACAGGATCAGGGTTGAACTCGATGGGTGTGGGGTCTTTGCAGCTGCAGACGCTGCCATAACCTTCCACTTTGCTGCAGAACCTCTTGCGGCGCCGGTTCAGCTCCGTGTCGGGCCAATGGCACTCAGCATCTGGAAGCACCGAGGAGAGAGAACAGACCTGTCAACCCCACAGACTCGCCTCGTGTGCTCCAGGCTGGGATACCACACACGTGGACCAAGCCAGTCCTTGGCAGTGAACAAGCAACACTTCGGATGCCAGATACAACCCCAGGAGCCATTCAGAGCCCAGCCCCACTTCTGGCCTCTCTGAGCAGCAATGGGTTGTTCAAGGCCAACAGTCAGAAAAGACCAGACCAGGTCTGCTTTGGAGAGGTGACAATTGGCCAGGCCATGTTCCCTCTTCTCCATCCTCACCCTTCTCAACAACCATGCCTGGAATTGCCATGGAAGTAGGAAGAAAGGGAGCTAAGCCCATTTTAAAAGTTACCATCATCATCTCAAGCCTTAAATCCATCCTGGGATTTTCTAACAGACCCATGGCTTTGACTTAAAACCAGGCAGCAGGCAAACATCTCCCACAGACACCACAGAGCAGACTGTACTTCCTACCTTCCACAGATGTCAGGTGAACTTCTGTCTTCAGCAGAACAGGGTCACCCCACGTTGAGAGGGCAGGTGACTTGGCGTGCTTCTCCCCATATACTTCCCCTGGAGCAGGAACATAGGGTCAGGACTGCCTGGAAGGGCCCAGCCCTGCTGTGTAAAGGCATGACCTGGGGCTGTCAGCCTGGGGGACAGCCTGGCACCTTTTCCCACTGGCCTCTAGCAAACTGCTGAAGGAACATGCTCTGCCTCCATACCCTCCTTGACCCCCAGGAATGGAGCTGCCGCTCTCTGTGACTTGTTCCCTGCTCACAGAGCCTGTTCGGGATGGGCTGGGTTTGTCTTCACCTGGCTTCTCTCAAAGAAAGGAGCCACAAACCCTCTCCCAGCCTGTGCAAGACTCACCCCCCTTCTTCCCCACAAATGTCCACATGTCTCTCCAGCTCAGGAATGGTGCAACTTGGCTCCCCAGGCTTTTCAGGACATTCTTGGCTGTCTCCTTGAGGTGAAAGGAGCCTTCGTCCTGGAACAAAGCACAACCCTGCAGCTGAGCTCTGGCTCCTGACAGGGAAAGTCTCCCATCAGTACCAAAGGGGTACAGGGCCCACTCCTACCCTTGAACCAGCTGAGCCAGAAACCTTCAAGGTCTCTGTGCCACTAAAGCTGCCAGTGGCTTCACCATGACCCACAGGGAGGTCAGAGGAATCATGAACTCTGTTTCCTTGAGACCAAATTGTTCTCAAGCAGGGCCATGTGTTAGGCAACACTTCACACAGCTAAGCCAGAAACCTTGAGGCAGCACAGTGCTGCTTGCACAGCAGCCCAGACCCCGCACAGTCCACAGGGCCCCTGTAAAGCCCTGGAACTGGGAGCCAGAAAGATCCCACCACATCCTTGTATTTCCTCATGCCCATTCTCCATCTAACCCCTTGTCTATTGCTGTGTGCTCTGACACATCTGCTTTTTGCTCTCCTGCTTTGCTGGGCACAGCAGTATCTGCAACAAGAAGGGAGAGCAAGAGGACAAGGGAGGTGATCCAGACAGGGAGTAACAGCCCCGTGGGGATGTGACATTTAGTCCTAAGAATGCCTGATGACATTCATGAGGCTACTGCCTAGACGAGCTTCAGGACATCCTGACTCAAGATGACTTTTTTTTTTATATTAGGGTCACATACCTTAATGGTGAAGATCAGGATCCGGCCCCGGGCAACCATATTCAGGAAAAGTACCATGGCTTCATCTTCATGGGGGGAATAGGTGTCAAAGACCCTCTTGGCCATGACGTGACCCTGTTGGTATTCACACGTCAGATAGATCTTAAATACTACATGGTATGGACACACAGAATTATGGAAATCTGCCCTGGAAGCCTCATTCCCTGAGCAACACAGGGAGTGGCTTTTCTGGTATGCCAGGGAGTTAGTCCCCAGGCAAGCTCGCCCCTCAGGCCTTCCTGCATGGGGAGGTCCATGGGAAGCATCACCCAACCTCACAACTCCTCCCCTGCCCACTCCCCAAGGACAGCAGGCAGCACAAGGAAACCCTGCAGGGACTCTCTGGGTGACTATGTCATGCTCTACAAATTGCACACAAAAAGCATTCAGGGACTTCCCTCCTGGCTGCCCCTGGCCTCACACACCCAACAGCTCAAGAGCAAGGACAAACTGCCCAGTAAGAAAGACATGGGGATATTTTACCGTGGCCTGATTTAAGACGATGACATGGATCCCTCTTCCCTGCTCCCGAGCTTCATCTTCCAGGACCTGAAAGTGGACAAATGATGAGAATCATATGCCAAGACCTCTTTTTATTCCCTGCCCCTTCTGCACAACACAGCATCCAAACAAGAGGCAAATCTCTTTGGCTTTGCTCACAGCAGTGATGGGCGCCAGAGCAGAAGTCCTGGAAGCAGAACTTCTTGCCAGCCTCTGAAGTGCTCTCATCACTGCTGTTTGTGGCTTCACCCATTCAGCTCTGTCCATCCTCTGCTCACAGGGACAGCCAGCACCTGCCACTCACCGTCGTCCCATCCACGGCCACGTAGACCTTCGACCGGCTGGAGTACACCTCAACATCCAGGACCTTCTTGTTGTTGACAGGGTGCCTGGGGACCTCCACATTCAGCATCTCATCATCTAAAGCAGAGAAATTCCCAGTTTCAACTGGCACACCTAGCTTGTCCCTGCTCTGTGCTAGCCCAGCCAAACCTCCAGAAGGGCATCCCACCAGGCACCCCAGCCCAAGGAGACATGGGTCAGAATTTACAGGGATGGTAGGTAAGGGGAAATACCAAATGGCAACAGCTCTGGCCTCAGCTGACCCCACATAGATCTCTTCAGCCAAATGTGCCGAAGCCTTCGGTAGACAGGCCAGGAAGGGAGCAGCATTTTCTATTAATTTTTGTTAAAGCCACATGCACAGACGTGTCTGTCATGATGTAGCTGGTCACAAGTTAGCTCTGACTTAAAGGGACCCTCTGGTTTCCTTGCTTTCAAAGCACAACAGGATGCTGCCCCTCACCATAGTCCTGTGCAGACTCCTCTTCCTCCTCATAAGCCGCTCTCCTGGTGTCCAAGATCAGCTTGATGTTCACAATTACAGTCACAAGCAGGAAAAGGACAGCACCTGTCTGCAATGCAGGATGTTTTGTGTTAGAAATTTGCAAGTACCAACCCCAAAACAAGCCCACCTTGGCACGGGCTGCAGGGCACTCCAAGGAGATCTTGCATGGGATCACAAGCATCTGTCATTTCCCCTGTTTTTTTCCTGAAGAAAGCAAAGAGAAAGAAATACAGGTGACCGAGTTTCATGGTGAAATACACTTGTCAGCTGGAGAGCACCGACTCCTTGATATGTGAGAATTAACCCACTTCCAACGTATCCCTGCTTCCAGATCTGTGAGCAGATTCCTGCTAAATTATTGCATCAAGGTTGAGGGTCCCCACAGGCAAAGAGTTTGGTAATTCAGAGTTACAGCTCCCAGGGTAACATTAACTTCTGCCTCTGCTGCAGCATCACTACTCTCATCTGTCCCTCTGGAACCAGAGGATGCACTCAGGGTATTCAGAGGAGAGGAGATCCTGTGCAGCTGAGTCAAACAAAGGGAAGAAGCTGATGTCTGATTTCAGGAAACTGCACTGTACCACAGGCTGCAGAGACCAGCCTGCAGCCTTACTGTCTGCAGCAAACTTCAGTGCAACCCTTGTGGATGCTGACACAGAAGGCTTGGGAAGGTCCAGGGGCTGTGGAACAAACCCTTGATTCTCTTACACACTGTCCTGCCCTTGGTGAGAGGCACTAAAAGGATTCCTGTCCTATCTGTCCAGCTACTGCCTCGAACGAAGCTCTGTGCTTCTGCTATCGCTGCCAAGCAGGTTCAAGGAGTAACTAAGGAAAATGGAAAACCAGCAATAAGACAACACGATGGTATAAATGTCACTGTGGCATTTTGGCTTGTTAATTTGCTGTTGACTCAAGACTATGAGCACCTTTTGGGATCTGTGCACAGAAAGCTTTTAATTAGGCACGAACAGAGCTGTGGGCTCACGGAGAGGCACCAAGGCCACCTCACTAACCTGCCCAGACCTTCCACCCTGGTCAGCACTGGGGACATGAGGGAACAGCCCTAGCGACCAGAGCGAATAAGCAAGAAGGAATAAGAATTAAGCAAGACCAGCAGCCAAGTCTAGCAAAGCTGGCTCCGTCAAAGCTAACTGATGGATGCTTGGCTGCTGTAGACCTGGCAATTCCATATCTGCAACTCTGGTCTACCTATTTTAAGGCAAATTTTCATCTGTGTTCTAAGTGGTGCCACAAAGTACAGAGATGACTGTACTATAGAGCGTGCAGGCTCTAGCATGGTGAGCAATGCCTGCCATGACCAGACCCATTCCCAAGCCTTGAACACCCCATCAGACACAGAACTGAGCAGTCTCCTTGCCCAGGGAGCCCTCATGAGCCTTTGTCCTCCCAGGCACATGCAAAACCCTCCCCTGCTCCCTCCCACAGAAACCAACTGCCAGATCTCATGAACTCCTCTCAGGAAAGGTCCCTTTTCTGTGTTTTGCTGCCATGAGGCCAAACCTTCCTGTCCTTACAGCCCCAGACACCCACCAGGACACCGTCTCCACCAAGGATTAGCTGTTTTACAGCACCAGCAACCAAGGCCGAGGCTTTCCCAGACACCAGCTGCCTCTGGGGCATGAGATCCTGTTACTAAGCCCTATTTTCTCTGTCCACCTGTTGTGCCTTATACCAGGCTTGGTTTGCAAATCAAACAGCTCAAAGCTGAGCCCTGCAGCACTCAGCATGGGTTCAGAGCCAGGATGGGAGGAATCAAGTTGGTTTCTAGCTGAAAGCTTCCCAAGGCCACTTGGATAATTGTATCTCCTCCTATAGCCACTCAACAAGTCTGCTGGTAGCTGAAAGGAGCTGCTACACAAGGCAGAGCCTTCCACACACAGGCACTTGGAGGCAGCTTCTTGGAAAACAAGTTATGCTTCCTCAGCATGTCAGGTCAGCCAGACTGCCAGCAGATGCACTTCCACCTATGCAGCTGCTCTGTGAACTTGCAAATCCTGTAGATTATCCTTCCTAATCTACCGCAGGGCCGCGGGTGACTCACCTGACACAGCTTCCGCAGTGCGCGCTGGTTCATCAGCTTGTACTTCCAGGCAAGGTACCAGCTCCGCTTCTTGTGGGGCTTCACAGCGGGGTTTGGCTTCCACTCGTCCATAGTCCTGGGGGCTGGCACGGGGGCAGCCGTGTGGGGCAGGGGTCAGGATGTGTGCTGCTCCGTTCTCATGTCCATCAGGGCTCCCTGCCGGGATGGGATGGGCGCAGGGTGAGGGAGGTGCCTTCAAATTCTCTCCCCAGCAAAGACAGAGCCTGGCACAAGAGGTGGCCATGGACAGCACTGATGTGCCATGAGCAAAAGCCCTTTGGAGCCTCTTTGCCTGCCAGAACTCCTGCTGGGAGCAATGCAGGAGGTCTGGCTTTGCTGCAGGGTGAGTGAGGGGAAGCCCCTAAACTCATTGGCCAGTGACAGCCTCCGCTCCAGCCCAACCCCTCAGCGAGGCTGCTGCAGTGCCATGGGCCCACTCCCACGCTCTGGGAAAGAACAGCAGCCCAAAGTCACAAGCAGACAACAGATCCTGGACCAGCAGGTGTTATGGAACGGGCCATCACTGGCCATATGTGCCAGCGGGCTTCCTGGTGGGGAGACACCCTCCCCACTAACAGCCCCATCCCCGCTATCGGAGTGCAGCACCGGGCCACCGTCCTGCTGGAGCTCCCAGCACCCCTGGGCAGAGGAGCTGTGCCAACAGGAGGCCGGGCTCCCTGCGGGGAGCAAACCGCTGGGCTTGGGCGGGATGTGGAGCCCCGGCAGAGTCAGGGATCTGGCTGGAGCACAGCCTGCCCCAGCAGGGCCAGGCTGGGCGGG
>NW_008240027.1:3172388-3209467 GCF_000691975.1 Corvus brachyrhynchos | reverse complement strand
CCTCGAGCTGGTGAGTGCCGCGGTGCCGGGAGCGCTGCCGGCCGCCCGCCGGTAACTGACCGTCCCATCCCGCCGTCACCGCATCCACTCCGGGCAGCTGCTTGCCACCCCCGGTGACAGCCCCGAATAGTGCCCGCGCTCTGCCTGCATTTTGGGGAACCTTGCTCCGCCGTGTACGGGTTAAACCCCCAGCTCAGACCCCTTCCCCGGCCTCTCTCTGCCCTCCACCCCCGGGATCCTCTTCTGCCACCTCCGTCCTGCCCCCGTCGCCCCGCGCGCCCCCAGACGCCGGCTCCGTCGGGGATCGCGGTGTCCGAGATTAGAATTTAGGGCAGGGACCTTCGCCAAGGGCATGGTGGTGGATCTTCTCTCCCCCGGGTGTGACCCCCAGGGTGACAAGGCACAAGCATCGCCGGGAGCTTTCCCTGCGTTCGGTTCCTGCTGGGGCTTCTCAGGTGGCTCGTACAGGGTTGGGCTGCGGTGGCAGCCTTTCCCGGGAACCGTGGGAGTGCCGATGGCAGCTTTCTCGCCTCCCTCTTTGGTGGAGGGAGCAAATACCGGCGGTGCTTGCGCCTTCGGGAAACGTGGCGAGATTGGGCAATGGGTTCAAGTGCAGCTGGGGGAAGGGACTCTCCCACGCATGAACATGCCGAGCGGGTGGGAATGAGCATTGTTTCCGTAGGGAAACAGGTTCAATACGCCCGCATCCCTGCGTGCCCCCGGGGGGCTGGAGCGCCACCCCGCCTGAGCCCTCCGCTTTGGCTGATTCAATATTCCCATCGGTGCGAGAGCTTTCATCCTCCCTCTGCTTTCATCCTCCCTCCGCACCGGCTTCCAGGCTGCACCCTGACCGGAGGAGAAAGGTCTCTGGGGCAGTGTGGTGTTTGCCCTGCCCAGGTGCAAGCAGGCTCAGCCTATGGCCAGCAAGGCCTGGCTTGGGCCGGGCGTTGTTCACCTTGGCTCAGAAGGGCATTTCCTTGCCCTGTCCTGGCTGTTCTTGCTGGCTAGGGAAGAAGTGGGGGCACCTCACACCCGGATCAGCAGCTTGGGATTGGGACCCAGATGCCAAAACCCAGCACAGGGCTCCCGTCATCTCACCATCCCCATGAACAGGGACGAGAATCCCCCCCTCCCCCCCCCGAGCAGCAGGAAACCAGCAAACCCAGTGCTCAGAGGATAAGCTGGCCTGGGAGTGGGCGGTGGGAGGAGAATTTAGCAAATTCCCACTCTCGCCTCCTGATCTGAGGAGGAAGATTTATCCTTAGGGCTAGATATCTTGAAAGGAGAAGGCGCCTGAGGTTTCTTGCATGCTGGGGAGGGGAGCAGGGCTGTATCTGCCCCTGGAGAGTGTGAGGAGGAGTGTGACAGTCCCCTGTATGGCCGTCAGAAGTGGGGGCACCCCACACCCGGATCAGCAGCTTGGGATTGGGACCCAGATGCCAAAACCCAGCACAGGGCTCCCGTCATCTCACCATCCCCATGAACAGGGACGAGAATCCCCCCCTCCCCCCCCCGAGCAGCAGGAAACCAGCAAACCCAGTGCTCAGAGGATAAGCTGGCCTGGGAGTGGGCGGTGGGAGGAGAATTTAGCAAATTCCCACTCTCGCCTCCTGATCTGAGGAGGAAGATTTATCCTTAGGGCTAGATATCTTGAAAGGAGAAGGCGCCTGAGGTTTCTTGCATGCTGGGGAGGGGAGCAGGGCTGTATCTGCCCCTGGAGAGTGTGAGGAGGAGTGTGACAGTCCCCTGTATGGCCGTCCTTGATGCGAGGTTGTGCAGTGAACTTCAGTGCATCTGGAGGAGTAGAGAGAGCAGCCTGTGCTGGGTCTCCTCCCACAGTAACCTTGACTTGCGGGAGAGGGGGGTTCTTGGAGTGCAGTGGGGAGGTCAGGCTGGCCTGAACTAGCAGCAAATTGATGGCCAACTCCTTCCAGCAAGCAGCATGGAAAGTGGGGAGTGTTATCCCACCCTCTGCTTTTGGGGTGGCTCCCCTGGCATCTCTGACAGCTGCAGTTCTGAACGAGGCAGAGAAAAATGGGGAACCCCCCACCAGGGGTTTCCAGCCCTCCTCCTTCGTGGTCTCTCTGCCAAGGCCAGATGCTTTAGCAGTGTGTGCAGAAAAGTCCATTGTAGGCAGTTTTTTAAATAACTTGCCTAGAAAGGAAATTTCTGCACTTGGAAGCTGGCTCCTGCCCCAATCCAGGCACATCACTGCTATTTTTTATTTAAATCCAGCTTGAGGAGCGTGAGGAGGGAGTGGGAGGGCTGGCGTTGGGTCTTTACAAATCTTTGACCCTTTTTTTGGTGTCGTCTGGAGGAAGAGGTGTCACGTGCTGAAATCCTGGCTGGAGTTTTCCCAGGCTCCTTCCTCAGATGCTTCTGTTGCTGCGCTGGCTGTGGGACCGGAGACAGGGGTCTCGGGAGACTCTGGGGTCACCCGTGGGCGGGCGAGTGACTCCCAGGGTACCGGATGCTGAGGATTGGGCGCTGTGCTTAAAAATGATCCCCAGGGATCGCATGGATTTCTGTCACAGCTTGCTGATGCTGGGCACAGGATGTGTTGTGAAGGAGTCCATGGGCATCTGCAGCCCTCAAGATGCCTGTACCTGGCCTGCAGTGGGTTTTCTCCCTTTCCCCCCCATCGTGGCCTTATTTCTTTTCCTGGCAAAGTATTTGTGTCCTGTGCAGGGGAAATCCAGTGGCTTTTGGCGGCCAGTATCATGCAGACAGGAATGTCTTGGCACACGGGGCTTTCCATTAGGAAAACAGATGTTTCTGCAGCAACTGAGGTTTGCAAAGAGCTTCCCCAGGCTTGGAGGGGCAGGAATCGGTGAGGCGAGTGGTGTGATCAGCGATGCCTGTCCTCCTTGTCCTCCCATTTTGGGAGTGATTTGGGTCTCCAAATCTTGCCATGTGACATTGTCAGCAGGCTTGGTTCAGCCCCTAGAAGGAGAGAAGTAAAGGCATGAAGGGTCCAGCCAGACACTTGCACTGAGCAATGCCTGATCCTCTTGCACTGCCAGCTGCCTCCCAGGTCTTGGAGGATGCTCCGGGATTAGATCTGCATCCAGTACCTCCAGTTCCTCGCTTACTCCTTGTTCCCATAGAAGATAGCAACATAAATGCCCTGGATTTATTTCCCCGAGGGGGTTGGTGGCTGGTGGGAACCACAAGTCGTTGGTCACCGATGGCCGTGTCCCCAGGTCCTGGACAGGGCCCCCTGGGATGATTCCCTGCAGGGTGTTCTCCCACACCGTGCTTTTCATCAAGCAGCTTAGGAGACCTGTGGCCACCATGGTGACACCTCTGCCAGGCTGGGCTGGGACATGGGGCCCTTGGGTCACCTCAACCCCCCTGTGCTCTCTGTGTCCCCCCCAGGCGTACCTGCGAGCGGTCGACGTGAAGATCCTGCAGCAGCTGGTGGTGGTGAACGAGGGCATCGAGGCGGTGAAGTGGCTGCTGGAGGAGCGGAGCACGCTGACCAGCCGCTGCAGCAGCCTGGCCAGCAGCCAGTACAGCCTGGTGGAGAGCCAGGAGGCCTCGCGGCGGGGCAGCTGGGACAGCCTGCAGGACCCCAACGACAGGCTGGACAGCATCTCTGTCGGCAGCTACCTGGACACCTTGGCTGATGACATGGATGAGTACTCCCAGAACGCTGCTGAAACTGCTGCTGCATCCACATCGGGCAGAGCCCTGGCCAGGGCAGAGCAGGATTGGGTCAGGATCGACCCTGAGAGAGGTCTTGCAAAGCAAGTGAAGGACAAAGAGGAGCACGAGTGGCCCCATGTGGACCTCTCCCCACCAGGGTTGCCCCAGGATCACCGGTTTGCTAAGGAGCCCCAGGTGGCCAATGGGTATTTGGGCCAGCAGTCCCCCTCTCTGGAACCAGACAGAGACACCAAATCACCACCGGGGGCCGGGGAATGGCTGGGGAAGGGAAATCCAGATGGGAAGGCTTGGAAAGCTGAGGCTGACCTTGAGAACTGCAAACTCAACAGCAAACTGCACTTGGAGTACGATGCCCACTGGCGCTGGCTCCAGTCACAGGATGATGTGACATTCCTATAGCCCGTGGCTTCGCCTTCCCAGCCCAACTCTCCCAGCTGCCCACTCTGCTTCACCTGTCTGTGCTTGGGAGAGTTGGGGTGGCTGGAGGCGGGGGGCCAGGCTGGCTTGGTGGTGTTGCACTGTTCCTCTGATGCCCCCAACAGCCTTTGGTGATGCAGCCATGAGGGACTGGCTGCCTGCCCTGCAGCACATTTCTGGGAGAGGAGGGATGAGGTGGGTCCTGGGAGATTTAATCCTTTGCTCTAGGGTGATGCTTACAGGTGGCTGGATGTCCCTCTGTTGTCCTTGGTGGTGGTTATGGGGAAACCTGGGACAGTGGGGCTCCTGAGATCTCTCCCTCTAATCCTCACCTTCCTGTGTGCAAAAACTGGGGACCCTTCTCCCAAAATGACTACCCAGAGAGGACAGGAGACACTGCCATGCATCCACAGCTCAGTGGCACCAGCATGCTCAGTGTGGGGCAGGACCATCAGCAGGGCATCCCTGTTGCATCTGCTCACTTCCATCATTGTCTTCAAGGCCAGTGTCCACTCAGGGCACAGCTGACCTGGGGTTTGGCCCCAGCACATGGTGGATGCGAGAAACCCCTTCCCTGCGGGTGAAGCCCTGCCTGGTTTCAATGCCTCTGTGAAGCCAATCTGAGGTGGGGCTGGGGAGCCTCTGTCCGTGCCCTGTGGAGGAAGGATGATGGTGCAGACTTCCCGGTGGGATGACACGAGAACAACAAAGCACTGGGTGGGAAATGGAAATCCAGTTCTCCCTGTTTGTTCCTGGACTGTCTTCCACCTTGGGAGCAGTGCTGCAGAATCCCCAGGACATGGCAGCGCACGGGCAGCCTGGCAGAGCCTGCAGGGCTCAGACTTGGTGAGGCTCCTGCTCTCCCCTGACACGGTGTGATGGTGGTGAAGGCTGGGTTTCTCTGTCTGTGTGGTGAGTGGTGCCAGGTCTCTGCCTCCTACCAGCAACCAGAAACATGAGGCTGTTCTGTCTGGGGTGGATTTGCAGTGACTCTGCCCTGGAGACATCTCTTTTTAGCCTTGGCTTCTGCCCGTGCCTTTTGCTGTCCCCACCACGCCTCTCAGCACGCCCCTTGCTGGCTTGTAGAGCATGGCTTGCAGCTGGAGCCGTGTGAGAGCTTGGGCAGGACCTGCTGCCTTCACCAGATGATGCAGGGAAGGACCTGAGCATGCTGCTTCAAGGAGCCAAGCTCTTCCACATTTGTGGATAAGCCTGGAGTGTCCTGACTTCAGAACCCATAGGTACATCTGTCCCCAGCCGAGTGCTGTGACAGCTTTGCTCTCACCATCGTGCCATTGTTCTGTTGCCTGCATGGGTCACAGCTTGGATCTGTCCTTGCTGGGATGGTCGGAGTGAGGACATCATCTCGTGATGTCAGTGGGAAGCTAAGAGAGAGGGAAGTGACAGGCTGTGCCTTTCCAGATGTGAGATGTGAGCTGGCTGTGGTTAGGAAGGTGGTTGGGTGCACAACAGGTTCAGCTTGGTGTCTCTGAAGCAGCACCTTCAGTGGAAATCACCCTCTGTTCTGAGAGCCCCAAGCACCCTCCCTTCCCCTGCAGATTCTCAGGACTTGCCTGGATGGATTCGGAGAGCAGGACAACGCCCAAATTTCTCAGAGACAGCACCTGCTGAGGATTTGGGGAAATCCCAGCAAACTGGGACTGGGTTGCCGTATGCAAGCATCCCTCTGCCTGCCCTGGAGCAGCTGTGCTTGGCTTGCCTTTGCCTGCGAGTAGCTTGTGGCTCCCTGTGTAGCTGTGCCGCTGACACTGAGCCACCATGTCCCCAAGGCTGGCTGTCCGCTGCTTTCCTGCTAACCCTGCATGCATTGAATCAGCTGAGGGGCCCTGGGGGAGACAGGGTGAGTCCTTCGGCACTGTTAAAATCATTCTCAACAAAAATAGCTGGCTTAATAAATGTTCGTGTTTCTCCCAGACCACGCTGTCAGTGCTTTGCTGAGCTCACCGGTGTTTCTAAGGGAAGGGGAGAGGAGCCTCTGGCAGCCCTGCAGAAGGGCAGGTTTAGCCCCAGCCCTGAAACAGGCACAGACCAAGTGTCAGGGGATCTGTCCCTTCTCACATCAGTGTGGTGGCACATAAAAGTCTCTTTTCCTGAAGCAGCTGGGTAGCAGCGCACATTTGCCAGGAGCAAGGGTGACTCTATTGATCTCGGCTGAACTATGTGTCAAACAGCAGCCTCACCCTTCCTCCTCCAGATTTCCAAGGAAGAACATTTTAGGTGTTTGCCAGCCCTGTTAGCGGTGCTGGAGTCTTTGTTTGCTTCCTGTGTTCTGCAGTGGCAGCTTTGGCTCCCATGGCTTCCTCCACCCAGGAGGCACATCGTGGATCTGGGTGTAGAGTAGAGACTTCCCCAGCCCAGCTGGAGTGGGAGCAGCCGAGCTCTGATATCAGGCTGTTGGGATTTGCTCCTGGGTGGATCCCTTTAAAACCACTAGAGCCGGTGCTCATGCAAACATCAGCTTTTCCAAAGCAAATGCAATCGGCTTATCCAGCCCTGCCATCCCAGCCTCAGCATCCCTTCCGGCTCACGGCTCTGACACTGTGAGCTTTTGCAAATGGGAAATTGGATGCCAGAGCCAGCAGGACTCAGCAGGATTTCCCCACTTTCTGCTGGGCTGAGGTAAAAAATAGAATCATGAAAAAGACCTTAGAAATAAAATGCCCAGCCTATTCCTCTTCCAAATCTAGACCTCAGCAGTCAGATAACCCTGTATTGCTGCAGAAGAACTTTTGCTGTTGCTCCCTGGGGTATGGACTCTTCAGCCTGGCTTACATCAGCCCGAGGTGCCCATAGCCCCAAAATCTGTGTATCCCCCAAATCCCAGCCCTTGGAGCTGGAGGGAGGGATGGGACCTCATGGTTTTCTCCCTGATCTGTCTCTGGCCTGCCTGGATGAGGGATCACCCACCTTTGGGTTTTGCCCAGGCACGTGCAGAGCCAAATGTCCCAAACCTCCTCTGGGGAAACACCCTGGGCACCTGCGTCTTGCTGAAAGGTGGGTGCAGCAATGGGGTGCAGAGCACCCATGGGTGGGGAACAGCCCACAGCACAGATCCACAGCCGACCTGGTCTGCCTGGCCCTGACCCTGCCTGCTCCTGCCCTTGAGCTGCTCTTGGGCTGTTCAGTGCCAGTATCAGGTAAGAAAACAAGCAGATAAAGCAGGCGGGATCCCAGCCGTGCCAGAAAACACCCACCTCTGTTACAATGAAAACACCAGCAAGCCAATTTTTTTCCCCAGATATACACAGAGATTAGACTGCCTTAACGAGGCAGTAAAACACTTCAATAGCTCTCCTTGCTTGTTATTAAAATGTCCCCTGGGCTTTCCCTTCCCTGCATGCGGCTCAGCTCCGAAAGGGCCTGTCCCCAGAGCAATGCAGCCATTTAAGCAATTTCTGTTAGTTCCTGCAGGGAGGAAGCATGAAAATATCCTTTTCCCAGGGGAAAAAGAGCATGGTCCCCATGGTCGGAAGGGAGGTGGCCAAACTCCGTGGCCTTTGGTCTGGCAGCCCTGTGGCCCCACACCACCCTGTGGGCTCGCTGGCGTGGGGAGCATCACTGTGGGGTGACCCTGGGAGCGGGTGCAGGGGGTGTGTGGGTGCAAGCACAGCCTGTGGGGCTGGATCACAGCACCCCCACCCTCCTCTTATCTGGAGGTCGATGCTCCCTGTTGACCTTTGTGCTGTTCCCTGCGCAGCTCCCACGCACCCCGGTTATCTGTAACCCTTTCCGGGGCGCAGCGCTGTGAGCAGAGCTCTGGTTTTGTGCTGCCTGACCCACTGCAGACAGCGTGGGGCAGGAGAAGTCAACAAATTGGACAGGAAAGGCTAAATGTAGCCCCCAACTTTCCGCCAGCCCACCCTGTTTTGGCAGTGGGGATGTTCTGATGGTCTCCTGGGCAAGGCTGAAGTGTTGGTGCTGGTTACAGCAAAGTGGCGATCCCCAGATCCCCAGGAAGAGCCCCATGATGCCAAAGCTGCCTCCAATTTAGGACAATTGAATTCGGTCCACTCCTTTGGGACATGGTACCCAGGCTGGCCTCATTGCCCAGCCTGCCCCCCACACTGTGTCCATGACCCCCCAGTACTGGGTTAAATCAGCCCAGTGTAGGATTCTTGTGCCCTGAGTTTCCAGACGGTTTCCAGCTTTTCCTTCCCACTGCCCCAGGGTCATAGGTCTCCAAAGGTGGGGACCTCCTACAGGTTTTCTGCAAAGAGGAGAGGGGAGAGACATCCCCCCTCCCTGTGCCCGTCTTCTGCGGAACCTCTGGAGAAGCCACTCTGGACAGGGGATGCTCTGCCCAGGGAAGCTCAGACACCAAGTGGGGTCTCCTGATAACCTCCTGCCTCCTCCCCAGCTTTGGGAACGCCCTCCTGAGATCTTGGTGTCTGCAGCTGAGTGACTCTGAGGCTTCTGAACAGGGGCACAAAGTCAGAGCGTGAACCAGGAACGAGCTGAGCCTTTGGGAAGTGTCTCCCCAGCCTGTTTGTTCCCTGCCAGGGGCTGGCAGCAGGCCAGGTCTTTGCTTTGGAGAATAATCCGCTGGCTTTAGAGCTTCCCAGCACTCCTTGGGAGTGAAAAACAAGTGTGGCTGCTCAGGCCCTCGAGAGTGTGTGGGCATGGGTGGGTGACAAGGACAGGCTCAGGGCTTCATTCCCTGCCTGTGCCCTGTTCCTGCCCAGCCAGGGGGCCAGGGACGAGTGGTGGCACAGCTCCCTGGGTGCTGGGCACACACCCTGGCCCATCAGCATCCCTGATATGCCACCTTCTTCCCACTTACATCACTCATTGCTTGGGAGGAATCCCCCGACGCCTCCCATGCAGGACTTGGATCTGGGGACGTCCTGCTCAGTGCCACCCCAGGGGTGACAACCAAAACCCATGTGTGCCCAGGCGTGTGGTCCTGCCACCAGCTCTGTCTCAGTCCTCAGAGAGGAGCAGAAGAAAAATCTGAATTGCTCCTCTGAGAAATTAATCTTCTTTCCCTGTCTTAGCTCAGCCCGACCTAAAAGAACCACCCCCCTCTGGGTTGTTTTTTTTCCCCTGGGGGGTGTTTAGAGGGAAAATTACAGCAAATGTCTTGCAAAGAAGCTGTGGGAGACAAGGGCCAGACCTACAGCAGGGCAAAGTCGGCAGGCAGGGCTGGAATGGTTTTAGGCAGGATTTGCCAGGCTGCCCTCTCCTCCCTCTGGTCTGGGGTGCGCGAGCAGAGAAAATTTCATCTGCCCAACCATGGGCAGTAAAACAGAAACAGTAAAAGGCTGGGAGCTGTGCTGGTTCCTCCTGGCAGAGGCAGGGGGACTTTTGGCTGGAGAGAAGTAACAGCTGAGCTGCTGGAGAGAGAAATGGCAATGGGAACAAAGCAGCTGCAGTGCTCGTCCCCTCCCTTGGTGGCTGTGGTCCTGGGGTGGTGACATGGACTGGGGCTGGGTGGAAGGACAGCACTGACCACCAGGACAGGGACAGGAGGTGAAATATGCCTCTCCCAGGACCTGCTCCTGCCCCACACCAAACGTCCCACTGCCCCATTTCACATCCCTTTTCCTCAGTCCCCTTCATCCCCAGGGATGAAACCTGGATGGCCCAAATGCCATCCGTGGCTTTGCAGGCACAGGCTGGGTGAGGGAAACCAGCCACCCCAGCAGCAAAATGATCCTGGTGAAATGCTGAAGCTCATGTCCTGGGGTTACATCCAAGTAAAGGCTTCCTCAGCCTTTAAAGCTCATCAGCTGCCCTGCAAAGGACTCAGCTCCTGGGCTGAAGGGCCAGGAGCCCCTTCCCTGCTCCCTCCCTGCCTCAGTTTTCCTTTTGTAAAGCTGGGGGAGATAGAAAGGAAAGAAACCCCCAGTCTCCTCTTGTCCATGAGGACTTTCTTGTGGCTGTGCTGTGGGGTTGGTTCCAGTTCCACAAGTCTTGGAGGAGAGGGAGACCTGGCAGTTGTTCTGATGCTCATCCATGTGTCTCTGTACATCTCTCTGCCCTTCCCTCCTTGTCAGAGCGCAGCACCTGTGGCTGTCCAACGCCTTCTACAAAGGGGTCTTGAGTCCAGAACCAGCCCCAGCTGGGATCTGTGCGCTGGGAGAGAGGCAATGCTGGGAGCCCAAGGGGTTCGAGGCAGTTTTTGGGCAGCAGCCCCCATTTTGGAGGCTCAGCCCTCTGTCTCAGGGCAGGAGGTGCAGGCAGTGTGAGCAGCAGGGATTATGGCTGCTATAAAAAGCACCAGCATCTCTCATCTCTGCTCCCTAAGGCGCTTAGGAGAGGAAAGAGGGAATTAAAGAGCAACCTCCTGCACTGAAGAGGTGCAGGGATGGGAGCAGTTGGAATAGCCTGGCACACTCATCAGACCCCTTCCCCCTCAGCATCCCCAAAAATCCCCAAAGAAGCCTCCTCTTCACGAGGGTGCTGTACCATTTGCACACCCCTAACAAAAACATAGAGTTTTCTCTTCCCCATCCTCACAGCCTCACTCATCTGCCTGGTCCTGTCCTGCCACGCCACTTCAAAGGTCCTCTGAGGGTACTGGAGATGTCCTCCAAAATGCAGCCAGCTGCATGGGTGCATGGCTGGGCAGGAAAACACTGAATTCTTGGAGGGACAGGGGTTGTGGCAGCCAAAACCCACACTCTGCCTCCGGTGTCTGGAGGCAGAATGGCTCCGCGGTCTTGGGGCTCTCTGATAGGCTCACAATCATCCTCAGAGCTCAGCACTAGTGTCTGGTGATATGTCTGGGGACAAATTAGGGGGAAGGCAGGTGCCAGATTATGGCAATGATGCAGGGATGGGGGGATGTGGAGAAAGGGGATGTGGGAAACTGCTGTCCTCCGTGGTGTTCCCCCGTCCGTGGCAGGTTCCAGGGGGGTCAGTTCCAAAAGCAGCCACAGCCACGGGGTCCTGCAGAGCTCTGGTGCCAGCCCTGGCTCCTGGCATTGACCAGGTGTGACCTCGCGGCTCAGGGAGGGGTTTGGTGTTTCACCTCACCATGGACACTGCCGTAACATCACCCAGTGCTTGGTCAGTCCTGGAGATGGACACAGCACCAGGGTCCCTCCTGGCACCCCTGCAAATGAGGGGCTTCAAAGAGGCTGAGGGGAGGGGGCTGAGGGCACTTCCTCGCCAGCCCCTTGCCAGAATTGCGCAGTCTGGCGGACCCCGGTGCAGGTGGCCACAGGAGGGAGCTGGGCTCCTTCCTTCTGCTCCTGCTCAGAGGACAGTGGCCTCTGGGTGGGTGACAGCCACGCCGGCCCTGCGTGCGAGTTGCTGCTTGGTGCAGGAGCATCTCCTGGGGTTCAAACCACGCCATGTGGGACCCCAGATGTCTCAGGAAGGGAAAAAGAGCCCAGCTGGAGTGGAGGTGGCCGCCTCCATGCTCAGGGAAGCCTCCACCTTATTTCCAGCAGTTGATGGGTGATGGGTCTGCAGTGCAGGTGAGTCCCTGGGCTGTTGCTGCAGCCGTGGGGGGACCAGTTGTGCCCAGTGAGTGGCATGTCCCCATGGCAGGAACCAGTCCCTCTGTGAGCAGTGCCAGTGTGAGACACAGTGTGCCACTGTCCCTCCTGAACGGTGGTCAGAGGCACCTGGGTGACCCCGATGTCCAGCCTGCTGATGTTGAAAGAGCAGGGGAGCAAGGAAACCAGCCCCTCACTATGCACCCTCCTGTCCCCCAGGAATCTGGACCTTCCCAGTTTCCAGCTCTGGTGCTGCAACCCTATTCCTAATAGCTGAGAGTTACTGGTGGGATCATGCCCCAACATCCCCCTCGTGCTGCCAGGGCATCGCTGTCCAGCTCCCCTCCACAGCCCCAGCAGCACAGGAGAAGCCCGGCAGCTGCCAGAGCAGCCACGCTACAAAGCTAGGGCCAAAAAACCAGAGAAAGATGATGGTGGCAGGACACTGAGTCTGATGGGAAATGGTTAGTTACGGGGGGGAGGTCCGAGATACTGTTCTCTGCCTTTGCTCACTGAAAAGCCGACAAAGCCCCAGCATGGGACTGCTGGTAATGGCTCTCATTAAAGCCCTTGGAGCAGAAGTTTGGAGCCACATCCAGTTTCCTTAACCACTTTCAGGAGGGGAAAATGCTGTTCTGGCCCCTGCTATTCGTGGTGTGCTGTGTACTGCAGGCTGGGAAAAGGCAGGGCTTGTCTCCCTGAATGCAGAGGAAGGAATCGGGGCCATGGCCTTTTCTCAGGACTGGGTCTGTGGCACATCCATATAACCATTTTTTCTAAGTTCAGGAAAGATGTGGAGAGAAAAGCGATCTTCATCAGGGAGAGGCACAAGGAATATGCTTGGTCCCAGTGCCTCCACTCTGCTATACAGAGAAATTATGGATCCTAGTTTAAAATCCTGAGTGGGATAAGACCTGACCTTAAAATAGCAATGAAGCCATCAGCATGCTCCTTTCCCCACATGGTTTGGGAGCTTGCCCCCACATTTTCCCCTGAGCCCCTTAAAAAGTGAGGAGCAGGGATCTGCCTGGAGTTAGAAATGGGAAAGAATGTCTTTGGGCAGAGAGAAGGGCAATTTTGGTTGGTGGTGCTCTGGCAGGGAAGAGGAAGGCATCCAGGGAGAAGAGGGAGGTCTCCCTGCTCCATCAGTGCACATGGGGCTGACCCCAGTACAGAGCCAGCACCCCTTGGGGCGGCAGAAAGTTTGGGGTTGGTGTAGGAGGTGGTAACGCTGGGATGAGTCTGAAGGATGCAGACATATAAGGGCTATTTTCCCCCTTGAAGAGTTGGGATTTCATGCAGGTGGGTCCCTGTCCTCTCTAGCAACATTCCTCAGAGAAAGGGGTTGTGCCTGGTCCCAACAGAGCTGCTCCCATCAGGGGGTGCTGGGCTCAAGCAGAGCTGTGGTGGAGGGAATGTGATGGCCCTGGCCTGGCCACAGGTGTGGAGGAATAAGGCTCCCTGGGGAGTTTGGGCGGTCACCCTGCTGTCCCAGAGGCACAGGACACACCTGCTGAAATGGGCTGTGAGCTGGAGCTGCAAAACTAAAGGCAGGAGTGGTGGCCCAGGCAGGTCACCAATGTACCGGGGGATTTGGGCCCTACTGACCCTTCTGTGCCTTTCTGCAGCTCCCAGCTCTCTGCTGTGTCCTGGGCCGGTCCCCAGAAATGCAGACATCCCCATTTCTCTGCAGCCTCCTTGTCTCCTTTGCCCTTTTCACCACCCCATTCCCACGCCACTGAACAGCTGCATGCCAAAGGACCGCCCGGCCTCTCTCGGGCTCATTTCTCTTGCAAGCTTTGTTTGGTGGGTGTATTTTGCATTTGCTTTTTCTTTTTTGCTATTCACAGGGAACAAAGAGGGGGTCACAAACCCAAGGGCAGATGTCAGGACAGGGCTGACAAGCCTGGGAGAAGGGGTGATGCCACCCACCCCGGAAAGGTCTTTAAAGGCTGGTAAAACCAGGGGGAGAAGGGCTTTGCTCCACGGTGCCGGCTCTGCCCATCCCTTCCTCTCCCTGCCCGGTCCTGCAAGGTGGCTGCTGTACTTTCACTGCTCCATCCTTCCGCTCCATCCCTCTACTCCATCCCTCCTCTCCATCCTGCTGCTCCATCCCACTGCTCCATCCCGCCTGGCCCAGATGTGGCGCCGGTCACGTCTGCTGTGGCAAGTGGCAAGTCTCGCCGATGGCAATGACCACGTCCTGGGGCTGGCGGTCCCGGTGCCGTGGCACCTCGGGCATCTCACTCATCTCGTTGACGCTGTTGCTGATGCAGTTGATGTCGCTCTTGTTGCTGTTGTCATCCGGGTTGGGGCCAAAGATCCATTCTGGAGGAGGGAAAAGCACAAAACAGGCACCTGGTTACCGCCAGCTGTTCCCAGAGTTCAAGGTGGCTCCAAACTTGCTGCCTCCTGCTACAACCTACCTCCAGCTTTGGGTGCTTACCCCTCCAGGAGTGTTCCTTGCCCACACCTGCCCCTTCAGCTCCCTCCACTCCCCTGGTGCTGGGATCTCTGCTCTTCCCAGC
The DNA here is from genome assembly GCF_000691975.1 of Corvus brachyrhynchos. Taxonomy (NCBI): domain Eukaryota; kingdom Metazoa; phylum Chordata; class Aves; order Passeriformes; family Corvidae; genus Corvus; species Corvus brachyrhynchos. The sequence continues at coordinate 3,195,387 of NW_008240027.1, read as the reverse complement.
TCTGGGCTGGTTTTCAGGCTGCTGGTTTCTGGAAGCCCTCCCGGCTTAGGCAGGTGAAATCACCCTGTTAATCCCACAAATGAGAGTGAAGTGCCTCCAAAGTGAAGTGTGCATCTGGGGTCTCTAGCAATCTATTTCCTGCAGTGGGTTTTTGCTGTCAGACAGAGTGAACGATTAAATAACTATGTGACATCCAAATGGGGCTGGAGACATGGTTGGGGACATGGATTTTCTGCCTTGAGAGTATATTACAGCCGTACCAGGGCCTCAAACCCTCCATGGCAACTTTGGGGCTGTGCTTCTTGCTGGTCACCAGAGCACCAGGACCTGGCTCTGAGCTGATCCAGCCACTGCCACAACGCTGGGGGTGAGTGATCCCCCTTTAAAATACATGCTGGATGACAGCATGACTGAAACATCCCCTGCAGCACAAGGGGCTGCAGCTCAGTGAAAGCAGGTGGTGCTGCTTCCCAAACAGCTATCTTTAAAAAAATTCGGCTGTTTGGGCAGTGAGGGGCCATTCCCAGCCAAGATGGGAATGCACCAGCAATGAGGGTACCAAAGCTGGGGAAACCCAGGTGAGGGGAGAGTAGCCCCAGGACCTGGTGGTGGTGGGCAGTGGAGCACCAGCATCCCTCTGCTTTAGCTCTGCTACCAAAATAAAGCAGAGGTGGCTGTCAGGAGGCAGACAAAAGGAGCAGCCTGGTTTTGCTGTTCCTGAGGAACTCTGCTTATTTGCCACTGGATCTCAAGGAATACTATTTCTCTCCTTTGCAGCATGGGGTATTTTCTGTCCCCACAGGGCATTCCAGTTACAGCTCTTCAGTGGAAGACACAGGCTTCCTGATGGAGCAGGGACACTGAAATGCAATCCCAGTGAGATGATGCCTTTCTCATGGGCTGCAGAAAAAAGTTTTGCGGCAAAACTGGGGCTGAATGACAGCAAATGCCAGGGTGGGATGCCAGGTGTGAAGGGAATTGAAGTTCTCATTTCTCAGCTCACCAGTGGTGTCCAGACATTTCTTCAGGTGTGAGCAGAGAGACAGAAATGACCTGTGGGCCTCCCTGTGCTCAGTGTGTGCACTGTAGGTCAAATTTTGGGCTTTTTTGATAGCCCTAGAGCTTCTCCTTCTTTTTTTTTCTTTTAAAAAAAAGCCAGAAGTTTTGTTGTTTTTGCAATGCAATATTTGAATTTTCTCTGCAGCCTGAAGCCATTTGGCCACACCACCCCCAAGAGAGCAGAACATGACTTTCAGGATGATGCTCATGCTGTGGAGCCAGGGTAGGTGTCCATCCTGCCAAGGGAACTGGACAGGGAGTGGAGAGGTTTGTGCCCCACTGCCAGCATCGGCTGGCTGGAGGAGAATAGAGCTCCCCCCACTCTGGGCACAGGCAACATGTCTGGAGAGTTCTTCCTTGATTTTCCTCTTTTCTTCCCCTTCATCACTGCACTAGCAGGGTTTCCTGGTTGTCCAACAGGAAAGGCAGGAGAAGAACGACCACAGTTCCCTCAGCCACCACAGTGCTGGCAAGAGTGGTTGGGAAACTCAGGAAAGAAGTAGTCAAAAGGTTTTGGGGAGCCCTGTGTCTGCCCTGAGTCCCAACCAGGACATTTAGCTTTCACTTGCATAACCCACAGCCCCCACCAGAGACTGGGCTCCCCATCACAACCCTTCCCCAAGGAAATCAGCCAAGCCCAGAAGGCTCATTTAGGTCTTTTTTTCCTTTTTAGCTTTGATTTTGCTTGGCTTTACTGGCTTTAGACTAAAGGCCAAACACTCCACTACCTTCTTTCTGGTCTGGCCCTGTCTGGTCCATCCCAGACAGAGCCTCTTGCCCTCAAGACCTTGCAGGCATCTCCAGCCCCCGCGCAGCTGCTTGCCGTGAGGAGAATCCGAAGACAGTAACAAGATTGCCTCCTACAAATACTATTAAAGTTCTCAGCTTGCTTTCCTTGACGTCAGCCATAAAACTCCAGTGGGAGCAGCAGCGAAGAAGGGGAATAACCTGTGAAAAAGGGGTGATGGGTCCTCAAATATCCCAGGAGCCAGTGGATGAGGATTGCTGCATGCAACAGGAAGCACAGAGCGCTGCATGCCCGTGAGTGGCATTTGGTGGCCTGATGATGAACCCGTGGTGACATTTGTGGGCAGAAGAAGAAGCAAGAGCTGGATGAGGCACTGTGGTAAAGGCAGAAATGCAGGGGATGGGTGTTTTGGGAGAGCGCCAAGGGCACCAGCAAAAGCCATTTGCATGGGAAAAGTGTCACAGTGCATTGTCACCAAAGGGGATGTGGCTGGCTGGGGTGCCTGGGGAAGGTGGCTCGTGTGAGGCTGCTGCAGTCTAATTCCTGGGTAAGAGCAGGCTGGATTGTACACGCTAATCCCAACCACTGCTTCCCTGGGAATTATTTCTGGAGCCTACTGGATCTAATTACCCAGTAATCTGCAGGAAGATGTAATTAGGCTGTCATTAGTGGGTATTTACTGCGATGCCTTTATGATTTGACTGTGTAAGTAAGGAGTGAAGTAATTACACAATTACATGTTATTTGTGGCCATTTATGGCCTGTAACTTCAGCGTGTTGCCATGTGTGGAAGAGGGGAGCAAGGCCCCGTGGAGCTGGCAGAGGATCTCCTGCCAGCAGGACCCTGGAGAAACAACCATAAAAATGTCAGCACCCTCAGGTCCCCTGCCAGCCACCACCAGCTCTGTCACAGCCATGCATGATCCTCCCCAGTTTCTCCCTCTGGCTCCTCTCAGTTTGTGGGGGAGAAACCAAGGTCTCCCAGGGTCACCCATGGCATGTCTGGGGAGAGATAAGGGAGAAGAGAGAGGAGACCTGCACATCTTTGGCGTCAATGGGATTAAACCTTGCTCTGATGCGGAAGGAACTTTGCAGGGGATGGGAGGCACAACCTCACGTCATGCGCAAGCACAGGCTGCAGACCTCGGATAATGAACCCTGCAGGGGGGTGTAATTCAGTAATGGGGGTGGCCAAGGGCTGGGAGCCAAGGAGTGGCGGTGACCGGCCCAAGGGAGCTGCAACCCTCAGCACCTTGTCAGGTATTTCTCTCTCCATCCCTTACAGCTGGCAGGGGGGATGCATGAGCCACAAAAATTAGACACAATTGCCACTGAGAGGAAAACAAAATCCTCTTTTGCATCAAAGTCCCCATATGGGTTCACACAATCTCCAGCCAGAAGGTGAGCGAACTCAGGCTGAACCAGGACACCCAATGCACCTGGGAGAGCCGAGGGCAGAGCTGGGGTGAGCAGGGATCACACAATGTGCTCCTGGGGCAGTGGCATGTCCACACTCAGGACAGTCACACTTTGGAGATAAGAAAAAGCATTGCCTGCCCGTACCCAGCCACTGGAAGGAGCTCATAACACATGCTGCAAAATCCAGGGCATGCACGTGAGCGTGTGTGTGAATGTCTTGGATAAAAGAGAGGGACAAAGTGCCTTTCTCAGCCAGGCTGGGGGAGCAGCATCTAACCCAGAGACACCTCTTCCTGCTCATCAGGTGCTGCCGAGGCTCAGTGTGCCTGCTGGGGTCTGCAGGGCCAGTGGAGAGGTGGGAAGTGCTGAGGTGGGGTGAGATCGATATGGAGCAATTGATCCAAAGCAGCTGGAGAGAGGAGATAGAGCAGACTGGCAAAATCAGGAGCTGTGGAATAGCAATTCTGTTGTTATTATTATTATTATCCCCAAGTAGCAGAGCGATGTGGCTCAAAATGCCCCTGCACATCCCTGGCTCTGTCCGAGTCCTTGACAGCACCCCTGGAAGCAGGACCCTTGGGATATGCTGTATTTTTGGGGACAGAAAAGCACCAGGGTTGCCCAGATGTCACAGCGTGCCCTTCTCGTACCAGCAGCATGAGGGCTGGTCCTTGCTCAGAAATCCCTGACGGTGCAGGCAGCAGGGAGCAGCCTCCTGTTTTCTCTGTGCAGAGGGGCACGGGGTTGCCCTATGCTCAGGGTCATCCCAGTGGGGTGGCCAGGTCCCCCGCATTCACTGGTGGCAGGGTGGGATGTCCACGGGGCACTTCAGCCACTGGAAAAGAGATATCCCAAGCAGAAGAGCAGAAGGAAGTGGAAGAAAGGGCTGGAATTTAAATGCAGCCTGGTGAGTGAGACATTCACAGTCACTGTAGAGATGGAAACAAGCAAAGGAAGGGGCAACATGTTCGATGAACAATCAAACTCGTGCTCTAGTTTTGCTTTAAATGGAGCTGGGTGTGAAAGCAGCTGCTAAAAAAGCTCCTTTCCCATCAGCAGGAGCAGAAGCACCTCTTTCTTTGAAACAAGTACTGACCCAGCAGTCACATGGTGCTCTGCAGCAAGGCAGGGCCAGCTCTGGCTGGAGCATTCCCGATGGACATGAGTTCAAGGGTATCCCTCATGTCTTTGACATGATGCAGCAGTCGCAGCTGGACATTGTATCTGTCTCATTTGCAGGACAGACTCTACTTATTCATTAGCAAAATCAGCAGGTAACTCCCAGGTTTGTTCTGATGGAAAATCTACGTCTATCCCCGGCAACAGTAATTTGTTAGAAATCCCCCTTTCCACCTCAGATTCACTTCTTTCTAAATGAATTTGATCTTGAGGTTTGTTCTTCCTTCCCTGTTTTGCAAAAAATTGTCAGATCTGCTGTGCTGGCTGAGTCAAAATTGTCCTGCACCCCAAACAGCATGAGCACTCTGCTTTGCTGATGGACAGGTAAGGACACTGTTCCCCTGCAGAGCTGCCACCAGTATGAAGCATCTGGTGGGGAAAGGGGTGACACAGAAAAGGCATTCAATTAATTACGATATTCTCTTAGAAACAGCTTCTGTGCACCAGAGCAACCCCGGACCAAGCCTGCATTTGATCCCAGTCCCATCCATCAGGCAGCATTGCTGCTCCAGAGAGTGGGTCTCTGAGAGGTGGTGGCTCAGGTGTGGTAGGTGGGAGGCAGGCATGCTCCTGGGGGTGGATGTTTGCTATCCATATCTTCCAGAGGCAGAGTGGAGGTGACCAGAGTGTGAGGAGCCGTGCTTGGTCTCAGCTCAAGGAAGACCACCAGCACTCGTAGAGCAGTAGAGAAACACAGCCATTGCCCCAAGGACCTGACACATCCCTTGACCACACGACGGCAGGAATGGGAAGGCTGCTGTGGGATGTTGTATCCCTGACGCCTCGGCCGATGCCCAGCAGTGTGTGCTGGAAACTGTCCCTCTCCTCCAGCTCTGAGCTCCAAAGGTTTGGCTGCAAATGCAGCTGTCCTGGAGTGGCCCCTTTTTGCAGGGCCAGACCACTGTGGCTGATTGTCCGGGCAACAGCTCCAGCCTGTGAGTGGGAGTGGGAATTATCCTGGTGAAAGTCATCCTACAGCAGCCACTGCTTACCTACACCGCAGCTAAGGAGCTCCTGATGCATCTCCATGCACCAGAAGGGAAACAGGCAGGGGATTAGTGTCAGAGGTGGGTTAGCACCGAGATGGGAAAGCAGAAGGGAACCTGACGTGGTTTCTTCCCACAGCTTTTGGGAGGCAAACGAATCATCGTCAAAACAGAGCTTAAAAAGAAGATATATGAGTCCTCTCTGACGGGCCTAAGATGCTGTCTGCAATCCCTGCCGTGGGCTGAATTATCCTCAGAGCCCTGCGATTCTGGGGGAGCAATTACAAGTGGATCCCGTGTCTCTGCAGGATCACCCAGCAACTATTTTCAGCAATGCACAGTTTCTTTGTTCAAGGACTGTTCAAGGAGACCGTTTCCTAAAGAAGCCTGAAATGTGGCGGTTGGAGATAAGGCTGAAAAATAAAAATATGGCTGGTGGGTCAAAAGGGCAAAGAAAAGAAAGACCTCACTCCAAGGATGGCGTAGGGTTTTGAGCAGTCCCAAAGCCATCGACCAGCACAGTCCCGCCAGTGTCAGTGAACCTGCCCTGCCTTGCCCCAGCTGGGCATCTGCCTTGGGCCCATTCCCGAGGGAGAAGTTTCCTCCAAGGTCTCCTCTGGAGATGAGCAGCTCAGAAGAGACCTTGGCTGAAGCAGGTGACACCAGCCAAGGTCTCCCTGCAAGGCATTGCTCCCATGCAGACCATCAGACCCTTCCTGTGTGGTTCCCGTGCAGGAGCGAGATGCTTTCCCCTTTCCCAGCGACCACACGCGTGCAGTCTCTATGGCAACAGCTTTGTTTCCAGTCAAACTTTTCATTTTTTCCCCTTTTTCCTACTTTTTTTTTTTTTTTTAAATGTTTAAATAAGAGCGATATTCAGCGAGCTGCTGGGGTCGGAGGAGGGAGGGCGGGCTGATTCCCAAGGATTGCAGTAATTAGGCGCCTCGTACGTTGGTGACAGGCTTGTCATTTGCCGAGCCAGCTCCTCGCCGCAGCGCCGGCTCTGGCAGCTCTCCAGCGCTTCCGAGTTAAGCAGCTTTCCAAATGCTTCGACCCAATTTGCCTTAACTGGTGGTGGGGTCTGAGCTGTGCTCACGCAGCAGCCTCCTTCCCACCCTCCTCGTGGGGCTCGCATCCGACCCCAAGCAGAGACATCTGATGAATTTTGGGAAAGCCAAATGTGAGACTTGGTCAGCTCAGAGCAAGCGGGTGGGACTGGAGAGAAATTAAGCTGTTTGGGGCTCTCCTTGGCCAGGTGTCTCCAGGAAGAGCTGAAGAGGGGCTCTTTCAGAGGCCTCTTTTCCATATCCAGGTGCTCTGCGTTCCCTCTCTCCGACAGTGCATCTTTCCTCCTTCTCCAGTGCAGCCTCCCATTTTCCACTGCTCCCCAGCCCGCTGGGCATTGCAGCGATGTTCATCTCCCCCTGGGAATGCCTGGGCAAGCTCTAATTGATTTTTTAAGAAGCATCTGCAAGATAGGTGTCAGTGTCTCAAATACCCGTTTAGATTTTGCAGGGAAAAAACCTTGGCAGCATCCTGAGGACCCCTTCACCATCCGAAACTGAGCCCGGCACCTGCTTCTCATTGTTCCTGTGAGTGCAGGGGGCTGGGTGATGCTTTGACTCCCCAAGCCATGTCCGACAAGCTGTTATTGAGGGGTCATAATCATCCCTGATGCCTCCAAGTGACTGTTTAAGGCAGCGATTAACTATTCACACTTTAATCTCTCTGAAACAGGCTCCAGCCCTTCGGCATCTTATTTCCATCTTTCCCTGTATATTTCTGAGCATGATTAGTGCAGAAACGCTGATAGCAGAGGTTGGAGCTGCTGCTGAGTATATAAATTCAGGCATTGTGTTAAGGCAGTTAATAGAGCAGCTTCTTATTTACTGTCCCTTGGTCTCTCTGTCCTGTCCCTAAAGTGATTTTATGCAAACTCATTCAAATGAAACCTTCTCTTTAAAGGCTGTTCCTTGGCAGTGTTAACAAACACGGTCTCATCCGCTCTCCTTCGAGGACTGGCTCATTTTAAGTGTGTAAATTGTGGGAAGATGGGCCTGGAGTGCTAACTAGGGTGAGCTGGAGGCAGCCTTCGGCACTAAGGGGTGCTGCTGGAGTCTGGAAAATGCCTTTTCCTCTCTGCCTGGAGGGGGAAGAAGCTCAAATCTGGATTTCTGCCCCTAACTCGGAGAGATATTACCTCCACCCAGGGCAGGGAGGGTGCTGTGCCCTCATCAAGGGCTGTTGAACTGGGAAAAAGCTTCTTCCAAAGTGGCAGGAAGTGGGCAGACCCTTGTCCCTGAGCTTGTCCAGCCCCTGGGATGGCCGTGGTGCTGTGAAAGGCCATGGAAGTCCCTTTGCAAAGGGCTTTGCAAGAGAAGGGACACCTGGCTGAGTTTGCCCCACACAAAGGCTAAAGTTAAAGGTCACCAGGGAGCATTCGTGCCGAGTTGGAAGCAGCACATCAGGGGCACAGGTGCCCCCTGACCGTGGCTGCAGCCTCCATCCCTGCCTGGAGGGGCATGGCATTTCTCTGTATTTTGGCCCTGCTTTGCAGTACCCATGCAAGCGGTGGTTTTTGAGCACCCACATCTGTGCTCTCCTGCATTAGGGACCCCAGCAATGGGGGCAGGGGTGTCTACTCTGTGGGGGCACTGGGACTGGACCGGCCCCTGCCTCGGAGGAGTTTCTAACCTGGCCTGACCTGGTCCTTTGAGCATCTTGGGGCAGCAGCATGTATATTTTTAGGTGCTATCCCCACTGCCTACCTTTGTGGGGAAGGCAACACTTAATCAGATGAGCAGCAGAGCCAGGTGATGTTACAACCCCAGCGAGCTGCTGATTAAGTGTTAAATTTATCACTTTAAGACAATATATCCATTCCCTTCCATCTGGGGCAAAGAAAGACTGCTCAGCAGCAGCTCCCTGCTGTTTTCCTGGCTCGGCCTCATGTGAGACCCCAAGTACTGCTCCCTGCCAGGAGGTTTGACCTTTCTTGTCCCAGGTAACTTCTCTCTAAATCCCTGTGTCCCTGCATCTGTCGGCCCTTGCCCAGTCATGACCCTCTGCCCACAGGACTTGTCTTGCCCTCCCCTCAGCAAGGCAGGGGTGCTGCCCACCCGCAGGCACTGGTCAGAGTTTTGGTGGGTGTGTGTCTCCTGTGTCCCAGGAGCAGGGAGATAAAGCAGAATCATGAATGAACACGTGGATTTTGTTCCAGATGAGTGTGATCTCCCTCCCCCTGCAGAGATGGAGCCTGCAGGGCTTCAACCCTGACTGGGGGCCAGGCTCAGAGCAAGGGCGTGCAAAGGGATTTCAGCCCCGCTCCCCTGTGCAGGGCATTGCTCCCCACAGCTTTTGGGGGATATGCACAACTGCAGGAGCCAGGAGCTTAAATCCCTCTGGGGATCCCTTCTGGCTCCCTATCCAAGCTGGAAAACTGTCGCCAGCACCCTGAAGCAAGGCCCTAACCCCCAAAAGGACACAGTGAACTGGCTGTCAGGGTGTGGGGGCCAAAAGTACCAGGGATTCAGATGGGAACTGGGCACATTCGCACTCCCCAGCACGACCAGCCTTACAAATTATGGGGCAAAGAGCAAGACTGCCACTGAGGGCTTGCCATAAGCAGCCAAGCACCTCTGCCTGCCCCGCTGCCTGACTACAGCAGCCAGCCAAGCGTCTGTGCTCTCGGCCCCAATGGTGAGGGACAGCACTCATCAGCAACAGGATGAAACCAAAGAGCCAGGAAGCCAAACCTCAAAAAAATGCACCCTCTTTGGGCTGTGATGGCTTTTCTAAGGCAACAAGGGAACCAGACTGCTGAGCAGTGTTTCCTAGGAGTTTGTGGATTCACTGGTGTCTAATAAGTGGTTAAGCTCATATGGCAGCTTTTCTTTTGCAGTGCGCTGGTGGGTTGTTATCCTGTGCTCAGGTATCTGTTGCCATGAAACTTTTAATGTTGGAGACCTCTAATCCAAGCTCAGTTGAAACTGGCCAAGGGATTTTACAGTCATTTGGCAACACAGACTCATGCACACACATTTATACACACGCACACAGGCACAAGATCTGCTCCTTTAGGAAGGCGGCTAAACCCAAGGATTTTCTCTGGGAAGGTGGTCAACACAGAACTCAGTTTGGAGAACCCAGCACATTAAATAATCTAACACTCTTGCAAATGTGAAAGGGTCAAGGCTTGGTCTAAACCCCACACAAATCAGAGACACAAGCCAGCACGTCCAGGCTTGGCACCAGGCTCTTTTTGGCCACAAGTACACAACGCGTGAAGCCCACACTCACCTACAAAGTCGTAAATGAGGTCCTTGATGAGATGCCCGACGATGGCGTACGCCACTGCCACCACCACCAGGGCTGCCATGAGAAGGTAGAGGACAGCCTTGGGCAAAGGAATGGCGTCTCGAGGAGGGGGTTTGTACTCCTTGTAGAGCTGGTCATTGTCTGAGTATGAGTACTGGAACAAGTGGTCCAGGCCAGCTGTGAAGTTGCTGGAGTTCATGGACTGGCTATTGGACAGGTAGTTGTCCTGTTCGGGGTCCTGGAGGACACTTACCACCGAGCTGGTGGTGGCTTCCACTTGCTGCACCAAGTTCAGAGTCTTGTTGACGCTGGGGAGGATTTGGGAAAGGAAAGTGCTCCAATCTTTGATGGCACTGATGTTGCAAATAATCATAATTGCAATGAGGAAAGAGGTCTCCAAGCTCAAGAGACTTAAAAAGGACAGAAAGAGGTGAGAATTGCTGTGCTTACACCAAACCATGTACTGCAAAGCAGGCAGAGAAGGTCTGGATGGGGTAGGTTTCTCATTTGCAAATTCTTACATGATCTGGTAGGGATGCATCTGTGGTACCTCGGTCTCACTCCTGGAAATGCCTGCAGAAAACCCCTATGGGCATGAAGTTCCTTAGGAAAAAGTAGGTGCTGGAATGATTTTGACCGATATCATTTTTGTTCCTCAGCCGCCTCTCCCTTATGCTACTCACTGATGAAAACTGGAGAGACAGGATCCTGTAGATATTTTCAGTCATCTGGAAAAGAAAGATAAATTGCCCTTCTCCAGCTTTTTTTTTTTTTCAGAGGCGATGGTCCTTGGGGAGAGAGAAATCCCCCCGTGGCTCTGCCCCAGGCTCGGTCAGGCACAAGGTGTGCGGTGCCGTCCTGACTCTCCTGTCAGCGCTGCCCAGAGCGTTCGCGGAGGAGAAAAATGTTCAGACCCCACAAAGTTCAGCTGCTCCCGGTGTGTGACGGGGCCGGCGGCGCGCAGCTCCTGGCGATTCCTGCTTGGCTTTCAGCAACTTCTTTTACCGGCATCTCCCGATCGATTCCTTTAAAAACAGAACCAAGTCAGAGACACCGAGCACGCCGGCAGAGAGCCCAGCACCCGGCCCCCAGCCCAGCCCCAAAGCGGCCGGTCTCGGGTTTTACCTTAAAGACTTCTCCAAGCGAACAGATCCTCTCGCCTGATGCTCCAGCTTGTTTTATTCAGGGCTGGGCTCCCTGCGGAGCTCCCCGCAAGCAGCCGCCGATCCGGTGCCGCTGCCCGATGCCGTGTGCGGGGTGCCGGTGGTGCACGCGTGTGTGTGTGTGCGGACACTCCTTCCCGTCCTCTTCCCTCCCGTCCCTTCACCCTGCAGCCCTGCTGGCTCTTCCCAGCCTCCCCGGCTCCAGCAGCGAGGGGGATTAGCTGCCGGGAGGTTGGCTCCACAACTCCTGAGCGTGCTGCGAAGCAGGCGATGCGTGGCGGGAGCGTCGGCTCAGCCTCCGCCGCTGCTCCCCGCGGAGTTAATCCTCTCGATGACAAAAGATGAGCTTTGATCCGTCTGCTGGATGTTCCCGGGGAAGGTGGGGAGCAGCCGGAGCGCTCGCGTGGGTGCGCGTGGGTACCCCAAGTCCAGCCGCCCGCGGGTGCTGAGCTCAGCCTTTGTCTGGGAGCGCTGCCGCCGGCAGGGAGGGATCGCATCGCGGGCGCTGCCGGGAGCGGGGAGGACATCATCCATCCCACCGCCAGCATCCCGGAAGAGTGATGCTCCCCACAGCCCCGCTGCCTCCCCGGCAGCCTCCACCCAGCAAAGTTTTGGCATCGGAGGGGTGCCTGGTTTGCAGAAAGCACGGAGGGTTTGAGGCTGAGCTCCCTCAGCATCTCCCCTCCCTCGTAAGGTGTCTGTGCCAGCTGGTAAGAACCAGCCTGTCCTTGGTCACCTTGATAATGGTCTTAAACTGGTTCATGTTCCCTACAAATACATCTCATCTGCCTTGGTGATGGGATCTCTGGCATCACTGGGGTGTTGGCTTGGCTCGAAGGCAGTGGGACATATTTAAAGAGGAGGAAGAGGAAATCTCAGAGAGGAATTGTCTTTCTATATTTGGAGGTGAAAATAGTGAAAATAAGTCACAGCTCCATTTTTCACCTTCTTGTTTTTTTGGGTTTTTTTTTGGTGCTGCTCCCCCATGTAAGAAACAGCTGCCACGAGGGCAAGGAAATCACCACATTACGCCTGAAAGCAGCCAAATGGAGCTTCTGAGAAATAATAGCAAAAGATTAACTTTGTGTATGTGTGTGTGTGTGTGTGTGTGTATGTGTGTTGTTACCAGCCAGCAGCAATCCTGCCAGCTGCCTGGGGGTTGGAAGAGTATAGAATAAAATGGTAACATCTCTCCCATACAATAATATCAACAGGGTTTGGGTTGGTGATGGACAGATTGTGCAGCCCAGAAGCAAAGAAAATGTGGAGGAAAAAGCTTTTCTGTCCTCCCTAGAATGTGCATGGACCATGTCACAGCCAATTCTGGTGCCCAGGACCATTTAACAGCATCTTAAAATTTCTTCTCACCAGTGACGGAGCTGTGAGTGGTTACAGAAGGATATCTGGGCAACTGCATGGATACATATCCTGCAGTGGGATAGGTCCTGATGTCCCCCTGCCCCCAGCATCTTGACGCCCAGAGATGGAGCTGCTGCTCTGCCTCCAGAGCATGAAGCTGCAGATTACTTGGAGGGCCAGAGCAGGAGTTAGGAGCTAAGGGCAAATGGCTCCTCTGTCACATTCTCCCACACCAGATTTCATCCTTCCAAGATGGAAAATATGGCAAGGTTATTTTTTTATAAGAACTTTTCAATGTGAAGTGAGTTTTGGGCTCTGTGCAGGGGTGGCACAGTCCAGTCTGGCTTTGCCCTGCTCAGAGGCACATCTTTTTGCTGGGGTTCTTAGGAGGAAAGGACAACCCCAGGAGATGCCCACTGGTCATTGGGGACTGAAGCTACTCTGAAGCTGTACTTTCACCACAGCTGTTTGGTGTTAGCAGTTGCCATGGCACCAGTGCATCAACCAGAGGGAACAGGAGAGAATCTGGTCCAGGCTGACCCATCCCTGTGCCTGGCTCCAGCTGCGAGTGTCCCAGGCAGGCTCCCACCATGCTGTGCCCCTTCATTCACAGGAGGGGATGGAGCTGAGTGATTTGGGGCAAATGGTTTGCAAAGGTGTACCTGGGAGGATTAATCAGAGCTGAGGGCAACAGGGGCAGCTCTCTGTGTGCCTGGGGACAGCTGGTGACAACAGCCCAGACCTTGCTCTAGTGGGACATAGGGCAAACCCCCTCAGTTTCCTAGGCCTCCATTGAGTACATCTGGGAAGAGGCTGGAAAAGCACTTGGGGAAGCTCTGAGCTCTGCTGCAGACATTAACTCCAGTAAAGGGGCTTAGGGCAATACCAAAAAAATACCCCCCCACCATTTGTATTTCCCTGCAGCGGAAATAACGTTGGCTCCTTTCAGTTTCATTAACACCCTTATCAATTCAAAGTGACTAAATAGATGCTTAACTGTTCATTATACAGTCTCTGCATCTCCGGTCTGAAAGGGAGCCTTTATTTCCACAATTATGGTTTCCAACCCATTACAGAGGGAGAGAGCATGGAGAAATATACAAGTGTGGATTTTAATAACCTTATATTTCAAACTCTCTGTTATTAAAAAAAATGTTTGCATTTACTGTGATGGGGGGAAGATTAAAAGGATTGCCATGGATTCCACTTAGGGAACATTGCTAATGATTTCAATAAATCACTTTAAATAAAAATCACAATCTCCACAATTCCACCCAAATGCCATTTGGCAGAGGGGTTGATTATGGGAACAAAATGAATTTCGGAATTAGCTGCTTGTCCTAGTGCAATTGGACAAATTAAATTTAGGGATACACACATATCCAATGACACACATATCTCATGCAGAAGAGCAGTGTTTTGGCCCCTGGGAAAAAGAACAAATAATGTTTTAGTGGGTCAAGACAGATCTTGTCCCTCATGATGGATGTCAAGTGTTTGTTTCAGCTATTTCCTCAGTATTTTTATTTGATGGCTTACCCTCTGTGAAGCTACAGTCAAAGCAGTGGTGTTTTATTTCCAGCAAGGCAGGATCCAACTGACTACTGGGACACGACTCTGATAATGGCTGTGTCCATGCAGAGCTGAAAAACCCCTCTGACACATCACTAGCACTGCCCAGAGCAGACAGTCTGGATTCCTGTCTGTGACTGGGACCAGATCCCAGGGTCTCTACAGAAGGTGAAGCCCAGGTTCTACACCATATCTGGAGATCTGATGCTGCTCCCAGCTCCTCTGCTGGCTGTGTGTCCTCCTTTGTGACATGTGAGGGACGAGGAGGCCACAGGCTGTGGATGTGGCAGCATCTGTCAGGTGCAAACAGAACTGTGGAGAGGGGTGGAGAGCAGCGTTGGAGTTTATTGCTGTGCACTGTGCCATGGCTTGGGAAGGCTTCGTGTCTCTCCCTGGCTCAGAGCGATGCGATACCTCCATCTGTACTTTTGAGTGAGATATTTGTCTGCCCAAGAGTCATTTTTACAGCCTGAAGGGTTTTTTTGTGTCTCTTTTCTGAGCTGGCTGCCGACTCCAAACCCTGATCCCCACCAGAGAAACCAGTGCACCTGGTCAGAAGAACAGGCACAATTTACACCCTCATATGGCACAAGGTAAAACAGTCATCACAGGAGTTCTTCAGAGCACTCAAATTATAGCTGTGCAGGGTGACATCCACATTCCTATCCAGGTGCTGGCTCATGGGGGCTGCACAGCTCCTGTTCCAGTCCCTGTAGCCTTCCCCTGGATGAGGCATGCTGACCTTCATTCGCTCCTGCATGGGCCAGATGCTCTTCCCTGCCTCCCTGCCTGGCTGTGCTCAGCTGCTGCACTACACCCAGGAGCAGCGACTTCATCTCTAAGCAAATTCCAGACCTGTACCAAAGTTTTGACAGCAACCTTCCTGCATGACAAGAAGTTGTGAAATATAGGCTTATACTGTATTCCCATTCCTGGCATTCATCTTGCCCAGTGATTTCTGCTTGAACAAAACAAACAAACAAGGAGCAGCAGCAATTTTTAGCAGATGAATCAGAGTGAGCTATCTTTATCTATCTATATATAAAAACACCTTTTTAAAAACTTTTTTTTTTGATGCTGTATTATTCATGTTCCCAAAGCTGAAGAAGTCCAGATTATAATAATAATAGGCATAATAAACATGCCATATTAAGTGCAGTGCTTAGGAAGACTGTTCCCAGTCTGCTGTCTCTGGTAAGCAAAGTAGGGTTTTAACTCTGCATGTGGCACCATCTCATGGACAGCCTGGCTTATATAAAGGACTTGAGAGGCTGAAGGCAAGCACAAAATTATCCAGCATGAAAAGCTGGCTTCATGAAAGAAAGGGGAACATTTTCCAAATAAACAAAGCCAGGGCAACAGGAGTAGTTACAGTGGAGGTGAGGTGGGAAGAATGAATTACATGTTTTGTTTGCATCTCAGGAAAGTGCTGCTTGGCCAGGAAATAGGTAAAAATAGCTGAAAAGCATTTGTAGGGGTTATCTGGGCTAAGTGTGATACAAAGCAGAACAGGAAGGCCTCATCCCAACAGGTGGGAAAGTAGTTTTTCCACGTCTCTTTTGACTCACTTTGCTATCCTGAAATTCGGTGAGAAGGTGAGCCAGGCTGTGTGCATCCAACACCTCCCAAAGCCTCTCAAAGGGTTCTGGAGGGACAAGCTGGAAGTCTCTACATTTTCTATCTTCTCTGCCATCTAAGCTGGATATGTAGATCTAAAAAAAAAAAAAAACCAACCCAAACCCTCACCTGCTGTTTCTTTCAAGCAAAATGGAGAAAAAACTGTGTGGATGCAAACCTGTTGGGTTTTCAGAGAGCTTGAAAGGGCAGGACTGAGGTGCCTGTCCACCTGCTGATATCTGGGCTTCAGAAGGAAACTTTTAAGTGTCAACAGTGGTAGAGAAATGGAAGAAATGAAGGAATTGAGCAAGGCAAACAGGAAAACTTACCTTCTTCCCTGAAATATCCCTCTCATTGCAGGCAGAGGTAGAGGAGCAGAGACCTCCCCAGATGCCAGTCCTCATTCCCTACAGACACACACCCAGGAGGGGCTCTGCTGCCTGTCCCTCACAAAGTCCTTGCTCCAGTGTTTTCTCCTCCCAGAGCAGGACCCATTTCTAACAAGGAACCTGTAAAGTTAAGCTGGTGTTTCAGGTGTGGAGGGAGAGCTGGGTAGGGTTGAGAAGTGCTGCTGGGTTGCCAGGCAGGTTACAAATGCACTCTGTGCCTCCTGATTAATCTGCCACCTCACACGAGAGGTGATGCAGTGCTCTCTTCTGCATTGCAGATTGTGCTCCCGCCGTGCCCTTTCCCCACCACCTTTCAGAACCCTCACCTGCTATTTCCCAGGCACTCATTCAATGTCTCACAGTGCATTCATTGCGTGCCTGAGCCGTGTGTTGTTGCCTGCCCAGGCTGTAACTGTGTCTGCAGACTGAATCCAACCTCACAGGTAGGAAAGCAGCCCCTGGGGCCACATCCTGGCCATCCCTGCCATACAAGGCACGATCACATTAAAGGAACTGATGGCAGAGGGGCACAGTAACATTTGCCTGTGTCCTGAATGGGAGTGAGTAACACTCCCTTTCCTGTGTTCCAAAGCAAAGCAATGTGTGCAGATGGTGGATCCTGGATGGGAACATCCAGCTGCTGTGGGTGCTGGAAAGAGGAAAGGAGTGGGCACAGCCCTCCTGGATTGAAGGCTGACAGTGAGTGAGAGCATCCCTTTTCCCCGTTCAGGTCTGGCAAGGTCAGCCAGCTCCTGGTGAACTGTAGGAGCCCTGCACTGAGTGACAGGAGCATGAAACAGCTCCAGCCTGGCCTGAGCTCTGCTGCATCCCAGCAGGGGCATTGCCTCGAGCATCCCGTGGTGCTCCAGCTCTAGCAGCAATGCTTCTCTTGTCAGCAGCAGGCAGCTGTGATTGGCAATGGCAGCAAAATGCTTGATTACTTTGGGATAGGATAAACTCAGGAGAGGAACCAGGAAAAGAAAAAAGTATTTTCAACAAGTATGGAAACCACTTTTAACCCATGCGCAGCCAGAGGTGGGATTGCATCCCTTCCATCTTTTTATTTTGTGATGGAAGTGCTGCATGTTTTTTTTTTTACCAATCTGCCTCCCTACTGCTACCAAGGAGTAATTTAGCCAGGGAAATGTTCACTTGAAGTTTGAGTTGAAGCCCCAGGAGAAGTCTGAAATTAAGAGTGGAGGTGACCTTCCTAATGAGCAGGGCAGGATTTTTTTGGCATAAGCTGTTTACCATACGGAGACAGAATCCTTTGACTCCTGCACTTTACTGCTATAGTAGATATTAAATATCTACTAATGCTACATCAAATTGTCCACAGCTCACCAAAGCCCTTGGTTTTTAAAATGTCGGTTGCATTGTGTGTCCTTCTGGCTGAACCTGCTGTTCCCCAGATGAAGGAGGTCTCCCATCAGTGAGGAGCTCTGCAGTCAGTTCCTGTCCTTTTGAGTTATGGCTTTTCCTGGTGACTCCAGCTTGAGTCTTCCTCACTGCAGCTGCAATCCACATCTTCTCTGTGCCATCAAGCACAGGGAGCTTCATATTTCCTTTTTTCCTGGAGCACTCTTTGATGCTTTTGATGGACATAGTCATCTATAGGTAAGTCTAAAAATTACTTTACTTGCATTATTTCTTTCATCAGAGAGAAGAGCAAGAAACTAAGCCACATGCATTAAGTCCATGCACATTCAGACAATTGAGGAAGAGCAGGTGAGTGATGGAACAGCAGCCTTTCTGTTCAGGGTGATGCTGAGCTTCAATGACATTGCACACAGACCTTTCCTCCAGAACTGAACTCTGCTGAAGGTGACCTTGGGATCTGAGCAGAGAGAGCCCAAATGCTGAGATTTCTGTCTCAAAACCAGGTCTGTCTGTGCAGTTGTGCCCCAAGGAAAGGAAGCCTGACCTCAGCAGCCAGACATCCTATAGTTCCCATCCTAGGCTATGCCTGCTTTCAGTTACCCTGTGCAACTACTGCTTGCTCATGCCAACGAAGCAGAAGCCTCCCCTTTCCGCAGCTGAATGCACTCTGCTCCTCTGCACATCTCCTTCTATTCCCTGACCTGCCTTGTCTGCCCCAAGGCATCCTGCACACCGACTTTCTGTCCTCAGATTTGTTTTGCTGTCGTGTTTTGTCTGTGGCAGCCTCTCAGCAGAGAGCAAACAAGCGGCCCTTCATCCACCACTTGCATGATTTATAACCCTGCCAGCACCTCCAGGGCTTCCAGTCACCACATGGGTTAATGGCTGCTACCAGAAGACTTTGCAGTTTTAGGCTTCCTTTAACAAGTGTCCAACATGCACCTGAAATGTAAGTGCTTTGTTTGATTATTCTTTGGTTCAGCTCAGTCCAAGGTCAAAGCCAAGAACAATACAGAGAAGCAATAGTAAAACACACAAAAGCCCTCTGCAAACTTCTCTGCAGGGCTCCAAAGCATGAGTGTATTTTTATTCTCCCTGTGGCTTTCAGAGGGAAGCTGGGAACAGCGTCCCTGTGTCACAGATGGGGAAGCTGAGGCGCACGGCCGCTGAGCACCAGATCCCAAACTCGTTCAAAACAGGGATCAGATTCTCCTTGGTTTCTGTTGACTTCAGTTCCCAGAAATTTAGGTGAGATGCCCGGTTAGTTCATGATAAACAAGCTTTCCTAACCAAAGCGAAGGCTGTTTCTTTAATGCAGGAAAGTGGCAGTACTGGGAGGGAAGGAAGTATGGCAGTGGAACTGAGCTGCTGAGCCCGTGCGAGGAGGGAGGGGAAAATAGAGAGATCTCATATCTGAGACCCCAGCATTAATTCATATGTTGATGAATGCCATAAATTAGATTGCAATCAGTCTGCATTCTCCAGGGACCTATTCCATGTAATGAGGCAGAGCCAAGTCTGTTCCAAATCCAGAGAACTTCTGGAGACTCCGAGCATGGTTCCTTCCTTCCCCACCCTCAATAAATAAATGACGTTGGAAAAGAGGAAGGTATTAACTGTGAATGGATTTTAATTGACGCAATGGTAAATTCATTTCATAATCTTTAATTAGCAGAGATGCTTGCTGGAAATGTAATTTACAGGAAACTTGCTCCTTTGCTTGGAAATCACTGGAATGTCCTGGTGATGGTACTGAAAATGGGCTGTGGTCTCTGTAAATAATGCAGGAAGGCCCAGGACGAAGGATTTTGTCTCTGAAGCAGGCAGAGCAGGCAGATTCTGATCCTGGCTCCAGTCAAACCTCAGTCCAGCTTCCAGCTGCAGCTGAGAATCAAGCAGGAAAAAATGATTAATGTCAGATGATGGCTGGGTTTGATGGTCCGAGTCTGTGGTTATCCAACCTTCACACACACAGCCCCTCTTCAGCTCCTGACCTTATCCTGAACCTCACTGCTTCCTGCAAGCTGTGTCCCCTGTCCTATGTTTTTCTCAGTCTCCTGAGATCCTATGGATCCCCTCCTCCTGCTGTCTTCCATGAACCCTGACCCACACAGGCCCCAGAGTCCATTTCCTGGCACGGCTGACTTGGTGACTGGGGCTGGGGAGTTTTCCAGAGCAGCCAAGAGAGCAGGCAACTGTTGAAACTACTCTTCTTCCTCCCACATGTTCTCTGCTGCAGGAAGCTTTCTCACCTCAGGACACATTCAAGGCTCATCACTTTGGGAACGGGACAGGTCATGAGGGAACCCAAGCAAATTCTGAGAGCAAATTCTGAGTGGTTGAATGGGAGACATCCAGAGGTTCCTTGCAGCCAATGTGGCTCTGAGCCTCTGAAACCAAATTACCCTGTCTGGAGCTCCCAGTGAAAGAAATGGCTGTGAGTCATGAGTGGTGATTAAGGACAGCTTTAGGTGCAGAGACTCAGAATAAAATCACAGTGCTTGCTTCTCTGCTTGTCTTCTCTCTGTTCATGCTCCACTTCTTGCCTGCTTATGCTGGGATGAAAGCAAGCTTCCTTTTATCTCAATTCCTAGCAGAGCTAGAGTTGTCCCAGCAAAGGGAATGTGAGCCAGTTCTAGTCCTGAAGTCTGTTGACATGTTGCTATAAAAAACCCCAATTATTAGGAGAGGAGGAAGAGAAAGAAAAGATATTCTGCTTTTCCATGCTGAAAACTTGGTGGGGTGTAATTGAGAGATCAAAACTACCTTGGCAAATAATTGGTGCCAGCCGGGAAGAATTAGCTTGATGTGTAAATCCCATGT
This sequence comes from Corvus brachyrhynchos, assembly GCF_000691975.1. Lineage (NCBI taxonomy): Eukaryota > Metazoa > Chordata > Aves > Passeriformes > Corvidae > Corvus > Corvus brachyrhynchos. The sequence goes on along the minus strand of NW_008240027.1, from coordinate 3,175,376 downwards.
TGGGTTTGTTAAGCCAGTCATGAGAAACCAAGTCCTTCCCTGTTAATCTGAAGGCACTTTGCAAGGAAGCCATGGGGAGAGCATTCCCTGTGCCTTTTAATCAAGCATGGTCTTCACAGGTGTGTGTAACACATCCACTGTGCCTCAGCTTCTCCTTGATGGCACTGAATTTCTGGTGTAGAGATCCTGGGGTGTGTGGGTGTGATTGGAGGGGGGGTAGATCTTTGTATCCCATATCCGCACCCACAGCCAGCAGCCTCTGCCCACCCGGAGTTATCCCAAAGCTGGGGAGTCCAGCAGGGACTGTGCTTGTGGGTCTGTGCAGGTAGATCTTCATTTGGGGTGGCCTCGGAGCATTCCTCATGAGACTCAGGGATGGGCTGCTACGTGGATGAATAGGTCCAGCCTCCCTCATTCCCGTAAATAAAGGGAAAGAAGCAAAGCTGAAAAGAGACGGCTTTCTGGATGCAGCAGGGAGCTCCTGTTTTCTTTCCCCTTCATTAAATACTGTGTTTTCCTCTAATGAAGGGGCCATCCAGAGCAATAATGAAACTCTTCTCATATCTCAGTGCTTCAAATGCCACTTCCTCTTCCCGCACTGAGAAGAACCCAGGCTTCAGCAGCTCTGAGGGTGGGCTCCTTGCTGCTGCCTTGCTGTTTCTCTAGCAAAATAAAAGCAAAATTAGTTCCCCTCCAAGAACTGCAAAGCACCCGTGCAGGGGGTTGTTTCATTCATCCCTTCTCCTCCTGCATCAATAATGCCTTAATCTCCTTCCCGCTGGGCTCTGCCGTGTGCTGCGTCGACGGAGAAGGGCAGCATGGTGCTCCTGCAGGGCTTTAGGGCTGCCTTTTCCACACACAGGCTGCTCTGCCACTATCCATGTTACCCAGCAGGGAGTCACCACTGGGACACACATAAATCTGACTGGTCTGCACTTCACCTAAGGTCTTGGTTTGGGGTGTGTTTCTATAGGGCATATCATCACTGGCGTGTACCATCCCCAGGTACAGGGAAATCTTACATTTCCCAGGTTACCTGGAACCCCCGGGGACATCTGAGCAGCCCAGCTCTCCACAGCATTAACAAGTGTCCCCTCTTCATGTTAGGGGGAATTATGTCCCCTCAAAGCTATGAGCATCCTCACTTCTGTTAGAGCTTCAGCAGCTAGTGCCTGCCTCCTGAGAGCACCTGGGAGCTGCAGAAAATATGAACAAAAGCAATGTGATGAGCCAGAGGGTGCTTCAGGAGGAATACGTGCCAGGTATCTCATCAGCTTCAGGCATCCCATCAGCTCCAGGCGTTTGCCCCTCAGATAGTCTTGATTTTGCTCAGGATGGGGCAGCCCCTCTGCTGTGAGGATGGGTAGGGATGGCAGCAGATCCAGGAGTGACTGTGCAGACACAGCGGATGGCCTGTAAGTGTCTCCTCATCTATCATCAACACGAAGTTCAATTACAGCCTATTGGGGTTTTCTCGATTTGCCAGTTAATTAATAAAATCTGCATCGCAGATGAGTTCTATTTACATAAGAGCTGAAGGAGGCAAGTCTTCATCTTAATAGCAGTGAATATTCAGATGTCAGATTAACTCATTGCTCTCTGCTTCAAATTGCTATTTACTTGGTTGTGTTATAAAGATACTCTGTATTTCCACTTTCTTATTGTGAAAGAGGCAGTAATGGGATGTTTGTTTTCTTGAGCCCTGGTTGTTTCGTTGAAACAACTTCCAATAAACTGCAAAATTGGCTCTGTGTGAAGGGAGGACTCCCTGGCTAGAACAAGAGGTGCCTAAAGGGACAACGACAGAGACCTCTCATATCATGGACAGCACGGAGCTGTGAGGGAAGGATTGCTGCCCTTTCCTCATAACCAGGTGTTTCTGAAATTAGGCAAGCAGTAGATTTGACACAGACAGAAGCAAGTCCCTCTTGCATTCCCACGGAGTGCGATTGCATTGCCCATCCTGTTGCCATACAAGTCCACATGGGATTTAACAAAGCATTGGTGGAGGTTAAACCCCATAAGCTGAGTATAGCTTTGAACTGATGAAGACCCTTGAACCACAGACCACCAAAGATGGGAAGAGTGGGCCAAGACCACTTTGTATGTGCCCTGTTTCCCTTGATTTCTTTGCATCTGCTGCAGCCAGTGAACAAGCTGGGTGGGCCTTTGGTCTAAACCATAAAGCCATTTCTACAGCAATTTAGCTGATAATTTGGAGAAAAGGCAATACGGGGCCCTTTGCTTCTACGGTTGCTGGGAATCAAGCAGATGTGTCTGAGAAGGCCAGTTTGTAGGAATATCCTGAGTGGTGATGGGTTTTTGTCTCCCTTCAGAGTTGTCATGAGCAACATTTTAAGGTGACAATGCCACTAGCCAGCCCACTACATAGAGTAACACAGTCCAGGAGAGAGCTTCCCTTTGGATATAATCCACACCTGACCTTTGCCTGCTACTGCCTCAGCATTGTCCTTGTCTGATGAGCTTCTTGAAGGACTGAAGAATTAAGAGGTTGTGGCAGTGCCAAAAGAAATTAGGGAATGTGATTGGGAAGGAAACCTGGGAAATGAACCTTGCTTTTTAATCAACGTACCAAGCAAAGCAGGGCTAATCAGCATTAATCAAGTAGAGCACTGTTGTTAGATGGAGGCCCTGCTTTAGAATAGGGGCTCTACTAATGACCCAGAAAAAGCAGTAGAGCCTTTCCAGCTAGAATTCCCTTGCCCAGTGATTGATCTGCTGATCATGTATTGATCTGCTTTCCCAAGCGCACAGCAGCTCGGGCTCTGCATCATTTCTTCTTTTTGCAACAGAAGTACCTTGTGGTCTCCCCTGGAAGTGACTCACATGGCAGCAACCACCAGTCAGGCAATAAAACAGCATCCAGTGGGAGCGAGGCATTTTTGTTTTCATTATTCAGACAGCATGTGGGTGTGTGGCTCTGCCCCAGCAGCAGCTGTCATCTCATAGGCAGTACCCGCAGTCTGC
>NW_008240027.1:3150324-3172187 GCF_000691975.1 Corvus brachyrhynchos | reverse complement strand
GGAATTCCCTTGGAGAGCAGCCACCACCCCACAGAGATGCCCAGGTGGTGTGGGAGAGGCTGAACACAGCGATGCTGAAGCCATTTCCCTCAGAGATGCTTACAACTCAGCTCTTCCTGAGCCCAAGTTGGACACCTGCAACCTGGGCTGCAGTTGAACAGCGGGGACAGAAAGGAATCTCCTTTTACCCCCAGGGTGTAGAGATTGCCCCAGAGGGGCCATGGTGGCCGTATCTACACTAGACCTGAGAGAGAGGGCCCTGTCCCAGAGTGGTCTGCCCTCTTTCACCATTAGCTAACATCCTCTGGCCAGTGACTCGGCCCAGCTATTGGGACAGGCAGGCCAGGACCCGTTCCCATGTGACAATATGGATGAAGTCACCTGGCTCTGAGGAGACCTTTTGGTTTGACTCTCAGATGGGGGCTGTACCATGGCCACTGGCCTGCGACCAGAACCGGGCCTGTTTTATTTGGCTAGCTACAGATCAAAGGGCTGTTGTGCTGGATACTCTCCTCCTGCACAGCGGGAGCCATTCCCAGGTGAAACAGTGGAGAAACTGAGGCACGAACCAGTTAAGGGACTTGCCTGGAGTCAGTGGCAGAGGTAGGAGCTCAGGCTTTCTAGGATGTGTCACATCCCTCTCCACACCTAACAGGAGCCTCCAAGAGTGGATTTCACGTTCTGAGGTCATATTCCATGTTGCCTTTCAGCGAGCGATATGAGTGCTATCTCTTCCACTTCCATAATTAATTGTTTACAAAGATTACTGTCAGTGCTGTTGAGCCTGGGCATGTGGGTGATAACCTGGAGGCTGAGTGCAGTGGGGAGGCTGAGACATGCTCTGCTTTCCAGATGAGGCAGCTACAATTTTTGGAGCCCTTGTTTCATTCCATTCGGAAAATTCTCCCCCTGCCTTGCTGTCCCCGATGTTTGAAGTGCCAGGCATGAAAGCAAAGGCAAGTCAATCAGATGTGCAGAGGCCTACTGGAGATAATTGCTAGGCTCTCTCCCAGACAGCTGAGTCAGCCGGGGAGAGGAACATCATAGAAGTGATGTCACCAGTTCCTCTGTGATCTCTTCTTCTTCCTGAGCAGAAATGGTCAGAAAAACAGCTTCTGAAGAAGCCATGGGAAAAAAAGAGAGTTGGTCTTAAGGGAGTTGGGCAGATGGACCCATCATCTGCCAGGGAGGAAGGGAGGGCAACCATGAATGTGCTCAGGAGACTTTAGAAAGGAATTTATGGGGAACTCAAAATCGGGCTCTTTACAGTGGAACACAGCAGGAGAATGAGCAGCAGTGGACATCCTGTGGAACAAGAGAGGTTATATATACATGCTTCTTAGGTTATATATACATCCTCCTTATACAACACAGATTGTTTGTGTGAGGGCCGTCCAGCAGTGGGACAGATGCCCAGAAGGGCTGTGCAGTCTCGGCCTTTGGAGGATTTTAAGCCCCAAGCAGACAAAGCCCTGAACAACCTGGTCTCAGCTCAAGAACTGACCTTGCTTTGGGCAGGAAGTCAGACATAAAGACCTCCTGAGCTCCCTTTCCACTTGAATTATCTTATGGCCCTAGGAACACATCCTTCTCAGTGCCCGAGGGGACAGGGAGAGAGAAGGTTCAGAGATTGAAGCTGCACACCAAAGAAAGCCCTTCCAGAAATATGGGGAGGTAAATACAGAGATGCCTTGACATGGAAAAGAGAGTTTATTCTTCACTGGAAATTTCTAGGAACAGACTAGATGCATATGGATCAGGACCATGTGGGCAGACTTAATGTGACTTTGTGTGCCTTCATGTGTGAGCCTTGGTTTCTGAGGTGACATTCCTGGTCTCCTGCCATTCCAGCACTGAGCTGGACCTTCCTGAGGTTGGGTGCTGCTCCTCTACCTTTCACCTTCAGCACTCTTGGCATCTTGGGGATATCATGCCTTTCACAACCTCACCTGACCTCCTGCTGCCACCCTCACTGTTCTTGCCCTTCAGACCCAGCATTGGCAGTGCTTTCTAGCAACATTCCCAGTGCTTGGTAGGAATCTCCATTTCCTTTCTTGACATTATCCCGAGTTCTTTTCTGGAATTTTCCTCATTTCTTTTCAGGAATTTCCACATTGCTTTCTAGGAATGTCCCATTTGTAGCAATTTTGAAGCAATTTTGACACCAATTTTTTCTTGCTAGGAATTTCTGATTTGTTTTTTCTGAATGTTCTGCAGTGCTTTTTGGGAACACATCGTAAGTTTTCTCCAAATTTTCCAGAGTTCTTTCTAGGAAGCTCCATGTTGCTTTTTGGAAATTTCTCAGGTTGTTTTCCAGGAATTTTCCCCTAGCCTTCCAGGACTGTCCTCAGATTCTATCCAGGAATTTCAGATTTGATTTCTAGAAACTTCCCTGATGTTTTCTAGACATTTTACCACAGGAGTCACTTTCCAGTAATCTCTTCTCTGCTTTCTAGAAATGTCCCAGGATGTTTTCCAATAATTTTCCTTTTTCTGAAATTTCTCCTTTGATTTCTTTTGAATTTTATCAGGATGCTTCCAAGGAATTTTTTGGGTTCCTTCCAAGGAATATCTCTGTATGATTTCTAGAAATTCTCAGGTTACTTTCCAGGACTTCTTAAGTTTCTTCCCAGAAATTTCCACATTACTTGCTAGAAATCTCCCCTTTGCTTTTCCATGTCAATGTTGTTTTTAAGCCATTTCTTGTGTTGCTTTCTAGAAATGTCCTAGCATGCTTATCAGGAACTTTGTAAATACTTCCTCAGTTTCCTCCAGGATTCTCTGTAGGAAAAAAAAGTGTTTTCTAGGAAGTTCTTTTCTTTCTAGGAGTTTTATGTCACTTTGCAGGATTTTGCCTGGATGCTTCCTAGGAATTCTAAAAATCTCTTTTTGTTGTTTCGCTAGATCCCTTCCTCCTTCATGGATCTTTTTGAGGCTGTTTTCCCGATATTGGCATGGGGAAGTGGCTGAGGTGGCTCCATGGAGCCATCTTTCCTTTTTTTTTCCCTCTGCTAACTCTTGCGTGGAAGTGTCCTTGTCACAACACACTGGGAACTATTTCCTGGCTGCATTCTTGTCATCGCTGCCTTTGTGGAGTCCTCAGACATGCAGGTTTCTTTCTGCCACTGCTGCCTTCGAGCCTCCCTCCTGCTCTTAAGTGAACACTGCTGCTGCTTGCCCAGGAATCTGACAATGCCTGAAGCCCTGGCAGTAACTCAGGTGACAAACCATCATTTTTGATGTGGTTCTTGGGGTTCCAAGCTGATGCTGTGAAGAGCAACATCATCTTCTGCTCTGCCTTAGCAATAGAACCAGTGCTGAGGGGGTGTCTCTTCTTGCACACAAAGCAGAGGTGGTTATTTATCACTTCAGTCATGTCCAAGCTGCCCAGGCAGAGTGGTCATAACATGCTGGATCAGCAGTGTGGATGATGAGGGAACCTCCAGTTCCTGAGCAATATGGTCCCGTTAATCTCCTAAGGAGGAAATGTGGCTTCCATGTAATGCCTGAGGATGAAAGATGGGCTGGAGATTCTAAGTCATTAGCGAAATCCTGGTGTTATGAAAGGCAATAGCAGATGCCAGTGAGGAATTCAATATATAGTTTCAAACCTTTGATGTGATGGTGATTTAGTGAGTGACCTCAGTTATGACCTTGGTTTCCAACCAGGTTTGGGCCTTACCTTTCTCTCTCCTTGTCTCTGTGTCAAAAAGGTAGCAGATCTACTGAAGTGGAAACTTTTTTTTTTGGGGTAAAAACAGAACAGCTTTGACAAATATCTCAGTTTAAAAAAAGAGCCCTCAAATTCTTGAAAAGTCCCCTTTTGACAACCAAGATTTTTAGTTTTCTAATTTGAAACACCCTTGTTCTGCAATTTAAGCTGATTATTAACAGCATGTTCAGAAGCTACTGAAACAAAACATTTTAATTGGCACAAACCAGGTGGCTTTATTTTCCTTCAGTTTCACAGGATCTTGGGATTTTGATCTTCAGCTTGACCAGGAGAGGAAAAAAGAAATCTCCAGAAGCTTTGTGAAGTAAACCCTTTTCCCAGCCTGCTCTTAGCACTAGTACGTGGAAGAAAGCCTCATGGCTTTGTGTCTTTGCCTGTTGCTGGGCTCACTAAAGCTGCCTCTCTTCTGGCTAAGTAAGAACAGCTCTCAGCTGGCTGTTCTGCAAGCAAAGACACTCAGAGGTGACCTGAATGAAGCCTGTGCACACATCTCTTTCAGCTGCTCTGTTGGCAGGTGACATGTCCCAGTGTAGCAGGCAGGTATGCGGAAGAAGCCGCGTTTTCCCCTGAAAGGTTCCTAACCTGAATTTCTAAGGTTGCCGTTGCTGTTTCCTCTGTGGCCAAAAGAGATAAAAGCCTGTCTTGCCCTTCCCCCTGAAGGTGCCTGTCCAGCTCCCTGCCAGGCTCATGCACGAGGGAGTGCAGAGTCCCCATGCAGCGGGACCAAGTGACCTTTTGTCGTACTCATCCAAGTGTGTGCAGTGCAGCTCTCGGGGCGAGCGTGGCAGATGTAAACACACAGCTCATCTGAATGCTGAGCCTTCCCTGATGAGGGAGAGCTCTCAGGCATGCTGAGGGGCAGATATTTGTTTTCCACAGCACCTCCTGAGCTTCCCAATTAGCCAGGGAGATGGCGGTGGAGGGATCTTCCCTAGAAGCGGTCGCACGAGCTCTGTGCTGTCCTGCACTCCTCTGCCATGGGGTGGTACAAGATGCAGCTCTTTCCAGGGAGGGAAGCTGCCTAATGCTCTGGAGGGAAAGCCCATCAGCCCCAGCATGTGGACAGACACCTGACTGATGAAAGCCAGGTCTATAGACCAGTGTCTGGTACAGATGTCCTGTGTTGGAGTGTCAGGAGAATGGGGTAACTGCAGCAGAGAGGTTTCTGGTTCTTTGAGCAGCTGATCTTAGCAGTGCCCTGGAATATTCACTGGGCAATATCAGGTGGGACCATTCCTTGAGCTGGTGGGATTCCATGTGGCACTCATGGAGGAGATTCAAACAGGACTTTGACTTGATATTGGACGCAGTGGGTGGTATAGCAGGTCTGTCAACATGCCAGCTTTCTGCTAAGGTCATCCAGAATCTATTTAGCATAATTTGGCATTTCATAACTCTTAAAATTCTTTCCTATGGTTCTCTAAATGGCATGTAGAAACAAAGACTTTGGAAGGAGGAAATCATAATAATAATAGTAATAAAAAGGGCAAGTTAACAACCTTTTAACAAAAATTATGCACGGGGCTGCATGGCAGAGGGAGATACTCATGCCCCAACTGCTTCACTTAATATGGAATTAAAGGGCGATTGATCAGAGCCAGTCACTCCTACAGTGCCGAGCAAGGAAATGCCAGGCTGACAGTGTGGGGGAAGACACAACAGAAAGAGGCAGCTCTAAATGTTTCATTTTAATGTTCTCCCCCTGTAGCCCTTTTTGCCTTTTATGTAGTGCGTCTTCTCTTCCAGGTCTGCTCAGGGAACAGCCACTGGCCTGGGGAAGTGCAGCAGGCTGTGGAGGGGCTGTGGACAGCATGTGAGCCTGCAGCTTGTGAGCCAGGAGCTCACAGCTGTAAACCTGGCACAGGACCCCTGTGCCATTAAAAACTAGTGGTCCTCATGAATCTGCTTTTCACCTGTGACCAAACTGCCCTGACTCCAGAGGGTTTTCTCCTTGAAGCAGAACTTTGTATTTCATCAGTTGCTTTCAGACAATTTCTTTCAAATTTTTGGGATCTCTCTGTGAGGTGACAACTCAGGGTCATGTTTTCAAACTCTCATGGCCCCAGAGGGAAGCTTCCAAGCCAAATGGTTGACTCCAGCAATGCCCATGCCAGTAGGAGCATCCTCTTGAGTGTGTCTGTGCTCAGGGCAGCTTTGTAGCCCAGCCAAGGGTAGAGGTGACAGTGCTTAGCAGAAGCTTGACATCAGTTTAAGTGATGGGATTATCTGGGGATGAAGAGGAGAGGGAAGATGAATGGGAACGGTGAAGATCAGAGCAGGAGTGAAGGGGGAGAGGGAGGGCTGTGTGCTGTCCAAGGGGAGCCTGTCCCCAGGGTCTGGCTGCACCTGTCCTGCTGTCCTGCAAACCAGTCCTGCTGTCACTCAGCTTCCCAGTGCTGCTGTGGGTCCATCTCCCGGACTCCCTCCCTGAGAAGTGAGCTGCTGGCAGCCAAATGCTTTGTAAGAGGGCCACAGAAATATGCTATGCTCTAAGTCTGTCTCTAGAGGCTGTGAGATACAGCCAAGGTGTTAGAAGGACACAGTCCCACAGTCCCTTCCCTCTCTGCCACTGACAGTCCCTGTGACCTCTGGAAACTCACTTTCCTTTTTCTGAGCCTTGATTTCCCTGGCCTGAAAAACAGTGCTGATTATTGCACTTCCCTCTGCTTTCCTGGCTGATTTCTACCTGTTTTCAAGAAGGCAAATTTGACAGAGGAAATGAAGACTTTTTTTGAGTGCATAGCAGCAGCAGGGCAAAGTTTATCTAACTCAGGGGGCCAGGAGGAGGATGACAGGCAGACAGCTGAGGAGAAGCAGGTCAGAGTATCAAACTGTGAATGAACTTGTTTTTTTCCCCTCCCTGTTCCTTAATCCTGGCTATTAGCTCTTCTGTCTGGGGCACAGATGATTATTTCCAGAAACCCCAGGCATTTGGAAAGAAGCAAAACATTTTCATCAAACAGGGAATCGCTCATGAGAAGAGAAAACAACCAGCAGCACAGAAAACAGTGGAACCAACTTGTCAGGTTCAAGCAGATTGAGAGTATTGGGGAGTGATGTGACACACCACTTCAGTTCAGGGGACTTGCTGCTGTGCTTCATGCCTGGATGCCCAGCTCACATCCAACTGCAGAACCTCCCACTGGTGCTGCTGATAGCATTGCTCTGGCAGCTTGCGTAGAGACCAGTGCATCAGCTCTGGGGATGAGGAGATCTTTGTGTCAGGGATGATGTTAAGTGATGGGGTTTTTTTAAGGTGATGAATGGGGGTGGGCTTGTTTCCATTTCACCTTGGTTGACAGCAGGCAGATGCTGAGTGAAAAGCAACTGGTTGTTGACTGTGACTGCTGTGGAAATGTTCAGCTCGGTTCTTCAAGAAGCTTCAGGTGCAGAGTCAGTGTCTGCCTTCATTTACAAATAATGCAAACATTTGGGTCATGGGAGTGAGCAGAATTCAGTGACACCTGAACCAAGAGGAGCCCGGTGTGATCAGCAATATGGGCAAAAAAGCAATCCTTTCCACTTCAAAATAGATCACATTTGATCTGAACTCTGGTGGCACACCCCAGTGTCTCTGTGGAAAGGGTTTTCAAATCAGAAGTTCACTTTCATGTATTTTAACATATTTTTGGAGAAGTGGCAGCTCAGGGCAGAGTAGAAATCCATCCTGACTCCATCCACAGAGCAGCTCCTGTAGCCAGAGAAAATTCCCTTTGAACTGCTCACGAGACTGTACCTGCAGGGAGACAAATACTCCAGATGCAAGTATGAGGGGAAAATACAAAATTACTCAGGGTCCAGTTGAAGGTGTTCCATATGTTTAGTGGGAAAGCTGACACACGTGTGATTCCAGGAGCTGGGCCATGACAGACTAAGCTTTGATGTGGAGGGTGCTCACCTGGCAGAGGAGCCACAGTGGGCAGGGATTAAACGGTCAGCAGTGCTAAAAGGGGTCTTGCAGGGCTCTGACCATGCCCAGGCTTTGCTTTATGCTCATGCTTTATGCTCATGAGATTATCTCCCAGCAGGTCCTGGGAGGTTTGGTCTCAGGAAAATTTATGGGGTGGTGTCAGTAAGCAAGAAAATCAACCCCTGGCTCTAACACTCATGGCATGTAAAATATCCTATTTTTTTTCCTGAATGAGGGTGAGGTGGCTGTTGATCTCTCTTTCCAAGTAATGAGTGATAGAATGAGAGGAAATGCCTCAAGTTGTGCCAGTTACTCCCAGCATATGGGAGCCTAATGAAGTGGGAGGTTCAGCTAGTGAAGAACGTAGGCCAGTTCTCCAACTATGAAATAAAAATACGGATGGAAAATGAGTGCAAAAGGGGATGATAATTTGGACCCAATCAGCCTGTGGACAGTCTCAAAAGTAATCTTTTCACTTTCATCCCACTGGTTTTCTGAGGGATTGTGATGAAGAGGGTGTCTTATCCCACAGCAAGCACAGCCAGGAATGTAGAGGAGCTTGTATGAAGCATCATCAGTATTTGTCTCCCACTGAAACGTAGTTTGGAGGGGTCACTAAGCAAAGAACTGCAGGGAGACATGACTTTTGCACAGCTTCTCACGGCCATTTTGAAGTTGGTGATGCACTCACCAGGCACAGGGATGGTTCCACACTACTTTTGATCTAGGGATCTCCTGGAAGAGAAGACATCTCCAGCTGGGGTGGCAGACCACCAGAGACTAACGCTGCCCAAATCAATTCTTAAAGCCAAAAAGTGCATTGCCTTAATCAGAACAACACAATGCATGTCCAGGGAAATTACGCTGCTTATTATTCATCTTACATAACGGAGGGGACAGTGGTGTTTCCTGGAAGAGGGAACCGAGTCCGTGACTGTGCAGGGAGAAGAGCCCAGCCTGACCAAGAGGCAGGGAAAAACCATGGACATGGGCCATGGCTCAGGCTAAGCAGTGCCTCAGGGGAGGAACAAGGGGTGCAAAAGGGCAGCAGGGCAGCTGCTCCGAGCCAGTCTGTCCACACAGCCATAATGCAGCTTAGTGGTGTGAGCCCAAAATAGCCTGCTTGTCCAGCGAGACACCCTCTCCAAATCGGCCGGCGCGTTTATTTAAGGAGACACTAATTTCCTTCGGCCCGGCTTCCCTGGCTTCAATGACCGAATAATCACCTGTCAAGTGGCTTACATGGTGACAGACAGGAGGAGGGAGTGCAGAGCAATGAGGAATCATCGCTCCAGGTGATTTTTAATATCCAAGAGGCAGTGGCAGACAGGAAAGTGATGGAAGAGTGTGGACACTGGCAACACATCTGTCAGGAGCTGCCTGTCCTGCAGGCAGACAGATGGGCTTTTCAGCACGTTTCATCAGGAGAGTAACCTGCAATATGGCATGAAAGTGGAGAGAAGCACCAAAGGGTGAAGACCTGTCCAAGGGGGGCAGGGCAGCACAGTGTCCCTGCAGTCAATGGGGGCTCAAAGAGATTGATTTGTGGACACTGGCAACACATCTGTCAGGAGCTGCCTGTCCTGCAGGCAGACAGATGGGCTTTTCAGCACGTTTCATCAGGAGAGTAACCTGCAATATGGCATGAAAGTGGAGAGAAGCACCAAAGGGTGAAGACCTGTCCAAGGGGGGCAGGGCAGCACAGTGTCCCTGCAGTCAATGGGGGCTCAAAGGGATTGATTGATCTCTTCTTATGAAGAGATTGGCAGGAACTGGGCTGGATGGGGCCCAAATAATTATAAATTTTAGCTAGGTTTGTGTAAGAAGGGTAGGATGTTTGGGCAGTGCTTGTGGGCTGGGGTACACAGCCTCCCTGCCCTCTTCGGGGGCAGGGGTAGCAGAAGGGGATTTTCAGAATGTGGAGAGCTGCTCATGTAGATCTTGGTTTCTTGCTACTGGAATCTTTTTTACATAGCCAGCAAAAGGACTGGGATTAACTCGCTCCCACATGGACTCAGTTATACCTTCCTTATCTTCGGGTGCTCCTTTGAGAGCTTTGTTCCAGTCTGCAGGTCTGGGTGGCTTTGAGGATCCTGCACCCCAAGCTCCGGTTCTGAACTATCCTTGCAGTGCAGTGCAAGGTGCTGTTCCCAGGGTCTCTACCTGCTTCCCTAATCCATAGCCTCAGCTGTGAGGTGTAAGGCAAGAGGACTGTGAAGGCAAAGTTCCCTGGATGCTCCCAGACATGTGCTGTGTTTGCTGCTTGTACCATGCTCCAGCTCAGGAGATAAGCAGTGTGCTTTGTCTATACAGGCTGTCCAAGATATGGCCCACGGGGAGCATCTGAACATTGGCTTTTAATGCAGCTGAGAGGAAGTGTTGCCCTGAATCCCAAAATGCAGTGTTTTGTTTCAAACAGTGGCTGAGACACAGTGAATCTCTAGTTACTCATTGACATGGCATACCCTGAATTTGCCTGGCAAATATCAGAGCGACCAGTTCTGTTGAGATATTCTTCCAGAAACATATCCCTTCCTTATTTTTTTAAGGAACACCTCAATTTCTGCCATGACTTTGGGACACCACAGTTATGATTTATTTCTTTTTCCCTTTACAACCATCCAGGGAAATATGTTCACATTTCAGGGCTGAATGTACCTTGGAAAGAGATTTTCTATTTCATTACCCTGCTCAGCACCTCTGAGAAGGTATGATAAGAAGTGAATTCTTCCCTTGCTCTTATTTCTGGCAGGCAATAAGATATGAGAAAAAAAATCTAGAAACACCCCTTGCTACTTTAGATTTATTTTTACTTGTCTCTTTGGGCTTGATTTATCATTTTGCCTTAACTGGGTTGTCAATGGACCTGACAACAGCACCTGCTCTGCTCCTCCTGTTCAGGTGCTGGGGCTTCCTCCACCTCTGCTCCCGGCTCCTCAGGAGCATCCAGGCTCTTGGTGCTCTCTGCCACCCAGTCTACTTTTGTTTCCAACTCAACTGTGATCAGCAAATGCACAAATATAGATGTTAGCGTGACTATTTACTGAAGCGATTAAGTGTCCTTCCACCTCCTCTTTTTTTGGTTACTTCTATCCTGTTACCTTATATAGCTCCAGTTAAGCCCCTTTCGCCAGTTAAATGGGTGCTGTCCTGCCCCTCACCTGAGAGCAGGACCTGGACCTTGACCTCCAAAACTGGTTTTTCTCTTTTGGGAGCTGAAAGGAAACGTGTGTTTTTATCTTACTCCTGATGCAAACCTGAATTGTCTTTTTGTTCAAATAAAACTTCCCCAACTGTCCCCTACGTGAAAAGCAAACTGAGCTGGTCCCAGCCAAGAGATTCTCCTCGTGGACTGGTGTCAGTGTAACAGAGCTTCTTGCATCTGTGTCCTGCTGGTGCCATTAGCATTGAAAAATACTCTTAATTACATCAGGATCATGCTCCCATGGCCTGCAGATGGATGATCCTAGGGAAGGCTACAGGCACCTTACCTTCTTCAAGGGTCCTGACATTGATTTCTCCTCTGGGAAAGTTGTTGTTACCAAATGCAGGACTTGAGAAATTGAAATGCCTTGTTCCCTGAATGTTTGGGAGCTGGATGGGTCCTTCTGGCTCAGAAAAGAATTTTTCCTGAGTTTTGATGTTACTTTGCCAAACAGCTCCAGTGCTGCTCTGCATGCATGGGTGTGTAAATCAGAGAGATATGGGTAGGAATAAAGGAGTTGAAAGATGAATGAAATCAATAGAAACACAAGTGTGGTGTAGACAGACCAAAGTCTTTCAATGTGTTATCCTCTTGCTCCACTTAAGGGTCTGTTGGCTGGGACCTTGTCTAAGACTCCAGAAGTAATGGGAGGAAAAGCTCCTGCCTGACTACAGAAGGATTTGTTCAGCTGCCATCACTGTATCTCTGTATTTCTCTGTGTATATCCAAACCCTGCTGCCTGTAATAGGACCTGGCCAAGGGGAGGGTGTTCTGACCCTGAGCAGAGCACACATTCCTCCCCAGAGCACCTGCCTTTCTCTCAGGTCTATTTCTGTCCTCCAGTGTCCTTTCATCCCCACTTCCAGGGGATGCTCTGACTCTGTTTTCTGCTCTTCTTCTTTTTTTTTTTTTTTCCTTGGTGCTAAATAAGCATTTTACTTTAAAGTGAGAAGACAGGGGTGAGCAGAAAGGTTAAACCAGTGACTCTGGCACCTAGTGAGAAACCCATTCCCATCCACACTGGGGAGTGTATTATTCTGACAGTTGTTCCAGGTTGCTTCACTTCCTCATTCCCTTTGGGGAGCTGGCAATATTATTAGATTTGCATCTGGTTTGCAGATGATTTTGCACATCTTCCCTCTGGTGCCTGTCTCATAAGGTTCTTCATAGCTCCCAGCTCGCAGCGTGACAGGAGGGACTGTGCACTGTGTGGTGCCACACAACAATCAGGGGGCTCGGGGTCACCAGCTCCAGGCCCTTCCTGCTGTTCGGGGTGTCTGACAGAGGTAAAGAGAGGACTTGATCCTAAGCACCAGTCCCACACACAAGCTTAGCTCTAGGCAGTGTATCCAAAAGCTTTTGAAGAGAGCTAGGTGTCTCCTGGAAGTTGTGTTTGGGTTCAGACCCCACTATCAGCAGGTTTTTGATTTGGGGGCACAAGTTCTGCCACTTTTTTGGGGGGAGGGGAAATAGGACTTTTGGCAGGGTTTGGGTGACCCAGCTGTTGGGGAAGGCAAATTCTGGGAAACAGTCCTGGGGAGAGGCCAATGACAAATGACAGCATACAAGAAGTGCCAGGGTGTTCATCTTAGGGGCAGCTGGTGGCATGTTGGTTCCTGTGCATCGTGGGGTCAAATTCATTCTGAAAGCATCTCCCTGGAGCTGACATTAGGGGTGCTCACGAGGTATGGACTGCTGACAGTACATCTGAGCCCTGTCACCTGCCAGAAAGTGGGATGAGCCTGACTGGGGATGGAGCCCTCAGGGAACACCTGTAAGCCCTACCCTGCCTGCTCGTGAGGGTGAGGAAGTGTCACCTGCACCCTGTGCCCATGCCAAGGCTCCATCCTTGTGGGTGTGGGAAGTGCTTCTTGGCTCTGCAGCCGTTGTGCTGTGGCTTGTAGCTGCAGAAAGACTCTCTTCCTGGTCACCAGGCTTTAACATGGCTGGAGTTTTCCTCCCTTGGGTTCTCAGCTGTTCAGGCCACTGTGGAGATCTGACTCTGTGCTCTCCTTTTCCCAGCTGACCACTTCAGTACAGGCTGGGGCAGCTGTGGAGCTGCAGCTTTTTCAAGGCAGACTCTCCCCCAGTGTCTCTTACTTGCACCCAGTGGAGTTTATTGCTCACAGGCTCTCAGGTCTGAGACTTTGCTCTGATTTTCCTCTCCACAACCCCCCACTGGGTGCTTTCTGGTCCCTCCCCAGCTCACTCTGTAATCAGATCAGCTCCCGGCAGGGATCCGTGGAGGGACACTCATTCTCAGTGTCTCACTGATTGGGTTTGTTTCAACACAGGCTGATTGTGAAGAGGTGTTCTCAGGGCTGTGTGGTAGCTCTGCCTCTGGAAAAGGAAATACCCGCCCTGCTACTTCAGCAGTTAATCATGGCCCTTTGCTGATGAGCCCTGGCTCAGCTTTGCACAGAGGTTTTTCTTTGGAGGGTTTTTATTTCAGGTGGTGTGAGTTGGTTTTTTTTTTGTGTGTGTGTGTGGTATGTAATCTTCTGTTCCCCCTCCTGTCTGAGGCTGCAGGAGGAAACAAGAAAAGGGGTAAGCATCAACCTGCAGCCAAACATCTTAGCTTGGCTTCCATGGTCACATTCCTCCTTTTGGAGGATGTGGCCCTGGGTCTGACTTACTATTTTCTTGGTTTGTAGTTTGCATTTTGAAATGGCTCTCATCTGGATCAGAACTGGTCACTTTCTTAATGATTCTGTTGCAGGTTTATTCAGAGCTCATCTGTTGTAAGAGGTTTCAATTATCCAGCTGCATCTTGACTCTGGTCCTCTGCATTTTCTGTGGCCAGTCATACCCCCATCTGCCATGCAGAGGCACCATGCAGTGACGACAGCAGTGGTGAGGTATGAGCTCAAGCTCCAGCTGGGCAGAAGTTTTCTGGCAGGGTGGTTAAGCTCAGGATACCACCTCAAGGCTGGAAAATATCTCTTGGTTTTCTCCGTCTTGGGCACCTTCTTCTTGCACTGGAAACTTTTTTGTCGTGTAGAGGGCTGTAGAAACTCAGTTTCCTACATTCCCCAAAAGGAGGATGTGTTCATTAAAACAGACTGTGCTCCCTGCTCAGTCTCCAGACAATTGTATTCCCCTCCTGGGCTTTCCTGTTGTTTAAGCCAACAGAGTCTAGGCCTTCTCCCAGAAAGCAGTCTCCTTTCTGCTGTTTCTATAGCAACATCTTATCCTAAAGGAGCCTGAAATCCCTTTGTAAACACAGCTTGAGGATATGCCCACAAACACATGCAGGACGGAGGATGGCAGGTGCCCCAGAGCCCAGAGGGGCACCCAAGAGGAAGTCAAGAGTCATCTTGTGCCACTCTGGTTTTGCAGGCAGATTGGAGAGATTTATTTTTGCCAGCCCAGCTGGTGTTTTAATAACTCTGCTGCTGTTCTGCACTCACAGGAAAAGGGTCAGGAGGAGGCCTGTGGTGCCTGTAAGCAGCTGTGGCTCTGGACTACCAGAAGACCTTCATGGCTCACAGCCCTTGGCCTCCTCCTGGCAGCCTTGCATGTAAGGAAGCCTTGATCCAGCATCCCTGGACAGCAAAGAAGAGATTCCCTTGAATTTAATAGGGATGGCTCACATGTGGCACAAGCAGGACCCAGCCTGCTTTGCCTGAGAGATTGTGAATCCAAGCACAATGCGCCATTGGAATGCAAACGGGGTTAATGAACTCAAATATGGTCCTATATTTGTGATGGATCATAAATCCTTGTTGCTTCCCTGGTTAAATTCAGCACGGATCACAATTTCTTTGAATACAACTTTGCTGGTGCTCCGCTGCTCCTCAGTGGTCCTGAATCTGGCTGAGACACTGCCTGACCAGAGTGTGCTGAATGCACTTGCTCATAGGTACTGTTTGTGATTTGTCTGTGATGGCACACAAAGGCACTGAGGTTGGTGGCAGTATGAACAGCAGATCAGACAGGTCTGCCCTCAGGGATACAGAGGTTCATCTTGCCTTTGGCCTTACTGGGATCTTTGAGTTCCTCAATGGCCCTATGGACTTCAACTGCTCAGGGACATTTTTCTACCCTTGTCTGTGGATTTTTGTCCTGAAATTTTCTAGAGGAAATCTCATGGTGTAGAGAGCATGTCTCCTTATCTCCTGTGTGGCATAGATAAAGGGGTGGGAAAATTCCACGCAAGTGCTCTGAAGAAAAGCTTTCTGGTCCTCCATCACCACTAGGACCAGTAAGCAATGGATGGACACCCGCAATATGTTTCCAGAATGGGTTTCATGAGGCAGTACAGAGCAATGGATTTTCCCCAGCATGCAGGCATTCCAAGCCATCTGGAAGCTGAAATAAGTGTTTGATGATGAAAATGTCAGGAAAACACATCTATAGAGGTGTCAAATTCTGCTGTCCCCAGTCAGGCACGGTTGACCACACATGTGAGTAAGCTGATGGGATCCTTTCAGAGCCACCCAGCCACAATCTCTTCTCAACAGCTTTGCCCTTTGTCCTTGAACACTGACTGTACTTGACTTTAAGGTGCCAATGGTACATCCTTCTGAGGATGTGCTTCTGCCTGTGCCCAGCTCTGTCACAGCACCTGTTGTGTGAATGATTCTGAGGATGTGGAAGTCGTGGTTTAGCACTTAATCAATTCCATTAAAAGGAGCAGAGGAGTTGGGTAGCAGAGGAACACAGAATATCTGTGGTGTCAAAACACAAAACAATTGGCATGAAATTATGCTGATTATTCAGGTATTAATTGGAAAAAAGACAAGCTCTGGAGGTGGCTCCGATTGCTAATTCCCCTCCTGAGACAGGCACAGAAAGGTCTTTTGGAGGAAAATCCACCCCCTGGAAGCCCTCCCTCAGCCTTAGAGAGGGAACATTAATAACACAAACCCAGAGAACTTGTCCTGGGGTTAGTGTGACCGTTTAGACAGGGTGAGGTGGCAGTGTCTTATCACATGCTTTTTTTTCCATTTCCTTTCCCTGGGATATGTCTGTGTGGAAACAAGAAGCTATCTTGTTGACACTTGGGCATCAGCCCAGACACTGTCACCATCTGTTCCACCCTGGAATGGGGTTGGGAGTCTTCACAGATGGGGGCTGAGAGCTGATGGTTAGACATAAACCAAGAGCTGTCACCTCTGCAGGTGAAAAGATCGTCCTCATGCTAGACTGAAGCATCAACCCTTGCCAGGCAGCCCTCGCTGCAGGGAGCCTTGTTTGTTCGTAAGATCTCTGCCAGCTGTGAGGTGCTGGGAGGGGAGCAAAGTGGGGAAGACACGGTTGTTGCTGGGAGACAGGGAAAATGACAACGGTAAAAGTCACTTCCCTGGTTTGTTGGTTTTGTTGTGTTTTCTTTCCCCCTTGCAGAGACTTGTGACTCTCTGTACTTGTGAAGAACAGACCTCTGAAAGCCAAAACACAGGAGAGAGAATGGTGTGAAAATCCTGACCTTAAAGGGAGTGTGATTGTTTCGGTGACTTCATTTGTTTTGCTGCTTTACTCTGAGGGTGTGCTGCTGTGCAGCTTAGACCCTGGAGAGATTTAACCTGGCCAGAAGTTCAGCTCAGTTTTAAGCCCTTGGTGTAGATTGATCCTTAGTTCCCACTCCTTCTTCTTTATAGTTGCCTATTGCCAGTCCAAACAGCCTGGTGCTGAGACCTGCTTCACCCCAGAGGTGATTTAGGCCCTTGGGGTTTCTCACCATGAGGAAGTTGGTCAACCCTTGATCAGTGTTGTTTGTGCACAACACTCACCAATTTGGTGTGGGTCAGGGATTAAACTGCTGGGCAGGGTGAAATTGTTCCTTCCTGCCACCACTGAGGGGACAGGGGAACTTCAATCATGGCAGCAACAACTGAGATTTTACTAGAGAAAGGGCAGTTATGGAGGCCTTAATCTGCCTCACACAGACTGACATCAGGGCAACCTTGCTTTCAACAAGCAGCATGTAAAGTAGCAATGCCCCTCTGCCTACTAAAACAGATTATTTACCTCAGTAATGAAAGAAGAAAATGTGAGCAAGAACAAACTGCTCCAGACCTGCTGTTTAGCCTGTCCACATGTGTTGCTAAACAGAGCGAGAAGCCTCGTCACAGCAGTGTGGGAGTGGGCAAAAGTGACAGACCAAAACACGTGAGCTCCAGGTAATGGATGGAGAGCTCTCCCTGCTCCTCAGGGAGCGTGAGGAGCAAGGACTCTTGGCTGAATTGTGCCCATGGCTTGGACTGAATTTGGCTTTCCATGGGAAACCCTCCCTGTCCTTGCCAGCCTGGCTGCTTGCCTGGGTCAGTGTCTGGGTGATGGATTGGTGCTGTGCTCCTGGACACGCGGCATTGCCTGTGGTTGTGCGTGGAGGCTCATATTCCCTGCTCTTCCCCATGGCTCTTGAAGGACATGGGGAGCTCTGACCTCCCTGGAGGAAAGTTAATGTGCCTTTTGCTTCCCTGAGCAGCCTACGGAAAACCAACAGTCCTAGGGACAATTATTTGAAGAATATGGAGGGATGAAATGGAAAGCCTTTGAGAGCCAGTGCCCAAACAGGTGTGACTGGGATGTGTGGTGTTAGCAGCGGGGCTGAGCTGTGTGTGTTGGAGGAATGACCATGAAGAGGGATGGTCGATTGCTCAAACCAGCTCTGGGTCCCTTGAGAGGAGCCCTGTGCAGCTGCAGAGCTTGGGTTGGAGTGTCCAGTTATCCCTGTTCAGCCAGCCCAGCCTGGAAGGCCTGAAAACTCCTTGGGAGTCTCTCTGGGACATGGGATGTATCAGTGCTTATATCAAACCAAGGCTTTGGGAACTGCCTGCTGGCAGTGCTGTGACATGACAAATGGGGACAAAGAGTTCAGATCCAGCCTCCCCTGGGTCCTGTAGCTTGGTGCTGGCTCCATCCTGGACGAGGGAACCAACAAGGGCTTAAAAAAGCCCACACCCTGTCTTTCTGTTTCCCTGCAGTCTAAAAGGTATGAGGTGGGGATTGCATGCTTTCCCAGGGTGCTCTCTTGGGTCTGGGAAGATGCTGATCTGTCCCCACGGGCTGTCCAGCTGGGTGTTCACAGGGGCTCTGCCTGTCCCTCTGCCTGTTTGGTGGCATGTGCACAGGCTGAGGCTTCTGGCAGCCTCCACCTCTTGAGCCCTGTGGGTTGAAATAAGCTGACCGATTAAGGAGTTATGAGGCTGGGCTGACCCACTGATGGGCACATGTGGTGTTCTGTTGCCTTTCTTCAGAAAACCAGGTTAATAACAGTAATAAGCCTTCAGCTTTGCTGCTCTGGTGAGGTATCAGCATGCTGTCAGGCTCTGGTGGTAAAACACTTCAATCCAAGTGAGCAGAAGGTGATGGGCCTGTGGAGAGACATATGTTCCTGCTCTATTATTTTTATTGCTCTTAATAGCAGTGTTTTTTAAAGCCCTCCATTTCCCGATCGCACCTTTAAGAGACAAAAGCCAGTCTCCATGGAGGGGGAAGGCAGGAGGAGAGACCTGGAGGAGGCAGGCACAGGCACAGCCTCTCAAGCAGTGGCTGTTTAGGCCCCGTGACTGTGGGCAGAGCGGGGTGTGCTGTGGAGATCTCAGTGTTCCCTAGAAACCACTTGCTTTGTTCTTCACCCTCCCTGGCTGCTCTGAGCAGGGTGTGCTGCGGGAGCCCTGCCATGCTCGATACCCCATCTGTGTCCAAGCTGCCTGGAAGAGCACTCGGCTCTCAGCAGGGCAGCCATGGCCCATCTGGACTGGTTCACAGGCAGAAGGAGCACCTGGGCTGGTTTCTTCGCTGTCCTCCCCAGAGCCATCGTTGACACCTCTCTCTGGAAGCACCAAGATCTTGGGAGCCAGCTTCAGCTCAGCTGGCATCATGGATCGGGAGGGAGAGAGGGTGCATTTAACCCCTGCTAACCCCAGCTCCTAATCAAAGCAGGAATGCAGGGTGCAGCCCCTCGCAGCAGTCCGATGGAGTAGGATGCCTCTAAAATTGTATCTTTTGCTGAGAGTTGACAAATTTCTCCCTGTCAGGGGTGACCAAGTGATTTGGCTGAGC
Source organism: Corvus brachyrhynchos (assembly GCF_000691975.1). Classification (NCBI taxonomy): domain Eukaryota; kingdom Metazoa; phylum Chordata; class Aves; order Passeriformes; family Corvidae; genus Corvus; species Corvus brachyrhynchos. Next base: position 3,153,329 of record NW_008240027.1, on the reverse strand, counting down.
CAGGGGCTGGGGTCCCTCACTGTAGTGTCACTCCAACAGTCACTGATACACAGACTGTGGCCCATGGGCTGTCACCTGGGTAGGGTGGCAATCTGCTCTGTGCTCAGAAATCCTCAGAAGCTGCAAAATCAGAGATACCTGGAGAGATCAGAAGGAATCTGTAATGCCAGTGCTGAGACTTTTGGCATGACAACGTCCACTTCTAAGAATCAGAAAAAAATGTCCCCCTGAGATGGCAGTGGGGAGTGCACCTGGCCCTGGGCTGGTGATGAATTGCAAATCACTGGTGTTTTTTAACAGGACAGCTTCTTGCTCTTCTCTCCACCCACAGGAAGAGATATCTCTCCTGCAGATCAGAACATAATAGATTGAAGTAACAGTTCAGATGAAGGAACCTGTCCACCCAGGGAACCCTGCAAATTGCTCTGCCATCTCCCTGGGAGAACAGAGGGATATACATGTATTTGCTCTCCATTTCCAAAGAAAATGCGATGCAGTGAGGTTTGGAGGCAGAGAGATAGAGTTCAGAAGCGCCCTGCCTGTGTGGGTGGAAGCACTGACAACCAGGACACCTCCAGTCTAATAGAAAACGCTACCTGATGGATGCATTTAATGACAAGGAAATCTGGGGTTTCAGTGCCTGACAATCAAATGTGTATGTGTGTATGGATGGAGGTTGCTGAGCAGAGTCCTGATCCAGCAGCTCCTGTGTGCAGGTGAAAGCAGGATCTGCTGGGGGGTTTAAAGCTAAGCCATGCCTAAGTAATGGCTTGAGCTGAACTGACTGTTATAAGTGGGGGAAATGGTCTAGCCTTCCCCAATAAATTCAGGACACTTCCTTTCAGATTCATTAGTAGAGGGGTCCCTGCCCATCCCAAGCCCACCTTTATTTGCAGCACAGTCCCAGGGCAGTGCTGTGCCTGGGCCAAGCTGTCTTAGCCCAAAATGCAGCATGATCTATGTGACCTTTCCAACCTTCATGGCCCACAGCCAGGGCGTTTCACTCTTTTATTTCCTGCTGGCCAATGCAAAAATGACCGTCCTTTGCTCTGCAAAATGCTCGGAACACCAGCAGGAAGAAAGAAACCAGTTTTGTCTGAATGGAGCGAGGAGGAAAGGGAGAAATGAAAGGACATGTCCCTGGCAGTCTGTGAGCTGGGTTGGTTTCAGTGATCAAAGGTGACATTAGAGCAGTGCTGGGAGAGGAGCTGCTTTAAATAAGTGGGTTTCATCTTAATTGCATCTTGCTAAAGCCAGTGTAGCTGTTGTGCAATGAAACCTTTGTGAGCCAGAGCCTGATTGAGAGGATGGAACAAAGGAAGAAAGAGAAGGAGAAGAGCATGGCCCATGTCCCCAGCTTTTGGTGAGGAGGGCTGGAGGAGGCTGAGATTTGCCAGAGTGCAGTAGTGTGTGTGTCTCTGGCACTCTGCTGTGCTGGGGTCTTGGCGTTGAGATCTCCTTGGGGACAGCTGTCAGGATGACAGACCCAAAAGGAAGAGCAGTAGCTTCTTCAGGGAAGTCTCCAAAGACTGCAGGTAGCCCAGGGGGATTTCTGCCCCATGTCACAGCTGTGAAGGGGGTGGGATGAGATCAGTGGTGACTCTTCTGCCTGCCCAGGGCCCGACTCATGGAGCTGCCACATCCATAGGAACATGGAAAGGAATTTGAACCAGCCTCTGCTGGCTCTACCACTGAGGGTCCCTGCTACCTCCACCTGAGGGGTCAGGTCTCTCAGTGTCCAAAATTCCCTATCTGAGAATCAGAGGCACAGCTCTGTGGCGATCAATCCACAGCCTGAAAGAGGCTCATATGTGCTGGGATGAGATTTGCTTGCCAGATCCCAGCTGTGCCCTGGAGAGCCCTTCCCCATCTGTGAGCAAAACCAGGTGGGGACAACAACAGAGCTGAGGATCTTCGACATCCCCAGTTGAGGGAGTTGGCCATACACCATGGGGCTGGTGTTTTATCAGCTGAAGCCAAGCAACTCTAATGAGCAGCTGATTAGTATAATCACAGCTTCACCTCTTCATCAGGAATGGAGCACTTCCTAATCAGCCACAGGAGGGGCAATGAGAGGGGTCCAAGGTCGAGGAATTTGAAAAATAACTCAGCAGGCAGGAAGGGGATACTGGTCTTTGCAGGTGCTGGACACAGCTCCATTTCTTTTTTTGTTGTTGTTGTTTAGGTACCCTTTAGGTTTGGCAGCAGCCTGAGAGCATTTGGTCAGAGAGCACTTCTGCTCTTTGGTCGATGGCTCAGTCATGACGGACATCAGTGACAAGTGGTGTCCCCCAGGGGTCGGTGTTGTTTAATACCTTCATTAATGACATAGATGAGGGGGTTGAGTGCACCCTCAGCAAGTTTGCAGATGACACCAAGCTGAGTGGTGTGGGTGACACACCTGAAGGATGGGATGCCATCCACAGGGACCATGGGAATCTCATGAGGTTTAGCAAGACCACGTGCAAGGTGCTGCATGTGGGTTGGGGCAACCCCTGGTATCAATCCAGGCTGGGGGATGGACGGATTGAGAGCAGCCCTGCTGAGAAGGGTTTGGGGGTGTTGATGGATGAGAACCTCTGCTATGAGGAAAGGCTGAGAGAATTGGGGTTCTTCAGCCTGGAGAAGGCTTCAGGGTGACCTAACTGTGGCCTTTCAGTACCTGAAGGGAACCTACAAGGAAGATAGAGAGGGACTATTTACAAGGGTCTGTAGTGACAGGACAAGGGGGAATGGCTTCAAACTGACAGAGTAGGTTTAGATTGGATATTAAGAAGTTCTTTACTGTGAGGGTGGGGAGGCGCTGGAACAGGTTGCCCAGAGAAGTTGTGGATTCCCCATCCCTGGAAGTGTTCAAGGCTGAGCTGGATGGGGCTCTGAGCAGCCTGGTCTAGTGGAAGGTATCCCTGCCCATGGCATGGGAGTTTGAACTGGATGATTTTTAAGGTCCCTTCTAATCCCAACTATTCAATGATTCTATGATTTTTGCTCAAGATGTGTCTGTA
>NW_008240027.1:3136235-3150267 GCF_000691975.1 Corvus brachyrhynchos | reverse complement strand
CATGACATTTCACATCACTGAGAAGTGCTCAAGGATTGCCTCAGGGTTCAAGCCACAGCACAGACTGTGCAGTCTCTCTGTGCCTCAGTTTCCCCACTGGAATTGACTGCTCCTAGAAGTTGCCCAGAAAGTGCCCCTTCAGTTGAAACCACCAGATCTCTCACCCCTTGTAGCTGCTGCCCTGGGGGGGAACCCTAAACTGTGAGGCCCCTACACTGTGCTCTGGGTCTTTTGTGCCAAAGCTCAGCTGGGAGGGAAGGACTGAGCCTTCTTCCCTAAGAAAAGCTTCTGATGTCTTCGCCCTTGCACAGAGGCATCTGCTCTGCCCTCTGCTTTTACCTGCCTTTGGGTTTCAAGCCCACTTCTCCTGTGCTCTCCCTCTCCTCAGCCCCACACTGTGCCTCCTGCCAGCCCGGCTGTGCCGCCGCAGGAGGACGGGGACGGTTGCATAAGCCACTGTCTGTCCTCCAGCCCGCTCCCGCATCGGCATTCATGCTGCACAGCCCCTATTATTGGGCTTGCAAATGACACTAATTTCCCTTCCCAAGCCCTCCCTATAATTTAGCAGCAATGTCCTGTACTCAGATATTATTAGCTGTGTCTTACGTGAACAGTTGCCCTCTTTCTGTTGGTGGGGGGAGATAATGAATTTGATAGGGACGGCAGACCCACACCAAGAGCCTTTGTCTTTATTTTTTAATTGACCTGGCTGGCTGGGTTGGAATGGCATTACACAGGCACTGCTTCAGCCAGCCTCATTCCTCCTCAGCTGTCACCGTCAGCTCAGAGGGGATCCCCAGACCTCTGCACTACAGGAGCAGGATGTCTCACGAAGTGGCCAGCAAAGGCAGTGGACAGAGGGCTTTCTAAGCTCCAGGTAGCTGTGATCTATTTCAAGTCCTTTCACTCCTTGAGAGGCTCAAAGCCACCCAGCTCTTTTGTTATACCCCATTCCTTTAAGATTTCATTGTGCTGGGTTGGATACAAGGTGACCTTGAACCTTAGGCACACTGCACATTCATCTGAGCGTGTTTTGTCAAGAGCAGAGAGAAGAAGGAGCCGTGAAAAGATGAGCTTCAGATACGCTGACCTGCCCCAAGCCAGGGCCATCCATGCTGTGAGTAGCTCAGCCCACGCTGTGCTGCCTTCCTGTCCTTTCCTGCCCATGCCTCTTCTCCAGGGAAAGCACCCTTTCAAGTCCATGATGCTATACAGGGAATTTCTGGTGGCTCCACAGCCATGTAATAATCCATAGCTTGGCCTCCAGTTCCTCCTGCTCCATCACAGATCAGACATATGTGAACAGATAAATGCAGTCAGTGTCCCCACTTTCCAAGCGACACTTTGTCCTTGCCCCAGCAAGAAATAAGGTGGCCATGAGAGGTTTCTACTCCAGCAGAGTGGTCACTAGGATGCTTCTCTAGTTCCCATCAAGGAAAATAACCTCCAACCAGCAGGCAGGAGGAAGCAGGATTGTCTCCCGCAGTCACAGGATGCCCAGGTGTGGGGTCTATATCCCAGGCTGCTGTAGTCCTCTTTCATCTGCTTCTGAGCACACTTGGACACCATATAACCATAGAACATCCTGAGTTGAAAGGGACCCACAAAAATCACCAAAGTCCAACTGCTGGCCCTGCAATGGTTTTGCACTTCATGCCATTCCTGTATTTTGAGGCTCTCCAGCCTTAATTCACTGGCCGTGGGCAAACTCTGCTGCTGGGTGTGGACAAAGGCAAGACCAAACCCCTGGGGACCCAGGGAAGGAGCAGCCCAGGAGAGAGTGGGAAGCTGTGAGGTGCTGGACAGGATTTCTTGGTTAAGAATTGGAGAACACCGCTGGAAACACAGCTTTGTTTCCCTGGATGCTGGAAAGAGCACATTTTCCTTCCTCCCACGTAGTCACCAGGAGTCTCACACTGGCGATAGGCGAGGAATTGATGCTCCAGCTTTGTTAATTTTCTGTGTGTGCTTGTACTCAGCAGTGCCATGAGTTTGCGAAAAGGATTTGCATGTGGCTAAGTAAACATATTAGAGATTCAGTCTATAGAGGAATACTTAGAAGATCATCTTCTATTGACCCTTCTCCTCCTGATTACCAGCCCTCCCTCGAGCAGATGCTCAGCTCTGCAGCAGGGATCACAGATGCTGGCTTTTTCTCAGCTCAGTTTCTGCAAGAATATAGTATTTCTGCTGATAATTAAAGATAAAATACAGGGCTTTGCTACAGGCCATCTCTGCTGGTGACCCAGGAACTTAATCTAAAGCTTAGCAAAGGTTTTGCTAATTTTAAACCTGGAAGGGCTGTTGGGCTGGGCTCAGTAACAGAGGGAGGGAGAAAGCCCAGGCAGACTGAGTCGGATCAGCTTGTGCTGTCATTTCTTCTGGCTTTGATTCAGTTCTCCTGGGAAGACACCCAGCTGGGCCCTGCTCCTTCTCCATGTCACCTGAGGTTGCTCCACCAGCTGGCTTCAAAGCTTCAGTGCTGGCAGAGATCTCTTTGAAATATTCTGTGTTCTCCCGAGAATATAAAAAATAAAAGGAAGAGGAGGAAGAAAGTAGGGAGAAGTAAAGCTCCGTGGGCTTTTGGAAATGTGTGATGGATGTGCTCCCTGCCAGCTGTGTGCTGGATCAGCTGTATAAATCCTGGGGGCTTTGAGAAGATCCACCCACCTGTTCTTGAAAGGATTCAGGCTGGGAAGAGAGAGCAGAGCGGGTGGAGAGGACAGCATCAAGCATTGGTGTCACCAGAGCCCTTCCAGGACCTGCCAGTCCTTGAGGTTGCTCCTGGCACTCGGCTGACGGGAAGGGACTGAGACGGTTTGGTTACAGGGGGTCGGGCAAGGACCAGGACTGCAGGGAGGAGACACTGATGCCAGAAGCCGCTGTTGGGAGTTTCCGTGCAGTATCGCAGCTGTTGATCTCTAGTGTCTGGCTGAAAGGATGTGGTGGTGATGACAGCTCCTCTTTCCTGGCCAAGATCCTTCTGGGGGCTGGAACAGCAGTGGTTTCACTGCTTAATATGCCTCTTAGCATATTAAGAAACCTCCCAAACAAACAAGTGAGTGAATGGAGGAGGTGAGCTCATGCTGGTGTTTATCACCACGCCCATCAAAGACACTCAGTAATTGTGTGGTCTTTGTCGGAGATAATGAGGTGATCTTTATGAGTGCTGAAATCGGCTGAGTCTATCCCTCGTGGAGGAGAAAAACTGGGCAAGCTCTGCTGCCTCCCTCCTGTCTCTCCTGCTGGCCAGCAAAAGCAATTTATGCACGGAGTGTGCCGTGTCCGGAGGAGCATCTCTGCTCCTGGTACCTCCCTCGTGCTGCCAGTGGCTGTCCCCCTCCCTTGGCAGCAGGGTTGTATTTTTCCCTGTTAGCCTGTATTTTCTCACCAGCATTGTGATACTGATGCCTCGTATCTCCTAGGGGAAGAGGTGGAAATGCCTTCTCTAAAAGTTTTGGAACTTGGTTTTGGTCAGGTGCTCTCTCAGGATGTTTTCCCCTCTCACCTTCTTCAGTGTACTGATACAAAGATCCTCCCCGTGCTCCCCAAATGACCAATGATCAACCATTAGAAACAATAATCCGAAGACATGAAATTTTTCAGCAGCTGTAAATAGGTTTTAACATAGCTTCAAGTATTTATTGGTCTGGCCTTTTGTGTCTGAAGTGGGGAAAAAAAAAAGGTTAAAAAATAAGAAAAGAACCAAGATTTCAAATACCACCTTTTTTCTTTCCTTCAGTTAGAGGAGAGTAACTCCTCTCAAGGCCACCAGCCCCTTTCTCTGCCAAAAGAGTCACAGCTGCACATGAATCTTGCAGGTTGTCGTCTGGTCCTCTGGTCCTAACATCTAAGTAAATATATGGAGAGTGAACAGGAGAGGCCAGCAGCATCAGACTACAGGGATGATGTGTGTGGAAAGGAACTGTTGTGCTGATTCCCAAGCCCTGACATCCCATGAGCCTGCCAAGATTTCCTGCAGTCTGGCAGCAGATCATGCCCAGGAATTTTGCTAATGAAACAGCTTTTTGAAGTGTGGAAGGCTGGGAGTTCCTGCGCGTTCCCTGGGGGGTGTCCGGGCTTCTGGAGATTACAGAAGCTGTGGAGAGAGGGTCCTGAAATGTGAGGGTGGGATTTCTTCTGAAGCTTGGTCATGAGCTTGGAACTGGATCTCAGCCCTGCTCCATGGTCCTGGAGAGTTGCACAGGTTTGCAAAGCACACTTGTGACCTCTCCTGTTGCTGCAAGGAGTTATTAGGAAAGGACAAAAGAGAGCAGGAAATATCTCTGAGCCACTGTACAAATCCATGAACGTGAATCTTGAAGATTGGGTTTCATCCCCACACCCAAAGTCCTCAAGTCTCCCAGTCCTCCAAAGGCATGGTAGGACTGGGAGAGGCAGTGAGGATGGCCACCAGTGTGTGAGGTGTCTGTGCAAAGGACAAAGGGGACAGGACTGTTTGGTCTTGGAGCAGAAACATGCTTTCACCTGGGATATTTTCTCTTTCCTGATGCTCCTAATATGAAATCAAATGTGCCTTGAAACAAGGAGAAGATGGAAAATGCAGAGGACAGGGCTGATGATAGGAGTCTCCCTTGCTCTGTCTCTGGGGACTGATTTCCCCAACCTTGCCATGCACCGAGCTCCTCCAGAGAAACAGAAGATGTTCTCTGCAGCAGTTGCACAGGGAGCTCTTGATGCCACGTACACAGGCTCTCAGGGATCTCTGAGTGTGCTCCCCTTGGGAGGTGGTGCCTGCTCCCCAAGCCTGCAGCCGGAGTGTTCCAGGCAATGGAAGCCAATTACCTTACACATTGAGCAATTTGGGAGTGATTTCACGCTCCCTGGGCGGACCAAAGCTATGCCTGGAGAACTCGAGCTCTTGGAGCAGGGATGCTAAACATCAAACAGGACTTGAAGTTTCCAGCGTTTAATTTCCCATTTAGCCAAGGCAATTAAAAGCATCACCATGTAAAGTGTCGGATTTTCTCCTGCATTTTTATTTGCCTGTGTCCTTAAAGAGAGCAGCTCAGAAGCAATGACATCCATCCTACTGCAGCAGGAACAAGCCCTGCTGCTCGCCCCTGTCAAGGGCAGCTGAATGCCTGCTCCATACTTACACAGCCCTGGAAGCCTGGACTCTAAGAGGATGCCCTAATCCACCTGAAGAAGCACTGTGCAGGCACATCTCCATATGAGATGGCTCTTCTGCTGCTGGCATAGCCAGCAAGGCAGCAGGGGAAAGAGGATGAAAATTAATTTTGAGAACAGGGCCACTGATTGGGGTGAGAAGGTGGAGCAAGACTCTTCTTGGAGATCCCAAGTGAAAGGAAGAGAGCAATGGATGCAATTTGTGGCCAGTGAAATTCCAATTAGACATTAGGAGAGAAATTCACCCTTGGGATGGTGAGACCCTGGCACAGGGGCCCAGGAAGGTGGTGAGTCCTTAGAGATACTCAAGCCTTGACTGCACAAAGCTGTCCCTGGCTGGTACCAGAGGGGTACTGGCTGGCCACCTTTAAGCTTTGCTGGCTGGGTTACATGTCTGAAGACATCAACTCTCTAAAAAAAGGGAACAGTGCTGATGACTGTAAAACTGGTGAGAGGCACCTGAATGGGATGGTGAAGGTGCTCCTGAAAGCACCATAGGAATAAGCCAGCCCTCCAGCAGTGGGAAGTGTGCTCCCAGTGCAGGTCATCCCTGCAGCTGGCCCTTCCCTGGTCACTGGCTGTTCCACTGGGCACATCCAGGTATTTCCTCTCTGTGCTGGCCCTTGGAGGACTTTGAAGTGCATTTCCTTCCATTCAATTATCTCTGGGAGCTCTGAATTGTGATGGCAGAGGTGGCTGTATCAGTTCATTTGTTCCCCAGTGGCCAACAGGTTTTTAACCAAGCAATTAAGGGTTGTTTTCACTTATACCTGAGAATCGACCAGTGAGGCAGAGATAAGGTAATGGCATCGCAGCAGGTCCTCCACTGTTATTTCTGACTATGAATTAATCACAGCCACTGAGGCTCTGTGAGTGAGTGCATTGATCATTTGCTACAACAATAAGAATTTCAACCAGTTATGCTCTTTTCCTCTCTAGAAATACTTTGGAAACTGCTGACTTAATGAGCATGAGTCCAGGCTCTTCCCAGAACACTAATAGCATCCATTAAAAAAAAAAAAAAATCCAGCCCTTTATTTTGTGGCTGGTGAAGAGCCTGTTGCTGCTAACTGCCCGTGTCTGGGGTCTGCTGAGGGAGACTGCACTCTCCAATTCACAGGAGCATCCAAGCTGTTCCCTCTGAGACACTGGGAAAGATTAAAAGCAGCTGAAAGCAAACCATGCTGGCTTGATGAATGTCATTTGGATGCTGTCATGTTGTGGCTGCTGGCATTGTGTTCCTTGGGAGCTGTGGCATAAGCCTCATAAAAACCAGTGCTCGGGGTAAAGCCTTGAGGAGCCACAGGGTGAGCTGAGGATCACACCTTGCCTTTCTACTTGGGTTTTTAGAGCTTCACAGTGATGGGATGAAATCCCAAACTGAGAAATGTCGGCAGATGGCCCCAAAAGGCTCAGAGGGGAAAAAAAAAAAAAAAAAAGAGCAAAGTGGATTATTATGTTTTGAAGCCATGCATGTGCTTTTTGAACCTTGGAAATTTACTGCCTGGGGTGAGGAAGGGGAGTGAACTCAAGACTGGTCATTTCTTTACCCAGAGCAGGACAAGCTTGTACCTTGGGGGCTTTAATACAACATATTGTTTATTCAATCATTCTGCCACTGTCCACAGGGATGGTCTCCACGGAAGGAGTGCTGGGATGCCATGAATGTATTTGAAGCCAGGATTTGTCACTCCTGCTTTTTGGAAAAGCAGCACTGGTGGTGCTGAGCAAACAGCCTGATGTGCATCCCAACAGGAATGACTCCAGCATGTGCTCAGGATCCCATGCCATCCCTGCCACACACTTGGGATGGGTGGTACAGCTGTGAGTGACAACAGGGACAGTCTGGCTGGACCAGAATCATCTCCAGATGGCTGCTCTCACATGTTTGTATCCTCATGTGGCTTCCAAGCATTAAGAGTGATTAAACACAACTGGTAAAGCCACATTTAAGTGTGTTTCCCTCATCCCTAAGTAGGTACTTGAAAAAAAAAGTTCGTGCTGTTAAGGGATGTTTTGGACAAGTTTTTTCCCTCATGGGAAGGGTGATCTGCTCAAAACAAGGAACAGATTCAGAAAATCAAAGCTAAGTTCTGTGCAGACTCTCTAGCCCTTACTGGAACAATCAAATTCCAAATTTTAAGGCTCTGGCCTTTATTATGGACTTGGTAAAGCAGGGCTAACAATCTGTGGTTTGTGTATTTACACTGCAAACACTTCCACATCAAGATTATCTCCTAGCTCGTCCAGCTGGGAATTGTTGGTCTAATTTTCAGACAGAAACTGGGCACATGCTGTTTTGTAGCAAACAGCGAAGAGAATTCCTGTATGTCCCTAGTGACTCGAATAGGCAGGATTATTCACTCAGGTTTCCCACCCAAACAAACAGAGGAAACAGCTGTCACAACTAAAATACCTTTCAAGAGTTGAAAAAAACTTTCCAAGCATGGGCTGGATTGGAAAGCTGAACATTGACTTTTGTTCCGCTACCAAACTCCTTCACCCTCAGCATGGGTCAAGTAATATATTTCTTTTAGATAAGTGGATATATTTCCTTTTCTTTTTTTGATAGTTAAACTTTATTTGAACTTTTATTTTATAAATTAAATTAATTAAATTGAAAAGATTAATAACTTTTAAAAAGCTGATGTCTGAAACTGGATTTTTTTTTATTCCTATAGCCATATTAAGAAAGAATGTGAAATGAATCAGAGTGGTTTTTTGATTTGGTTTTGGGGGTTTTTTGGTTGGTTTTTTTTTTGTTTTGTTTGTTTTGTTGGTTGATTGGTTGTTTTTTTTGGTTGGGTTTTTTTGTTTGCTGGTTTCAGACAAAATAGCTGCCTTCAGCATGGTTTGGCAAACATTTGGCAGGGGTGACCCATCTTTGGCCTATTTTTCCCACCTGTAGGTGGACCCTCACTACAACAGCTCATGGAATTAAGGAGAAAGAAGATGGGTCCAGTCACAGTAGAATTCACTCACTCGCTGGTAAACACCCATTACTGACAGGAAATTATTTCCTGTACTTCACCAGAACTCTAACTGTATGCTGAATAATCTGACTTATTTGCCAGACAGCACAACCCAGGAAATTCCTTCATATTCAAGTGGCAAATATTTAAACACTGATTTCACCAGTAAACAGCCCCTGGGCCATAGAGGTCTTGCTTGGTTTCTTTGTTAATAGTTTTGTTTTATTGAACACAGCTGTACAGAGAAAAAAAGGAGAAAACACAGCAATACTAAAGAGGTAGCTGCCCAGACATCCCAGGAGAATCCAGACTTAGAAACCTTCTCTTATCACCAAACAGGGGGGATTCAGATGAGAAACACAGAAATTAGTGCTTAGAAGTTCTTTCGCTTGAGCTTAGTGTCTGTTCTCCAGAGACGCACAAAGATGTTTGAGTAAGAAATAGGTCAAATTAAAATTAAAAAATAAGAATTTTCCTGGCCAATCCAAGATAAGGAAAATCCAAAATAATAGCATTTTCTCACATCCTATTTGTACATACAAAATGGTGGGAAAGAAGCCTCAACAATCTTGAATAGCACAAAGAAATGGCAATTAGTAAATATATCATGCTCCTCACACCAAAAAAATAAAGGGTACCAGTGAGGATCAGAGGATTTGAAACAAGCAAAAAAAAAAAAACTTTTCCCCACTCTGAATTATTAAGTGATGAATGTTATTGCTCCAGGGAAAAATGTAATAGATCCAAAACCAGCCTGAAGTTTTCATGGGAGAAGCACGAGGGCCTGTTAACAGCTGTGTGTCAACGTCCACTTCGGGAGTCCATCAGTCAGAAACTGCTTGAAAGAAGGAAGAAATTCCAAGGAAAAATCACTCCAGACTTGAGGTTTTTTATTTTAAACAACCCCCTGCTAGAGTTCCCTACCAGTGCCAGATACAGATGCAGGATCAGATGGACTTCTGGTAATCTTTTTTGGTTTATGCTTTTCATTGGCAATGCCTTAATTCCTACCCATGACAGCTTTTCCTTCCACTAGACTGGAATTTTTCACCAGCATGTGGCCAGTCCAATGCCAGGAGGAACACGCTCAGCCCACCAAGCCTTTGGAAGGCCAGGCCCCCAGGATTCAGTTTTGACTTAGAAACCACGAACACTGAGCTGAATTCTTCCTGGTGACGGAACCAGGCTTTGCCCAAAGCCTGTGCTCAAACATTTTTCTGACAAGACCAAGGAATTTGGATTTTCTTGCAATTAGGAGACAAAGAAGTGCCAGAGCACTTTATAGATGTACCCACATACCACAGGCTTCTAAGTGCCACCTTGGAACCAATCCGGCTCCTCTCTGGCTTGAGCACATTATCCAGCTTCCACTTGAAGGCACCCAGAGATACTGAGGCCATTCTCCTTGAGTTTGCTCTTGCCCTTTATCTCCCCTCTGCTAAAGATATGCTCCCCGTGTCTTATTTGCATTTGTCTGCCTTCATCTCTCAGCCACTGGCTCTTGTTCCGGCTTTCTCTGATAGATTAAAAAGCTCTTTAGAAACTGGTGTTTTCTTCCGCTGGTGGCACTTAGGCACTGTAATCAAATCACCTCTTGACCTCCTTTCTGATAAGCTAAATAGACTCTTTCAAGGTCTTGTTGAAATTTTTTCTGTTGCTCTCAGATTATTTGCAAGCTCTCTCCTGCAGCACTCAGCCTGAGCACAGCGCTCCCGGACTCCTCCTAGGATGGGGAGGTGGAATATGTTTTTTTTAAAGAAATGGGAAGAGTTGTGGCATAGCTGAGGCTTTGGCTTAGGGTCTGACTTTTCTACAGGGGCATCTACTTGCCCACAGCCTATCTGATACCCATGGCATGCTCGTTCTTTATCTACACATGCCCGAACTCACCCTTCATAAAATGAATTCTCCTATTTAGGGTACAAATGGTCTCAGCACGTGTCAGCCCCAGTTCCCAGGCAGGAATCCTTCTCTTCACCTGGAGCACTCAACACCCTCTGAACAGACCTGCCAAAGTGTTTCTTGTGGACTTGGGACAGAGCTGTGCCCCATCACAGCTGGTGCTGCTCTCTCCAGCTGTCCCCTTCCCAGAGCACATCTTCTTCCTCTCTTCTCCTCCACCCTTCACTGCTTCACCCCCTTTATGGGCCTGCAGCCCTTCTCCTCAGGACACAACAGCAGCATCCTCACCCCGCACATGCCCCTTGCAGAGGTGTCTCCCTCCCTCAGTGCCCTTCCTTTGCCGCAGGATGACCAAGCATCTTCTCTGCAGTATTATAAGAACTGCAGGATATGGAAAATCCTGCTTTTTGCAGCCAGATGTTGTCAGCCTTTAGTTTCTAGCACTGTTTTTATTAGAGATCCTCCAGTGCTCCCACAGCCTCTGCATTTTTTCATTGATGAAGCAATGAGCCCTGGATTTGAAGCCCTTCTTAAGTGTGTCAGACTTGGAATGACTCCACCAGCTTTCCCCACCGCTCAGAGGCATTCAGAAGATATTTAATTAAACCCACATCAGATCACTGTTAGCAAGCTTTCTCCAATTAGCAAGGTGGAGAGGACTACATGTCATGGGGGGAAATGAGCAGACATGAAATGGTTTTGTTGCCTATGCCTTCCTCAGTGCCAGATTAATAGGCACTTTTCTTCCAATTTGAGGCAGAGCTCTGGGTGCACACGGGTCACAGCATTGCAGTGCAATCCCATCCCATTTTGCAGTTTCCTCTCTCTCTCAGTATGATTGAAAATTTCCTTAGACACTTGAAGCGTGTTGTGCTCTGTCTACCAGAGTGAAAAAAAAAAGAAGGAAAATTAGTGGTGTTTAGAGTGGTCCTAGGTAGGGTTCTTTCAGGATCTCTACTCTCCTCTTCCTTACCCATTTTATGTGCGAGTGTGTTGGCTTTTTGTGCTGTTTTAACATGCCCCAAAACACAACTGGTTGAAATCAACCTCAAATGAGCTTACAATGGCTCAGGCCCTCTCTGCATGGAACAAATTGAATTAGTCAAATGGTGATCTGCCCTGACTGAGAATCTTGCCTCCGTGTTTGTCACTTTGAATTGCAGGGATCAGCTGCAAGGAGAGCTGCCCCTTCAAAAGCAGTAACAAGAGACTTGCCTAGCAGAGGTGCTCTCCCTGTGACCCCCAAGGACCTGCTGGCTCTCAGGACCTGTGTGTGACACTCACTTAAGCCCTTCACATGCACTGTCACAGCCTGGTGCCGAGTCCCAGCTGGGGCTGAGTTTGCATCCTTGGAACTCCTTACGGGGTATCCTAAGGGTGCTGACAATCAGCTCCATTTTTCCTCCCACAGTCACAATTCCAACAACACAACACATTCTCTTCTATCAAATCAGGGCACCAGGCTTTGTTTATTATTTGGAAATCGCAAACCAGACCTACCTCGATGTGCGAGCCCATGATGGAGACATGCTGCTATGACAACAACATGAGGCTGAATCATCCAGACAGACAAGACACACATAATTGTGTGATCACCTGTTCCCGCTTGTTCAAAGGAAATTTTATGAGTGCTGCTGAAGGTACATTAGTGAACAAAGCATAAAACATCCACACATCAGTCAGGGATCAGCCAAATCGGTGCAAGCATGGCCTGAGCCTGGTGCCTCGCTGTTTTGCCACTCAGCATTTCACAGGATTCAGAACAGGATTTACAGAGACCTGTGTCTACAGGTGAGAGATCAAGAAAAACTCAACTTCTACTAATATGAAACATTTATACCTTTTGGGTCTTGTTGAGGACATCACAATTTTGACTGAGGGATATTTGTGGTCAGTGGAGGGGCAGTCTGGATCCAGGATGATGGTTAGAGAATGGACACGACTGATGGAAAACATGACTTTTTTTAACATTAAAAATCCCAAACCAATGATAATTAAGAACGGTAGGTGGGAGAGGAAAGATGGTCTATTGTACTGCAGACAAACAGGAATTTGCAGGATCATAATTCACTCAGCCATACATATAAACCTAAATGTGTTTGTGCTGTGCAGGTGCATCAACCACAGCATCCATTTACAGCTGCTGAGAGCACACTTCCACTTGTTTCCTTGCTCCCTTGTTCCTCCTAACATGAGGGTGCCAAAATTGCCACTCCAGTCATGGGACTGCTTTGTATGTCCTTTTTTAGCCACGTAACCCTTGGGCAGCACAAAAGTGATTTAATGCCAGTTCCAGAATATCCCTAAATGGGGGTGTCTGCTGCTCCTTTTTAATGCTCTGTCTTTTCCAGATCTGTTGGTGGTTTTGCTTCCTGAAGTCTTTCATACCTTCATCTCGTTCACCCAGAAGACTCCAGCAGGTATAAAGGGCTGCTGAAGTGGAAAAAAAAAAGCCCATTGTGTTTATTAATCACACTCTTTTTGAAAAAGTGGTCAAAACATTCATAAGGAACTTTTTTTTTCCCCAGGCTTTTTGTCAAGATTTCAACCCACAGTGACAAAAAAAAGCAACTTCAATAGGGTATTTACAGCATTTGAGGATTTTCCACCAGGAGAATCAATGGCATTTTTACATGACTTGGGGAATTTTCTGCCAGGACTCCATTCTGATAGAGCCCAAATAAATACCAGTCAAATTTCCCCAGAAGCCGACAGGTGGTGGTAGCAGCAATAAGACCTGAGATGTGGATATTTCCTCTGTAGATAATACACATGTATGAGTGTCTCACTGAGAACATTTCCATCTGCTCCATGGTGAGCGGAAAATGTGGGTATTCCACAAGAGCCATGCTGAGACCACTCAGTCAACCACTAATAAAACCAGCCCCGGAGTAATCTGAAAACGAGATGCTCAGATGCACAGACATGAAACATTGCTGCATGAGCCTGTGCTACAAACCAGGGCCACTCCAGTGACAGAGCACATTGTGAAGAGCAGCATCTCTCCCACCTGCCCCTGTATGTGGCACCGAGGCTTAGCCAGGTGCAAGGGGGGACTGTTTGAAAGTCAGCTTCAAAAGGCATTGAGGAAGGAAAAAAAGTCCCAGGATGGAGAACAGTGAAGCATGACAACAGATTTGCAGACAAAAGCAAGACCTCTGTGTTGAACAGAGAGTGAAATGCATTGAAAACTGTCTGGAGGGCCATTCCAGAGGGCGATGATCATCAGCACGAGGTCCAGCTGGAGTCCAGCAGGTAACAGTGTGTCCTGGGGTCAGTACTGGACCCAGTCATGTTCAACATCTTTATTAATGATCTGGATGATGGGGCAAGAGTGTATCCTGAGCAAGATACAAAACTAGGAGGAGTGGCTGATACGCCCAAGGGTCGTGCTGCCATCCAGAGGGACCTTGACATGCTGGAGAAATGGGCTGACAGGAACCTCATGAAGTTCAGCAAGAGTGAAAAGTCCTGCCCCAGGCACCACCAGTCCACTGAGGTGACCAAGCACTGGTACAGGTTGCCCCGAGAGGCTGTAGAGTCTCCATCCTTGGAGATATTCAAAAGCTGACTGGACATGGTCCTGGGCAAAGAGCTCAAGGTGGCCCTGTTTGAGCCATGCAGACCAGCTGACCTTCAGTCCCTGTCAGCCTCAACCACTCTGAAGCTCTGTGACTCTGAGGAGGTTTTAAAGGGGAGGTTGAACAAATACATGTTCAGACTCTTTTAGGAGGATGGACTAACCTTGTGAAGGCTCCCCCAGTCCTGCCTGGATTCTGGCTGGGGGTGAGAGGAGTATCTTCACACCAGGTCTGCACCAGCTGGCAGTGTCTCAGACTGCCACCGGACCAGACCTAGCAGCTGCGTTTGCTCAGTGACACTGTGCTGCTAACAGGAATCTTCAAGAACAGATGGTGCTAGAAGATTTTTGCTCAAGAATGGGGGAAATCTTGATTGCTTTGTTAATATTTAAACTGAAAGCTGTGTGGAAAAAACCCCCCACATTC
>NW_008240027.1:3135418-3136206 GCF_000691975.1 Corvus brachyrhynchos | reverse complement strand
TTCTCCTGCAACTCCATCTCCAGTCAGAAGATTGTAATGTTGCTGCACAGCTACAGAAGAAGAGGGGCACCTGTGGGCATGGCTGTCACCTCTTTGGTGCTACAGGTTTGAGTTAGAGAGACAAATTCTAAAGCAAAGAAATAAAAAAAAAAAAAATAAAATGACATCAAGAAGCAATCGTATGACCTTGCACTGCTTAGAAATCTGGGGATGCCTTTTCATGGCATCCTCTTGCCACAGGTGAGGCAACCATGTGTATTAGCCTTTAAGCTCAGTTTTCTTCTACAGCTTGGCAGATGGATTTCATGATTTGGAAAGGTCTGACTAAGCTGGAGAGGATGGATGTGCCTCAGATCTCTGCCTTGAACCCTTCTCCTGTCAAACAAAATGCAGGAGATGGACACAGCATGAAGTGTGGGGGTGGCTGTAATTCTGCTATGTCACGTCATCAGTCATCTCCTCTCCCCACCAGCCCAACTTGGGAAAGATGGGATTCTTTCTACCTGTCTCAGTGAACAGTGCCAGGGGAACACACACACATACAGCAGAGAACAGAAATAACCTAACCCGGCAGAAAGCAGGCAGGCTGTCACACCTCCAAGGGGAAAACTGATACAGCCTCTTGCTGCTCTTTCAAAATCAATTTCAAGCTGGTTCCACAAAAGAAATTGCATAAAGGGCATTAGATCTGGCAAGAGAGGCTGCCATTCCGAGGATGATGTATGGGAGATGAGTAGAATTACCTGCATGCCTAGAGCTGGTACGCAGCCTTTTAGGTTAAGCAGACT
>NW_008240027.1:3124347-3135375 GCF_000691975.1 Corvus brachyrhynchos | reverse complement strand
GCCTCTTATGGGGCTGGGCTTGTCTCTGCCCCAGCTATCTTGGAGAACAGAACAAGGAGCACCAGTGGCAGCTGCTCAGCAAGGACCATCTGTAATGCTGTACCAAAGATGATCTGCTGCATAGCGATGCAGGGGAACCTCTTGAGCATCAGCAACGCAGTGCCACGGCTGCTCTGCCGCTCTTCCCTCTACCTGCCTTACCCCCTCTCCCAAACTCACCACCGCCTTCCCTTCTGCACCTAATGGAAGAAGCAAAGCAGAAAACACAAGACTAATTCCTACACACACCCTCTTGCAGGTGCCACCTCATTTCCTTTGAAGGCTCACCTGGAGTTGGCATGGACAGTGGGACCATCATGAGCTTGTGGGGAAAGAGATGCTGAGGTCCTGGAGCCATCCACTCAGCCAGTGCTCAGTGGGCCGCCCCATAGAATGGGGACACCTGCTCAGGAGTTGTGTGATCCTCACACACTTGGATGTGCAGCAAGTAGAACATGATGAAACAGCTGAACACCTTCAGCCCCTGGATTTCATTTCTGTGGAAGAAGGAGACACAGGCAAGCAATGTTTGCTGTATTCCGCCCTGAGTGGCAAGGGCCTTGCACTGGCTTCTTCTCTCTGCTTTTGTTTGGAGGTCAAATGCAATAGGAAATACTAGAAGGTGGAAGTTCCCTCCAGCTGCTGGCCCTGTTTTTTTTCAGGCTGACAAAAGCTTGGAGATCTATAGCCCATTTAGGAGAGATGAGGCCAATGGTGTCTCATGTTACTTGGTGAAATTAATGAAGTCTAATCTTTTTTTTTCTCTTGAAAATTGAAATGCCTTGGGAAAACTGTATCCTCTGTCGCGTGGCTACAGGCAGTTCTCCTGAATAAGCTATTGTCAGGCCTCAGAGATGTGAGTCACAGCATCTTTAATCTCTGGGCGGGAGCGTTCTCCATGGCTTTCATGCTTTGGAATAAATCTTCAGAGATGTTCCCAAATTAAGCATGATTCCTTTCTAATCTCCTTGAACTTCTTCCTCTCCCCATTTTATCAGCCAGGCTCAAACACATTTCGCATGGCCTACTTCGAGGCAAACTGATTAAAGCGATCGCTTCAGGTTTTAGGAGGGATAAGTTCTTACAGCACGGGAAAGGGCTCCTACTGTTGCCGGCAGCCGCAGCTCCGCAGCTCCGCAGCAGCTTGGGTGGCTTGCAGGGATCTGCCTGTGAGCAGAGCTGACAGCAGAGGCTGGAATCACAGACTCACATGGGCACCTTCCCAAGTCCAGCAGGACTCAGTGTCCAGGCGATTCCCTGAGCCCGCAAGGATCAGAAGCAGCATCACGCTGTATAATGCGGCAGGTGCCTCCCAGGCTTGGGGAAGAAGGAGGGAGGAGCTGCTGGCCTGCAGCAGGGATGTGCTGTGCTGCCCAGTGGCACCGCTCCCCTTTGGCAGCAGCTGGGTACCACAACCTCCTCCTGCTCCTTCAGCCGGAGGCAGCTGAGCAGAGCACCGCAGCTCGTGCTGCTCTGCTGCAGCTGGCACACATCTGGTGTAGAACAGAGGGTTTGGGTCTGCATCACTGCCACATGGGAGGCAGGCCTAGCTGTGGCGTGTGAAAAGCTCGAGTCAGTCAGGGGTAGAAAGGGATGGTCGAACGGGGCGATGAAATGCTATGGGAAAAACACTAACTCTGGATCCATATGAGTGTATTGATGTTGCTCACAGAGAGAAAACTGCTCCTCTCGGCTTTTGTGAATCAATTTTTCTGATAAAAGATGCAATCTCTGCCAACCTGCCTGTGTTCAGCGCATGCAGATCATCTTCTGTTGTCTGACAGAGGGGCTGCTTGCCTGTGGTGTCCTTGGACAGCCCCCAAGAGCTCACAGCCTACACAGACGAAAGCTGTGCAGCGATCAGCTGCGTTTTACAGACAAGGAGCGAGAGATGGAAGAACTCTGAGGGAAGGAATCTCCCTCTGCAACTGCAGTTTTGAAGCAACAGAATCCTGAATCCAGGGCTACGTTTGCCTGGGGGTGGGAGACTCAGAAATATAAGTCACCCTTTGATTTGACACCAGGCTTCAGAGAGGGACAGGCTACAGTTTCTGAAGGTGAATGAAATAATAACTAAAATGCTGAAGTGAAAAAAACAATACATTTTGTTGGGTAACACCAAAATGGGACATTGCCCATGGAAAGCTGAACCTCATGGAGCTCCACAGAGCTCATGGAGCAGAGTAAATATTGATGGTGGAGGAGATAGGAGAAGCACAACTAAATGAAAAAAAGTCTTGACAGATACAGGCCTCCTGAAGCTGCTTGTTTCCTGCAGAGTCTCTGCCTCGAGCAGAGCAGGGTGATGAGGAGCCCTAGAGCTCCTGCCTTTGCAGTCTGGCCCATATGTCTACAGTCTTGTGCACTTTTTTTCCTTGATTGACAAGAGTGAAGGACCCTCGTG
Source organism: Corvus brachyrhynchos (assembly GCF_000691975.1). Classification (NCBI taxonomy): domain Eukaryota; kingdom Metazoa; phylum Chordata; class Aves; order Passeriformes; family Corvidae; genus Corvus; species Corvus brachyrhynchos. The sequence continues at coordinate 3,132,932 of NW_008240027.1, read as the reverse complement.
CTTTAGTGAGTGTATAATGGCTGCCTTGATGTCATTTATTGAAGCTTTGGAATAGCTGTGCTTTCTAATTACTTCTTCCCACCTGCCTGAAGAGCACCTTTTGCTTTCAGATTAACTTCTTGCTGTCTCTTTGAACTTGTGTCTCTGTACTCCAAGCACCCTGGGTTTTGTGAGATCAAGGCAGGCTTAGTTAAGGTAAAAGGCAAGTAGTGATCAAGGTGGTTTTTATTTCCTTTCCTGCACACAGACGTGCTAGGTTTGCTGATTAGACTGTGTGTGGCACAATCAGAGCCCTTGTGCCTTCAAAGAGACCCTCCAAGAAGAACAAGTTAGTAAGTGGCCTTTGAAGGGGAAAAGCCTTCTTCCTAATCTTCAGAGTGGCATCAATAGTGTCCAGCATCAGCATCCATATGCACTTCACATATGTCCTGGACGTGGGCAGTGGGTTCTTTGCTCTGGCAAGCAGAGAGATTTGGGGGCTGTGTGATAGGTGCCTCCTGTGTGAGCGATGTTTTGCAATTCAAGCTGCAAGGGCTGATTTACTGCAGACAGTTAAATGTCCTGGGTGGAAATGCCAAAGTCCAGATACAGATGGAAATTCTCCACTATATAGTGGGATGGTGGTTTGACTGAGTTTAAATTGGCAACAATCACATTGTTCTTACTGAATATGGATTCAGCAGAGCTTTTAAAATGCCAATTCACTGTAGTTTAGTTGTGGCATGGAGGAAAATCCTAAGGTTTTCCTGAATACAGATAGGATACTTAAGCATGAATGATAATCTGGAATTTGCAGCATCCTTATTGTCCACAGCAATGGGGCAGGAGTTGTCCTTGGGCTTTGTGCAGCACTGAGCACACCAGCCAAGCTGAAAAAACTACATCCTCCCTTCCAAGATTTGTATCCTGCCCATCTACATCAAGCACAGCATTAAGCTGCTGGTGGTCTCCTCAGAGATGGTGGTTTCTTACAGAAAACTAGAAATTAAGTCAAGAGGGAGGTCTAGGGGTCACTTCCACCCAAAGCATAAACTCAGCTGAAGGGTGTACTGCCTGCTCTTAAAAACTGCAGAGGTGGAAGGCTGTCCCTGTCCAGTCAAGGTTTTCCTTAATTTCTGACCCATACATATCCTCTTGAGCTGCAACTGAAGCCTACCACTTCCTTTCCTACTTGTTGTCATCACTGAGAAGATGCCCTACTTCGCAAAAACTTCTTATAAATTTGCATACTGCTCTCATATTTCCATTTCCCAAGATTAAAACAATCACAGCCTCTTCAGTCTCCCCCGGCACTTTCTATTTTCAAGGGCTTTGATAATGCTGCTCACTCTCACCTCCAAACACACTGAGACTGGATAGCCAACACTGGACACAGAATTGCAGCATTGAGGGAAAGATGCTGTGCAGCATCTGATGGTTTATACCTGATGATACAGTCCAGGATGCAGCAGAGCTCCTTAAGAGCTGCACATGTGGTGGCTCCAGCAGCTGAGGACTTAAAGGAGCCCTGAGCACAATCTCCATCCACGCTAGAAATTATTGCTGCTTGCACACAAGCACTGCTCAGAGCAAACTGCAAAACCCTGCTGTAAAGCAGGACAAGTTACTTGGGAGACACGTGGGTTGAATCAAGCACAGCCCATGTCCCGTGGAGTTATTCCTGGAGGATGAGTTCTGCTTGGAGTCCATGGTGTCCTGTAAATGAGATGTTTCATGGACAGGTGTCGCTGTCGAGAGGCATTTTGCACTTTTGCACCAGCAGAGTTTCTCCCTCCTCTCCCCAGCTGCCTGTTTACTCCAGACCTGTCAGAACTGCATGTCTGGTTCCCCTGTGAAAAATTTGGTGCAAGCAGCCAAAGGATTTAAAAGTTATTAGGGGGAAAAAAAAAAAAAAAAAAAAAAAAGGAAACAGCAGCATAATTCTGCTTCCTTCAAAAATAAAGCTTAAAAAAGATGAAAGGTATTTGCCTTCACTCTCTGTAGGCTCTAACTCGGCAGCCAGCTGGAGAGAATTTGGGAAAGCAATTCCAGGAGCCCGGAGCTCTTACTGTCAGTAAAACCTGCTGCTGGGACAGCGGAGCTGTCTCACTGCAATCCGCTTTCCTCTGCTTCCTGGCAGTTTCAGCTTTTTTACAGTGTTTTTTTTTTGAGCTGAAAGTCCCCCAGTAGTTTGATCCACTTCCTGTGCAAGATGGCAAGCGCTTGCCCACAAATAGCAAGTCAATTCCTTGCCTGGCAGCCCAGGCTATGGCATTGAGGTTCTTCCTTTTAAATTTTTTCCTGCCAAGACTCATAAACATTCTTGTACAGGAGGAGAAAACAAGGATGACAAACAAGGTGTCACAGCTTTAGAGTACCTCTTGAAGTCTGTATTGTGGTGGGGCTGAGTGTGTCCAGCACGGCTGCTTTGGATGAAGCTGGTTGGGAGAACATCCACACTCAATTATTCATGTCCCTGCTGTGGACAGAGCCTGAAGGTTTCAGAAGTTCTGGCCCACATCTCTTCCTTTTAAAAGCTACTTCCCCCATGACTGTAGATGCCAATTCACATCCCAGATCTCCTTCTATGACAATCCCAGGGCAGTGAGAGGCATTAGGACATTTTTATTGGGGCACTGAACCAGAAGGCTGAAAACTTGAGTTAGTGTGAGTGGGACAGGGGGTAGGGGTGCCCATCCTCAGAGGTCCTCAAAGCTCAACCAGAAAATGCCCAGAGCAAACTGATTTAATCTTTGAAGCTGGTCCTTGGAAGCTGGAACATGAACTTAGACTAGAGACTGCCAGAGGTCCCTCCTTACCTAAATGAGTCTGTGATTGCAGGCATGGTTTGGGGTAAAACTCATCTCTCTGGTCCTGAGGTCTCCATCTCCTGTAGAAGGCAAAGTCACCTTCCTGATTCTGCATTACCCATCCAGCTGAAATCATAAAGCGGAAAGTCAAAAATAAAATACCCAATCCCTTTTTTCAAGGCTGAAGATTGTTGTGCTTGTCAGACATTTCATTTTTTATGACATTTTCACTGATTTTTTTTTCCTGAAAATGTTATTGCTTTTTAGCTTGACTGAAAACCCTGCTTTCAGAGAGAACTTCCCAATAGCCATCTTGATAATGCTTTCTGTTGTTTTTTTAAAAACCCCAAATGATTAAAAAGCCCTCACTACAAATGGTGAAAAATCCCTCACAGTCTGTCTGTTTTGAACCCAGCAAAATGAGAACAACAGATAGTTCTGTATTTTTCACGAAATAGTTCTTCCCCTTTATTTTTTTTAAGTCTTTCCATTCAGGCTGTGAGCTTTTCAGGGCAAAAATTGCCTCTTTAACAATGTCATTTTCCAGCTCCCTCTTAACCAAGGTTCTCAGTTTGGACGGGAGCTCTAAGTCAGATAATCATTCAAGACCACAATGTCTGGTTCAAAGCAGTGCTGACCATTTGAGCTCACAACTCTAAACTAAGACTCTCAGTTTATTAAAGCCCTGAGTTTGAAGGTGGTTTTTTTTTCCCAGTAGCTTTTTTCACTGGTGCCCTGTTTGTTTTGCAAGCTATTATTAAAAAGAAATCTTTTTTTTTTTTTTTTTTTTGGGAGATGCTGTTAAGTTCTTTGCTTTTCAGGAATTGCAGCTATCAGAAATGATTGTCTCAGTGCCTAAGAGATCTGCTCCTTCCCTTAACACTTACAAACATGTATCATGTTGATGAATTTAGATGGTCATTTAAAGGCAAATTGCTTGTCCTACTTTTTGCTGCTTATTGATTGTCATATAATTAACTGATTCATTTCGTTAATATAATCCAGAGTGCCTGTAACCCACTTAATCAGCAGACCTCGATCCTAATTGCCCCAATGAAATGATGTTTCCTCTGTCCTGAGCCATTACTTACAGAAGCCAGGTTTTTTATTTTTGTATTGAGATTTAATCAGGGGCAGAGAGAATAATATTTTGCCTCCTGCCAGAGGGAGGACTTCTCTAAGCAAAGACAAAGGGGTTAGGGAGAGCAGTCCCACACGGTTAGAGGAGACACATCCCTTACTACCTGGTAAGGACCCAGCAGGATCAGGGGCTGTACATGGTCCATAAGGCTGGGATCTGCCTTTGGATTTGCTCTGCAGCTCTCTGAGTGCTCAGTAAGTACCTGAGCTTGGCAAGGAAAATTGTAACTGATTGTAAATTTCTTGCAAAAATGGACCTTCATCAGGGCTAAGCCAATTTGCAAAATCAAGGTGAATTTGGGAAGTCATTTCAGCCTCCCATCCTCCCCATAAGAAATGAGGGATGTGTTTTTGGAAGTGCCAATATAGCTTGACTCTGATGTTTCGTAAATCCAGGCTTTTTCATATTCACAGGTTGTCTTGTTGGCTTGCATGTGCTTATAAAGGTGAGTGAGATAAGACTGGCTAATTAGCTTGTAAACAAAATAGAACATTTTGCTTTGCATCAAATGAAATATTTTGGGTAGCTGAGTCAGACTTATGCATGTTTAAAAACATTTTGGCAAAAAAATTAAATTAGAGGCAAAGGTGGTGCAGGGGAAAATACCCTGTGGGGATTGCCTTCCTCTTGAATGGAGGGCTGGCTCCTGAAAGCAGTCCTGACAAGTGGGAAAATGCCTGAAGCACTCAAGCTGCTGATGGTTTTTCTCAGAGTGGGGGGGATATCACTTGGTGGGTGAGCCTCTGTTTACAGGTACTTTTCAGCCAGTGCCCTGAGCCTGAAGAGATGATTAATGTGAAATTAGTACCACATTCTGTGATTAATGTTGGATGCAGCAACAACATAGAAGGAGAAAGCTCCCGGTTTAGTCTCTGGAGGAGGTTGTTGTGTTACCTGGAGGCTATCCTTCTTCCTGCTATGCCGCTGCTTCCACATCCTCCTCTGTCTCTGGGTCACTGGTCCCTTCTCCATCTCATGACTCTCAAGCCATGGCCTGTGGCTCAGCACGGTGTGGAAGTCTCTGTCCTCCAGGCTGATTTCCAGCACAGGGGCAAGGAGGTATTTGGAGAAGGGTGCAGCAAATCCATGAGGAAGAAAGTGAGCTTGCAGCATTTCTGGGGCTCGGAGCTCACTGGAGCAGTGGCTGTGGAGATTTTTCCCTGCTCCTTTTGCCTTTGCTGCTTTAAGGAAATAGGATTTTGCATGTCTCTTTTCTTTCTTTCTTTTTTTTTTTTTTTTTTTTAATTAAACCAAAGGGACAGCAGACAAATGAACCAAAAGAAGCTGTGAAATCTGGTACATAATATTTGAAGGTGAAGGGCCCCCAGAGTGACTCAGACAGGGTCACCCGGCTGTGCCACCCTGCCGAGGGACACAGAGCTGTGCCCGGGTGTGCTCAGGCTGCAGTGGGTGATGGAGGGGGGGATGAGGGTCAGCCCCCTCAGCCCTTCCCCGCCAGGCACAGCTGTAAGAGCTGGAGGCTGTGCCAGCTCAGCATCCAGACGGCCGGGGGTGGGATGTGGATCAGCGCCTGACTCACATCACTCTGGGCTCGTGACTGTGTTCCTTTGGGTGGTAATCATGCAAACGTGCCAAGAGCAGCAGCAGTGCTGGGATCCTTGCTGCCGATCTCCTGTCTCCTTCCAGCCTGTGACCTGGCTGCGTGTAGAATGGCACCAGGCCTCCAGAAAGGAATAGGATTCTTCTGCCTGAAGTTAATATTTTCAAAGCACTCAATGTCCCCCCTCTCAGTAAGTAGCTGTGTTGAAAGGGCAGATGAGCTGTCTCTGGTGGTGACGAGACGGGATCACAACTCCAGCTGGCAGTAACTTGGTATGATCATACTCAGTTTCCCTCTGGTGGTTTGCAAAGGAAATAACTGGAAAGATATTTAATTACTTTCTGAGGTGAATATGGTCAAGCTATGTTGGTGCATCCTGCAGTTGTGATCCCTTCAGAGTTTCACCTGAGAAGATGCAGGTGGCACTGCTGAATTTTGTTAAAGCTGTATCTCTGCCCTTCTGGTCACAATTACAGATTTTTGCCTCTGCTTTCCACTGCAGAATGGCTGGAGCTGTTGGACATGGTATGAAGTGTCCTTCCATTAGGAGATATTTTCTTACTTTATCTCTCCCTCATGCTGTTTTCTGCCTGCTACAAAGGTCACAAGTTCTCTTGCATAGGACCTGTCCTTATTTCTGCCTGTGAAGAGCTGGATAAGAGGCCCCAGTTCTTCCAAGACATTTCTTAAAAGTTTCCATGGGGAACTGAGCAAGGCCTGCTTTCCACAGAAAAGGAAGGACCCTCAAAAAGAAAAGAAAAAAATGGGGAGGGTGTAAAAGAAAGGGAATGCCACAACTCAGGGAGGTCAGTGGAGATCCACGGGGTCTGAGTGCAGCAGTGGTCCCGGGGGATGTGGTGGTGGTTGACACCCAGGGAGTGCCACGAGCTCATACCACGGTGGTGACTGGAAGACAGGCTCTGTTTGATGTGGACAAACAATATAAATGAGAAATATTTTTGGACTGCTTTTTTGCTTAATTCTAGAGTCCCTGAGGAAGATGCTTGGCATCCTCCCCTTGCTTGTACTGGAGGGACTCAGTATCCTGCAGAGACAGCAAGGGAAATGACAGGATTATTCCCCATGGTGATTATCCTGTGATCTCTCAGGATCTCTCTGTATAAATGGGAGCTGATTACAGCAGAAAAGGAGTAAATTGTGTAATTAGAGAGGGGGAAGAGGGGAGGACTTAACCTCTGCCTGAAGGTGCTGGTTTGGAGAGAAGAGTGGAAAAGAGAACACTGAGCAGTGTCTGTGCTGGGCCCCACAGCCCTAGAAAGGGCTGACCTGGTCCCTGGCTGCTCTTGTTGCTTTGGGTGAGCCCTTTGATCTTCCCTTCTGGACAAAGAACAAAATATCTCTTTCTGCTGAGACTCTTGGCCAGTTTCTTTGCGAAGAAAGTCCCTCGTGCATGTCCACCTTGCCCCAGGCTTGCAGTGTGGTTGCCTTACAAGTCGACTGGCTGTACTCAGACATTGGCATCACCCCAAATTTCCCTCTGGGACTTGTCATGAATGGTTAGAAGAGAAGAGCCGTTGCAGGATGGAACCCACAGCAGTTCTGTGTTGGGTGTACGATGACTAAGATCTTTCCTGCTGCTCCACATGGAGCAGGAATTTTGCCTCCCCTTCCCTTTATTATTGACCCAGCCTGGCCTGGGCCATAAAGTGTGTCTGTTCCCATTGCAGGGGAAAAAAGCACACAGCAGAACTGCTCTCGGAGCCACAGAGAGGGAGGCTATTAATGCGAATATTATTCATGCCAGGAAAAATAGCCAATTACCTTCCTATAGAACCACTCTCTGCCCAGTGAGCCAGTAATTGCAACATCTAACATTCATCACAGAGCTCTGAAAGCACTCCGGGAATAAAATACTGGCAAATGGATGGACTTGAAAAAGACAGGGGAAAAAAGTAAACTTAAGGCACAGGATATTCAGAGGGTGTAAAATGGCTGCAGGGAATCCATGCCCACTTACCCCTCAAGTCCTACAGGTGCAAGGATTTGGCTTTGTCTTATATCCACTCTATTTTATGTTTTAAAGGTCCGTAACTGTATTAATGTAGATGTTTAATAAACTGAATAGTAAAATAGGTTGTGACTGAGGTGGGGATACTGCCAAAGGGGCTTCCTTGGTGTATAAGAAGGTCAGCTGTGCAACTGTGACACAAGTAAGTTCTTGCATTTATTTCCCAGGTTTACCAGTGAAACAACCAACAGAGGGGAAACCCATCCTCCCCTTTATCCTTTTCCTCCTTGGAGGAGGAAGAGAAGACAAAGTCCTTTCAAGAGCTGCAGGGCATTGAATATGTTTGCTCTGCTGGACTGAAGGCCACATTTCACTCCCTGCCTGTCCCCGGGTGCTCCATGGACAGCATCTAGAGATTTGTCAGTTTTCTCAAGATTTATTAATGTTATCAGCTGCTGAGGCCTCCAGGAACCCACAGGCTCTGGGAGATGTGCTCTGAGGCCTGTGAGCAGCACCTCTTCCCCACAAGCTGTGTGGGAATCTCATCCTGATGAGGATGCCTTTCCTACCCAGCAATGGAAGGGTTAACTGCATGTGTCAGAGGACTTGGCTCAGTTGTTTGGGGTTTTCCCTGTGTAGCCAGAAGGATAATTTAGCTGTGTGTCTTCAAAATGCTGCGGTTTTGCACCCTGTAAAATGTCTGTCCTTTAAATTGCTTGGTGAGCACCAGCCCTCATTTATCATGTCAGCTGTGATCCATGGAACAGCAGCAGCCTCGCTCTTTCCTGAGGACTAGCCCGCCCTTCTCTTTGAAGGAAAACAAATCTGTGCCGAAATTGCTGCTGCCCTGAGTTTGCTTTTTTGCCCTGGAGTCTCACAAATACCCTTTAGGGTGCTCCAAAGGGATTTTTCTCTTTGTTCCATGAGTGCAAAAAACTATGCTGGCCCATATGCAGAGATTTTGGGTCAGCCATAATGTCACATAAAATATAGGTAAAGGCAAACCTGTCAGAACAGGTAAGCTCGCAAAAAAGCGTACAACTGTGCCAAATTGAGACAAAATTGTAAAGGGACAGCTTCTCCCTCTGCACTGCTCTTTCCCAGGTGCCAAGGGTCACCCATCTG
>NW_008240027.1:3123678-3124186 GCF_000691975.1 Corvus brachyrhynchos | reverse complement strand
ACTGATTTCCCTACCCCCTGACTCTCCTGTGGCACAACTTCTGTAGGCCAGCGCTACCCTTGTGTGAAGGGAACAGACCTGGCAGGATCTTTCTTTGGAAAGAAAAAAAACCAAACAACCCCACTTTCTTTTTCTTTTTTTTTCCATTTTCTCTCCCAGTCCCCCTCTGAACAGCTCTGCTTGACACAGAAATTAATGATAAATCTCAAGCCTCTTATTGATACATATACACACACACACACACACACACATATCTATATATATATAAAGCAGTGGAGTTATGTCTTTGCCGTGACCCCTTTCCTCCTTCCTTCTTTTTCTTTTTCTTTTTCTTTTTCTTTTTCTTTTTCTTTTTCTTTTTCTTTTTCTTTTTCTTTTTCTTTTTCTTTTTCTTTTTCTTTTTCTTTTTCTTTTTCTTTTTCTTTTTCTTTTTCTTTTTCTTTTTCTTTTTCTTCTTTTTCTTTTTCTTTTTCTTTTTCTTTTTTTTTCTTTTTCTTTTTCTTTTCCT
>NW_008240027.1:3104184-3123629 GCF_000691975.1 Corvus brachyrhynchos | reverse complement strand
TGCTGGGAACCTCCCGGCCCCTCACTCTATGTGTGTGTGTGTGTGTTGTGTCTCTGTTGCAGAGGAGGAGCCTGGCCCCCAGCCAGCTGGCCAAGAGGAAGGCGGGCGATGAAGATGAGGAAGAGGAGGAGGAGGACTGGCGACCCCCGACGGTGAGCGAGGGGCCCCGGGACGTGGCTCGGTGTGTGCGTGTTCTCGGCCCCGTGTGACCCCGCAGCCGTGGGCAGGGGGATGCGGGGCGGGGCTGCATCCGAGTCACTCCCTGGTGCCTGAGCCTTCCCTCATCCTCTTGGCATCAGGCCCCCGGTTTATGCTGCCGTAAAACTTCGTGTCTCGGCGTGTGGTTGGTGGAAGAACTTCGCTGGGTACAGGTGGTGCGTCGTGGTTGCGGGAAAACTTCTTCCTGTGAGAGCTTCCGAGTGCTGTGTGAAAGGAAGGGTGACTGGGTAACTAGGAATAGGTCAATGTTTAAGACAGAATGTTGCATCTTTTTGTAACAGGACACGGGAGGATCAATTTCACCGATTATCTGTAAGAAACAGTAAAGACCTCGTTTAGCCACTAGTCCCAGCCCTAATCCTAGTATACAGTTATGTTTTATGTCACACAGGTCAAAGAGTCTCACCTAATGTTTTCTGTGTCAAATCCATTTTTCTGTGCCAGCGGGTGGTTGAAACCATGCTTCACGCTGAAGAGGACTGTGTTAAATCAGGAAACAGATCATTGACATTTATTTTCATGCTTTTCTAAGTGTTTGAAATGTAGGGTTCAGTGCGAGGCCTTTCACCTGCATAACACCAGGTGCCATGGAGCCTCTGGGGACTTTGATGTCGTTTGTTCCATGCTACTGACCTTTCCTTTTCTTAATTCTGCTTTTTTTGGGTGACAGGACAAATCTTAGTGTGGACAAGCCTGCCCTTTTACAGGTTAGAAGGTGGTAGTTATTTTCTTAACTAGGAGAATATTTTAAGCTTCATATAAATTAAACTTTAGGGCGCAGTGACCTTGGTGGCGTTGCTGTGTGAGCCCTTTGGCAGCAGGGGTGAGTGATGGCTGTGTGGGCTCAGAGCTGCTCGGCTGCCTGGGCGATGGAGTGTGTGCTTTGGTGCTTACTGAGTGTGACAGCAGAGCATCTTCTGCTCTCCCCAGCTGCCCCTGAGTTGTTCAGTTGCGATTCTGTTTTCCAGAGCCGGAAGAGGCAGAAGGCAGCCAGTGAGACGGAGAGTGGAGAATGCTACAGGTCGCCCTTCCGCAAACCCTTGGCTCAGCTGACCAACAGACCCCACTGCCTGGACAGCAGTCAGCACGTGAGTGGGGGTTGCTGCTGGCACACACAGAGCTCACTCAGCAACCAAGTCCAAGTGCCTCCGTGGCCCCATTTAATCAGAGGTGTTATGGAAATGCCACGCACACACAAAGTCTTTTGGAGAGGCTTTTTGCCAGCTCCAATCCTTCAATGTTGATGGAGGTGTGGGGGGAGAACTTCCTATAGTGAAGTCCTGGGTGAGGTTGTTCCATGGGGCCCTGGTGAAGGACAGTGCCCAGAGATGAGAGTTGCTTTCCACCCAGGTGGGTCAAATGCTGTGTGCCTGCCTGGTTCTCTCTGGGCTTCCACTACTGGAGACCAGATGCTGGACTGGCTGGGTGCTTCCTGCAATGGTAACCCAGCTCCTTTACAGGAAATGAGTTGCCTGACTGAATTACCAAGGCAGGGGAAAGCAATAGCTTTTAAAGAAGTGAATAAAACCAGTGGATTTAGGGAGATGGGAGCTATGAAAAATCAATTTCATGTATTAGAAAACCCAAAGGAAAACAGTTTTGAAAAGCAGAACTGGTGGAGGAAATTGTGCTGGATTGTTACTTTCTTCCTTTTGGATAGTCTTGAAAGTAGTTGGAGTTGAAGCTTGAGTAGATTAAATAGAGGGACTCCAAGTACTTGGCAAAACTGAGTTCTCAAAAAATGTCCTGGACTTGCTCTCTTGAGCAATCTCTGATTTCAGACTTCTGAAATGTGGTTTTTTTCTGGATTCCTAGGAGGCTTTTATCCGCAGCATTTTGTCCAAACCCTTCAAAGTCCCCATTCCAAATTATAAAGGTAAGATGAGGAGGTTTAAGGATTGTCTATGTTGGCTGACTTGATTAAAACAGATGATGCTTAGGCCTGTCAAATATATCTGTGGGGATTATTGTTATTTTTTGCACTGATGCATATGTTCCAGAAATCCTGACTTAATTTTGAAAGAAAAATACTGGCATATTAGCAAAGTCTTCATATTTCTTACTAGTGTTTAGTTTGGATAATCCTACATTTCAGAATTGGATTTTGTAGTCTTACTGCTATGTATTTGATGTACTGCCAGGAGATTTTACACCATATCACAAATACAAAAGCAAAATGAATTCCAAGCCACGAAGGTTTATCATTTAAATAATGATGCTAACAGACAGAAGGCTGAGGTGAAAAAGATTGTATGTGCCAGTTTTATTTCTGCTTGGCCTGGTGTGTTCAGCCTCAAGGTGATCTTCAAAACAAGATCATTTTGAAGTTCAAAGCGTCAGCTGGTTTGAATCAGTGAAACATAAGATCTCGGAAACAAATGGGCCTTTTCATGTCCCCTGCTTCCCCTTCACCCTCCAGCTTAAAAACACGAATGCAGATCAACCAGTTTCACTCAAACTTTTGTTATAAAAATGTTTTTAAGCAGCCACTGAATATGGAATGACAAGCCCCAAAAGAATTTGGCAAAGCTCGCTTCTGGAGAAGCGGATTTGTCAGGAGGCTCAAACAGAACTGTAACTGGCAAAGCGGCTTTCTGTGGCTGTTACCTCAGTCTCTTAATTGGGAAAAGTGGCTGTTTCTTGTGCTTGCTTTCTTGTTGTGTGTGCACTGCTGCCTCAGCTTGTGATACGCTTCTGTTTTGCAAGGAGCTTTAGCAAACAATGGACAAATAGACTGATTGAATCTTTTTCAAGCAAAATCAATCCTGGGAGCACAGTTGCCTGAGTTTTGATGGGAAAAGGGATTTCTATGTAGGTTGTTGTGTTCATCTCCATTTCAAAACTGTGACATCAAAATACAGTACTAGGGAAAGGGACTCATGCTTGGTTTCTACTTTTCACAGAAATTGGCTCCAAGGCCAAACATCTACTATTGCTCAGCAGAGAGAAAATAATACCCCAGAGCAGGTAGTGACAATATGATGCTGACTGTGATACTGTAGAATTTTGTCACTGTTAAAGATCAATTCCTGACCTTGCATCAAAGATACAACTGGCTAAGACTGGGTTAGGTGACCCCAAAAGAAGATTTCACCCAGCTTATTCTATATGTAGGAGTGTATTTGTTGAGCTGTTGAGATGTACATTCTGGAACCCTCCTTGGCTTTCAAAAAATCTAGAACAACCAGTGCCATTGCTCCATCTTTGCCTCTGTTCATTCGTTCTGTTTTTTCCTGCCTCTGAGCTTCCCACTGTGTGCTTCCAGAGTGCTGCCAAACAATGGCCCTGCTTAGGTTTGCTGTCTGCACCAGCTGTGCGTGCACCTCCACTCCAGCACCCAATTAATTCACTGTTCCTAAGTGTAATCAGACTCTGCTGCAAGGCTCTGCTTGCTTCCAGGAAGATGTTGTTGTTTGAGTTGTGCCTTTGTTTACTTTCAGGGCCCCTGGGCTTGCGCTCGCTGGGTGTCAAACGGGCGGGAGTGAGGAGTCCTCTCCATGACCCATTTGAGGATGGAGCTCTGGTTCTGTATGAGCCCCCGGTGCTGAGTGCCCATGACCAGCTGAAAATAGACAAGTGAGTCATCACCTGGCATGAATGCTGTAGCTCTGGCTTCTTTCTGGGTGTGGGTTTATGTGCTTTTCTCCCAAATGTGTTTGAGCTGGGGTCTGAACATCAAGGGGGAGTTTGATTCCAAGTATTCTGCCTGGATTGGTTCAGGTGTGGTTACAATCAAAGAAGGAATGTACCCATGCTGGATTGTTCGGGTTCTTTCACTGACTTTTCCATCTCTCATGCATCAAAAATTTAAACCTGTTGCAGGGAATGAGCATACACATACGGAGAAGTTGCTTAGAAAATATTATGGTTTAGACGTGTGTCAGGAAACATCAGCATCTAAGGACAAGCAAAGGGACATGACTGACAAATGTTAGGCTGCCTACTGGTTTTTATTCTGAGGTGGTTTCTTTTGTGCTATTGTTACAACTTAAAAAGGCTGTCAACTGGATCTTCATGGACAGAGAGGGGGTTTTCTCTCTCCAGAAATGCAATTACAATATTGTTACAGAAGCAAGAAAAATAATACTGACTTTTTAACTGTGTCTCGGAACCACATTCTACCCTTGTTTTAACCACAGCCCACATACATGGTTTCACTGATGTTTTAGACTGTGGGTCGGTCTCTAACTTGATTCTCAAAGCAGAATTAATCCATTTTTCACTTTCTTGTTTGGAGTTGCTTCGCCTGTGCCACAGGGGAGTCCTCAGTATAACAGTGAGATTTAACAAAACCTAAACATGTGCCGAATTCCTTAATCACACTCTCTTCTTTCTTGACTGCCTCCTGCAGGGACAAGGCACCTGTCCATGTTGTGGTGGATCCTGTCCTCAGCCGTGTTCTACGACCCCATCAGAGAGAAGTAAGTTTTCCACTGGGACCTAAAGGTCAGAGAAAAGTTAAGTTTTCCACTGGGACCTGAGGATGTGGCTGGAGGATTTGGTCCATTTCAAAAAGCCGCAGTTCTTCTGCTGGAGTTGTAACAGGTTTGCATAGGCCTCACAGACTGACAGTCTAACAGGCTCCAGTCTGTTGCAAATACAAAGTGAAACATTTGTTTTAAGCATCCTCTGAGAGGCCTGAATGCTGCTGATACTCCCTGTCCCTTTTCAAGCAAAGAGTCAGGGCTGAAAGTCCTGCCTTTACTTACCTTGAAGTCTGGAGATGTAGCTCTGCTGGGTGGAATTTGGTGTGGAAGGTGATGGGACATAGTTGCAATAAACTATTTTGCAGCCCAGTCTTGAGTCAGGCAGGGCAGACTGTCCACCACCTTTTTACTGCTCAGCAGAATTGATTGGATCTGCAAGTCCCTGAGCCGGGAAGCACTGAGGCTCCAATTTCTGGTACCATGGTTCCCAGCAAAGTGGAGAGTAGGTTCCTACTTCAGTGTGCTTTTGGTAGGTGTGAGCTGTCCCTGACCTATGCAGACTTGAAATTCGATAGTGGAGACTGCCAAAAAACATTTTCTGTTGTAAATATGTGCGACATTATAATATGGCAGCAGTGGGTACAACTCTCCAAATATCTGATATAGGCTTCTGGACAGCTCGAAGTTCATCCCAGATGCAGTATATTATCATTTAAGCCTGGAGGCAGCACAGATGGAAGCTGTGATTGCTGATCTTGCAGGCTAAGCAGGTCAAGCTGGATGTCTCCCTGCTCGGGAGATCTTCAGATGGGTCTGAGAGCATTGTAGGCTGCTCATGGCTTGTAGTTTTATCTTGGATTTCGTACTGAACCTGTGTCTCAGTGTTACGCTCACGTCTGGCTACATAGCTGGAGGCACTCTGGTTTTGGGTAAGCTACTGCCTGCTGGTGCTTTTGTCAAGTAATCAAAGTTATGTTGGTGTCCTAGGCACGCTTTTTTTTGCCAGGTAAATATCGATGATAAAGCAGTTTCTGCTCTAGTCTGATTAATAGGTCTCTGCCTGCTAAGATTCCTATGCTGCTTTATTCAGCTGATGCTCCTAAATGGTAGTACAGCTCTGCTCCAACTTTATTGTGACTTTTGCCCAGGTGCTGGTTCTGCAGCCAAATGAAGTCATGTAGCCAGTAATGAACTTCATGTATGTTCAACTGGCTTAAATAAATTCCATTAACCTGTAACTAAAGGCCTAAGAAAGAGAGAAGGAAAAGAACTTGAAAGTGCAAGTCAAGGTGCTCCATCTTCAAGTCCTAAATAGTGGAGTAGAGAGGAGTGATTCCTTACAGCTGTGTTTAGCTTGTGTCCCACACTCCCTGCTCCGTTGGCACAATGCAGGTAGCTTGTACCTTCCCAGCACAATGCCCTGGTTTTCTCTGACTCTCTTGTCATCACATGCTACATGAACATTTTGTAGTTTGTCTTTCTCTTTTTTTTTCCCTTCCCCCCCTTCCCCCCCCTTTATCTGTCTCAGTGATGTGTCAGAGCCTAATGCAGAGCTGAGCTCTTCTCCCACCATGTGACGTGGGTTATAACCTCAGCCCTGTGTCTTCTCTAAAGCTAAATCTGCTTTGGACCTTGAGCCCCCAGGTGAGTCACTGCTTCTAAGCAGAAGTGATGAAGGCTGATGATGGTATTTTGGGAATTAATCGGGCAGCAGAAACAACTCTACTCACTCTGATTCTTTAAAATTACCTGATTGGGTGTTGTTAAGATGATAAACCTCTTTGAAATGATTAATGCATGTTAGTTCATGGCCAGACCCTGTCTAATGCAGCCAAGGGTAGAAATTTCTGGGAATTCATGTTAGGAAGCTCATTATAATTGTACAAGTAAAATGTACTGAGATTTTATGCATGTTATGAGGTACATGTTGGCACCGGTAATGCTGTTCCACTCCAGATGTGGTGGCATTCTAGCTGTGCCTCGGGTGATTTCCCTCTGTCTCATTAGAACACTGCATGTCCCCAGGGATGTGTGTGCTACACAGATCTGCTGTTTGTTGTGCTATTGGTCCTGTGCATTGTGGTAATGAAATTGTCACTCTGCTGATGTCCCCGTCCTGCTCTGAGAGAACAATTTTTTGGCAGGGAGTTAAATTCCTCTGGGACTGTGTGACGAGCCGGCGGATCCCTGGGAGCCATGGCTGTATCATGGCAGACGAAATGGGGCTGGGCAAAACTCTCCAGTGCATCACACTCATGTGGACGCTTCTCCGGCAAAGCCCGGACTGCAAGCCCGAAATCGAGAAAGCCGTGGTGGTGTCTCCCTCCAGCCTGGTGAGAAACTGGTACAATGAAGTAGAGAAATGGCTGGGGGGAAGGATCCAGCCACTGGCCATTGATGGAGGCTCCAAAGAAGAGATTGACCGTAAACTAGGTACAGAAATGTTTGCAATCTGTGCGTTGGGCTGGTTGAGGTCAAAATCTTGCATTGGAAGAAGCCTGCAGCAGCTCATGTGAACATCTCTGTGCAGTCACTGGATCTCTGCACACTGATGGCTGTCTCTCCACTTACATGTTTAGATCAGACCCTTGCATGTTTGGTAATAGTTGATCTTTTGGCATAATCCAAATCTAGTCAGGTATTATAGTAGTCCCAGTGCTCTTATTTTGCTCCAGCTGGAAGGCAGGAAAGGAGGCAGAAGGGCCATGGAAATGGGAACAGTTTTGGGGAAGGAAGAATGGGTATATATGGATGGAAGGGTTTTCCTAGATTTTTAAGACAAAATATTTGATTGTTTGACCCATTTTCCTCATCCTTCTTTTTTTTTTTTCCTTTGTTCCCTTCCCATCTGCAGTTGGCTTTATGAACCAGCGTGGCCTGCGAGTGCCTTCACCCATCCTGATTATCTCCTATGAAACCTTCCGACTCCACGCCGAGGTGCTGCAGAAGGGCAGTGTTGGGCTGGTCATATGTGATGAGGTATGGGGGCACCTTTAAGGAGAATCCATTCCTGGTATTTTCTCAACATCTGGGTGAGACTGGATCTGCTTTCTTAAAAGGCGACTGGACAGTGGGAAATAAGATGTGGCTGTGGACAGCACCCATTCAGGTGTTTCAGAGGTTCTAAGTAATAAAATCAACCATACTGTTGTGAGTGTGAAATGGGAGATGGTGTCTTCATGAGCCAAGATATGAAGAAAATCCAGTTGGTGGTAACTGTGTCCACTTGTAGGTGTCTGATAGGTCCTACTACTAGGGCCCTCTCCATGTGAAATATGTACCAGAAAGGAGGTCCATGCCTGTCTCTGACTCTGTTGGGTAGTGCCCTGGCTTACTGGTTTTCATTCATTGCTGTGTGTCTTTGTTAAAGTGGGAAGTACTTCCTGTTTGGCCTGGCCTCATGTTCTGCACAGTAATTTTTAACCTGTCTCTTTGGAGCAAGAGGTTGGACTGGAGGCTTCTGAGGTCTCTCACAGCCTAAATAATTCTGTGATTCAGCATGCTCTTGTGAGTAGTGTTGGCTGCTGTCAGCCATTATATCTGGCATTCTGTGCTTGTGGGT
Source organism: Corvus brachyrhynchos (assembly GCF_000691975.1). Taxonomy (NCBI): domain Eukaryota; kingdom Metazoa; phylum Chordata; class Aves; order Passeriformes; family Corvidae; genus Corvus; species Corvus brachyrhynchos. The sequence continues at coordinate 3,115,421 of NW_008240027.1, read as the reverse complement.
GAGTTTGAAGGATACTCCCATGGCATGACCTTCTTCCTCTCTCTGTACTCTCATGCCTGGAGCAGAGGTAGGAGAGCTGGGTGAGGAGTTACTCATGCTGCTTGTTCAAGAGGAGATGGGGCTGGCTTGACTCCCTGCGCACTGGATCGAGCTTTGCAAAGCTTTTGTTGTCAAGCTCTGCTTTCACATGGCCAAAATTGAGTTGTTTTTTCATTTGTCATTCCCTACTTGTGGTTATAGGCAGTGAGAGCCAGAGATGCTTTGGAAGTGTCCTCTGCCTCCTTGAAACGATCAAGCTGGGGCCTGGCAGGGGTTGAGAGGATTAATTAAATGGCGGTGCCACCCAGTGGTTTGGCTTTGTAATTGCCAGAGAGAGGGTTAAACAGAGCGAGTATCCCCAGAAATGTAGCTCCCATAAACCTTTTATCTGCCAGTCTGTGACTGCCCCCACCTCTCAGTGCCCCTGGGATGGGACCAGCACCTAGGGAGTCTGGGAACCCACATCCTTGGCCATGTGGCTTCTGTATATTTCCAATAAATACCTCTGGTGCTGTCTGGCACTCGTAAAAAGCCTCTTATCACTTGTGCTTTATCCTACACAGCATTCAGATGCTAATAAAGTTTCTCTTCCCAGGCATGAGAAATTGCACCTGTATTCAGATTACCCCTGTAAGAGGTGAAGAATCTCTCTTTATTAGTGTGCAAAGGTCTGGCAATCCTCTACATAGGTGGTCCGAGAGGCTTGTGATCTTGACCTTGGGTGGAGCAGTTTTACTGGTCCAGAGTTCAGTGCTTGTGTTGATAGCTGAAAACATTCCCATCTTTGAATAGGAAACAGTTCCTAGAGTTATACTGTGCGATGGTTGTTACTTTCATAGTAGACTTTCTTGTCTGGGTGGAGCTCAGATATTCCTGGTCTTGGAAGCTTGTAATGTCTTGTTCCCTCACATAATGGCTTCTTCAGGTTTTGCACTAGATCCTTGTCTTTGAAACAAGTCTGTTGCAAGACTTACTCCACTACCAGGAATGGGAAAAGTGGTGAGATGCTTTTTATCAGTGCTGATGAGGCTCTCCAAGCTGCTTCCTAACAGGGCCACTGGATTTATCAGCCTTATTCCTCTTCTCTGTTTTTCAAAGGGCCATAGACTGAAGAACTCAGAAAACCAAACTTACCAGGCTCTCAACAGCTTAAACACACCTCGACGAGTCCTTATCTCAGGCACCCCCATTCAGAACGACCTGCTGGAGTATTTCAGCCTGGTGCACTTCGTCAATTCGGGCATCCTGGGTAAGAGATCAATGTGTGGAAGATGTGAGGGAGGGGCAGGTGCTGGCCAGGCTTCTCTCGATGCCAGCAAAAGCAGCAACTGAGACGTTGGTGAAAAGTCATGTCAGGGGCTTGGAACTAGATGATCTCCAAGGTCTTTTCCACCTCAAACCATTCTGTGATTCTATGAGACTTAGTCTCTTCCTCTTTGTAACCGGAAAGCCTAGGTCAGGGTGCCCTGTTCTAGAGGCCGTGTATAATCTGATCTGTTTCAACAGGGTTGTAAAGCAAAGTACACCAGTTTAACAGGTGTTTTGGAAGGGGAATCAGAGTAAAATAAAAATGTGAAACTGAGTACTACTGTAAATGATTTCTTTGTTGCTGTAACTCGTCACCCATGATTGTCTCAGGTTGTTGGGCATTCAGTCCAAGAGGCTTCTCATTAATTCCAGTGCATGCACAACTCTAGTTAAACATAATTCATCAGATTCTTAGTCTTGCAAGCAGAATTTGGGCTTAATCTTTTCCGTTCAGCTGTTCTGCCCCCAGGAGTTCTCAAGGAAAGGATGGAATGGGATAGTACATGTTCTACATCTGCTTTTCTCATGTGCTTCAAATTTGGGTAGTTATTACAGGAAGCTGATGGGATTTCACCTGGCCCCCTTGACCTGTACTTTGGGCAAGATGACTCTCCCTGTACTTGCAGCTCGTGCTTTCTGAGATGAGGTTAATGGTGTAACTACTGCAGCAAAGCTGCATGTACTCAGTAGGTGTTTTTCCCACTTTCAGCCTGTGGCCAGTAATAAGCAACTGATTACAGATAATTTTAGAGCAGGCACAGATAATGCCTGTGCTGTTGTTTGCAAGGACAAAATCTGGGAATAAAAGTATGACTGGAATGTGAGCAAAAGCAGTATGTGCCTAACTGTTGAAGTAAAATCATGTAACTGTTGGCTTTGCACTGTTGTTAGAGTACAAAATGATTCTCTGTTGTACTGATTTGCCTGCCTTGTTGGAGTCTTTCCTGGCTAGAAAGAAAAACAGTCTTATGGATGGGATGAGGGTTTGTTTTATCTGCTGGGCTCTGTGCTTGGGGAGTGATAACTGGGGCTGTGGGATGCTGATCAAAGGTTCTTTGGTAGTAGTTGTCACCTTTTCACTTCTGTTTTATACAGGAACTGCACAGGAATTTAAAAGACATTTTGAAATGCCCATCTTGAAAGGAAGAGATGCAGATGCAAGTGAAGCTGAGCGACACAAGGGAGAAGAGAGGCTTAAAGAGCTGATCAGTATTGTGAACAGGTGAACTTCATCCCTCTTCTCTTTGCAAGGCTTTTGCATAAGCCCTTTGCATAAGCCCTGCTATCTTTCCAAATTACAGTAGCTGTAATGAATTCTCTTGCCTGTTACATCTATTCAGCAAGTGATTGTGCAAGTATTTATTGCCTAAGAAATCCACATAGCATGGAGCTTTTGTCTGCTAAATGGTACTGACATGGCACAGTCAGCTGCAGTCACCCCCAAGCAGTACTCTCAGGTACTGAATTATTATTTGACTCCTATGTTTCTGTTTTTCCTGGGATCTGAATAATCAGGCAGCATCCTTTTATTTATTTTAAGATAACTACAAGTTTGGGCTGGATCAGACTTGAGATCCATCCAGCCCAGATGCTGAGTAGCAGAAGGAGAATAAGGAATGTCACTCAGTTGTGCTGTTGATGCCCAAGTCACAATAGAGTCCAGCTAACACTTTAATAGTTGTGTTGGCTGTGTAGGGCTGATAGGAGACTACAAGTGTCAGAGATGGGACTTCTGATCCTCGAGAAGCACCTCTGTCATGTGAAGCGCTGTCTTATTTATCTTTGGTTGATTTGTGGTATTTGTTTTAACCTGGTGTTTTTTCATGAATACAACCAATTTATCCACATCTGCTGGCAATTGCTTGGCTGTCTCTAAGAACGTTCTAGAAAAGACTTGAATTCTCAGCACTGCTGGTGTCTTCAGTTCTTTATCTGATTTTTTGTTTGTGGGTTTGGTTTGGTGGTTTTTGTTTGGTTGGTTTTGTTTTGGTTTTTTTAATCTGATCTTTTTCAGCCATCACAAATACAATCCTGCAGTTTATGGTCATGGTAAATTAAATTTCACACTGAGTATAGTCACTCCATAGAGACAGTCCTGACCTTGACTCAGATCAGCTTGTAGAAGCCTAAGGAAAAGGAAAGGTTGGGAGGAGAAAAGCTTATTCTTTCTTGAAGTGCATTTATTTCTTTTTATAGTTGATGGAAAATGGGTGTAAAAGTTCTTTTTCCTTCCCTTTACTGTGCAACAGTCATGATACACAAATAGGGAAGACAAGGCACAAAAGTAGTGGCAGATGAATCTGTTGAATTCGGTAGGAATTGCGAATGGGACAGTGATGCAAAGACTTATAGAATCATGGATGTAAGGCTGGAAGGGTGCTGGAGAAGGCATCTAATCAGTCTTGCTGTCCTAAGGTAGAAGGTGTTAGACCTAGACCATCTCTTAATCCCCACCCAGCACTGAAGACCTTGCAATTTTCCTAGGACACCTTTTCCAGGGCATTGCTCTCTTTGCAGTTAGAAAATGCTCTTAATGTGTAACATAAATCTTCCTTACTGCAGTTTAAGCCTATTACTTTTCATCCTTCTGCTTATGGGTTCAGAGACCAGATTATTCCTTTATTTACCAGCCTTTGACTGATTTTGGGGTTGTCATATATCCCTGCTGTCTTTCTTCTATAGGTTTTGTAACATATTTTTGATGCTTCCTGGCAGAACTGGGTTTCTGCACCTTTTACTCTGTCTCAGCTCAGCACTTTTTCTAGTCCATTCCACCTTCCCGAAGTGTGGCAAAAACTGCTTCATGGGGCATTTCCAGAGCCCCAAAGGAGATATATCCTTTTCTGGAATCTTGGGCCAGGCAATGAGCCCATCTTGGCCAAGGATGGCTACTGATTTATTAAATGGGGAGTTGCCTGCCTGTACTTTGGGTTATGCCCCCGGTTTGTGGTGGTTGATTCTTGTCCTTGTTTGCTGTCCATGCTGCTGGTCTGTTGTAGCTCAAATTGCAAATGCTGTTGGTAGTCTAAGGAAGAGCAGAGATTCTCTTGTGACTGAGCTCTGTGTAGGTGGAATCATGTCTGATCCCTCCAAATCTCATGAACCACGTTTGGAAGCCTTGCAAAGACAGGGGGTTATATGAGGCTCTGTAATACATGTGGGTGGTGGGTGTCTGGCCTCTGCCATGTGTTGGACAGTCACAGACCCATGGAGAGAAAACATCAGAGGGACTGTGTGTTGACCACTTGAGGAATAGTAGTGATAAAACAGTCATCCAAGCATCTGATGGTAATGTCTCTCCCTGCAGGTGCTTAATTCGGAGAACTTCAGACATCCTGTCCAAATACCTGCCAGTGAAGATTGAACAGGTGGTCTGCTGCAGGTACCAAAAAGCATTTGCTGTGTCTGGGAAATAGTGGAAGCAGTAGGAAGGACTGAAAAATAGCAAAAAGTCCTTCCATTCTTCTGGTGACTGCTTCCCTCTAGGAATGATGTTGTAGGCATTGGCAATGTTGCTTTTCCTCCTGAAGCCACAGCCCACAACTGGTGGTTCTGCCAGCCAGCTGGTGAGCTCTGGGCAGCTGTGTAGAGCAGAGCCCTGGGCTGTGCAGTCTCTGCAAGCTTCTCTTCCAGCTCTGGCAGATAGCAGTGCTCTACCAGCAGCCTTGGGGGCTCTAAGCTGTCTGTGCTGTAGCTAAAAAAGCTGAGCTGAAAGGAACTGTGTAGATTGAGCAGGATGGGTTTTTGTTTGGCTGCAGACTGGGGCTGCAGAGCTCTTGTTGTGTTTCAGACTGACACCTTTGCAGACTGAGCTGTACAAGAACTTCCTGAAGCAAGCCAAGCCAGTGGAGGAGCTGAAGGAGGGCAAAATCAGTGTTTCATCTCTCTCTTCCATCACTTCCTTGAAGAAGCTCTGTAATCGTGAGTTGTTCACTTGGGTTTGGGTTTTGCACTGTTGGTGGAACTTTTTTGGGTCTCCCTTGTGCACACCACAGTCTCTGAGCTCTGTTTATTCTCCAGATCCTGCTCTTATCTATGATAAGTGTGTGGAAGAGGAAGAAGGATTTATGGGAGCCCTGGACTTGTTCCCTGCTGGCTACAGCACCAAATCTGTGGAGCCCCAGCTTTCAGGTACTGTGGAACTCAGCAGTACAGATGTGCTGCCTAACACAGGCAACCATGGGACTGTATTTAACATCTTACCAAGTGCCCCCTACAAGATCTGGAATTTGGGAATTCTGCTCTAGCTTTTTCTTTCTTTCCTTTTTATCCAGGCAAGATGCTGGTTTTGGATTACATCCTTGCTGTTACCAAAAGCACCAGTAATGACAAGGTGGTTTTAGTGTCTAACTACACTCAGACACTGGATCTATTTGAAAAGCTCTGCAGGAACAGAAGGTTTGTCTTTGGGTTTTGCTGGTTTAATCCTGCTAGATTTGACTTGTAGCCTATGCTGTAAAAGAACTGGCTATTTCTACACTTTCTATCATCAGGAACTTGTGATCTGTCTTGTAGCTCAGGTGTTCCTGAATTGGAACTAATGTGGCTTTTGCTTTGTCTCCTGGGGTCACTCAGCAGAAAGTCTCTGGCCCTCTGCTAACGTTTCTAAAGCCCATTCTGTTGTTATAAGGCCGATGGTGACAGATTTTTCTGTTTTAAGTAGAATGCTCTAAAGATAGCAGCAGTCTGATTGTAGTAAATGCTGTCTGTTCCAGGTATTTGTATGTCCGCCTGGACGGCACCATGTCCATTAAAAAGAGAGCAAAGATCGTGGAGCGATTCAACAGCCCCTCGGTGAGGAGAACCTGCCAGATGGGAGCAGCTCTCCTGCCAGTTCCGAGTGCTGTGAGTAAAAGCATGGCTGCCTCTGTGCTCTAATCCAAGCCTGCCTTTTTGCAGAGCCCCGAGTTCATCTTCATGTTAAGCAGCAAAGCAGGTGGCTGTGGTTTGAACCTGATTGGGGCCAACAGACTGGTGATGTTCGACCCTGACTGGAACCCCGCCAACGACGAGCAGGCCATGGCTCGCGTGTGGCGGGATGGCCAGAAGAAGATGTGCTACATCTACCGACTGCTTTCGGTGAGGCAAACTCCTCTCCCCTCCTCAGCATGGAGCTCTGGGTGCCAGCCCAGACTGCAGCTGCTCTGATTGGGGCCAGAAGGGAAAGAACTCTTTTGTGTTGGTGACCAGAATTGATTGGAACTTAATTGCTTCCTGCCCTTAGATGTGTTGCCATGGAAAACCATGAAGGTTCTAGCTGGAGGGTCATTACTGCAGCCCTTGGTTTTTAGCAGTGGCTGGCTTCTGAGAAATAGAAACAACTGTGGTTTTGCAGATAAGATGTTCCTTTGAAGTCATTTAGGCATCTGACTTCTTTAATTTCATGGGGTGGCTGATGCAGAAGTTGCTGTTTTTCAGCCAGGCTGCAGTCTGTTTCAGTTGGGTGTACGTGTACTTAGGAAACAGCAAGTACATTCCTGGAATTACCAGCAGCATTTGGGATGAGCTGCCAGTGAGCAGGTGGGATAGCTGCTCTGTAGAGGAAAACCATGAAGGAGACTAATCTTTTCAGGCTGCTCTAACACTTTGTCCAGCAGTGCCAGTAGTGATTACTGCTTAGAAGTGTCCCCTCTCTGCCCTTGTTCACCTCTCTCTCTTTAGTTCAGACTGTGGGATATTTTTGTTTTGTTTGGGAGGGGGAAGTTGTTGGGTGGTTTTTTTGTATGTGGTTTTTGGTTTTGGTTCTTTTTTTTGTGTAAGTTTGGGTTCCGTGGTCAATTATTATTTTTACTTTGAGAAAACAGACATTCTTTGCCCATCTTTTCTTAATGGAGTTCTTCTCTGACCTGGCTGCACTTGGAAGCAGGGAGCTCCTTTGCTTTTAGAAACAGGAAATCAGTCTGCAAATCATGACTAATCACCCCGCTCCTTGGTACACATTCGTTTGCAAAACAGACATGTTGCTCTTAGATTTTTGCCTTAGAAATGTAGCATACTGAGCTTTCTGCACATCTGCTCTAGAAGCAGACATCTCCCTCCAGACAGGATGTGATTGATCCGTGTGTGGGTGAACCAGCAAATAGTGCTGATGGTGTCACCCAGGGCTAGACCTTGTTGCTGCTTCTTGGGGAGATTGTGGTTGGGATTTTTTGTCAGGGAGCAGCTGTAGCTGCTCAGCTCCTTTCCCTTCCTTCTTGTCAGCACAACCTGGTGCAGTGTGTGACCTTTAGCCACGAGTGGCAGTTCCACCTCTTCCTCATCCATATCTCCACTGGATCCACTTCTGTAGCCACAGGGAAAGACAAGCAGAGTTGGGTTAGATCTGCAATAAAACAGATGTGGTTGGAGTGCAGCTACTAAAACTTGCCTGTTACCTGTACTGGCGAGGCACTGAGTGATCCTGACATCTTAGTGCTGTTTGATCTGTGACACCTTCCCAGTGTAGTGCTGCTTTAACACCAGTGTTCCAACTGTGCTTCATCTCTGACTCACCTGTAGACAGGGACCATAGAGGAGAAGATATTCCAGCGCCAGACCCACAAGAAGGCCCTGAGCAGCTGCGTGGTGGATGAAGAGCAGGATGTAGAAAGGCATTTCTCACTTGGGGAGCTGAAGGAGCTCTTCACGCTGAATGAGACCACCACCAGTGACACCCATGACAAGTGAGTATTCTGAATGACTAATGGCTGGGATAACAAAAGTTTGGTCGTGTAATTCAGGGGTTTCCCAGGCAGCAGGAGGAAGTCCAGAGAGTGAGCCTCAAGTGGTTCTGCTTCTGAAGCTGTTAACCACCTAGACATGAGCACTTTCTTGCTGTCCTCCCTTTTTGTTGTCTAGAAAAGCTGTGCTGGTTGGACAGGTGAGCAAACTATCTTGTAGCTGCCCGTTTTGGAGACTGAAATACTGCAGCTAATGAAAAAACTGATCAGAACTGTTCAAATTGGTGGAGCCTATTGGTTCTTCCTTGCTGCTCTCTTCCTGGTGGTCTGTGGTCTCTAACTGCTGAACTGCTTTCATACCAGGCCTTCTCCACTGGCTAAGAATTTATAAAGCTGTTCTGGGAACTAAAAGAATCCTCTTCTCCATTGTCTGCCCTTCCCCCCCAGCCCAGAGACCTGTGGTATTATAGCCACCAGAAAGAGGGGACAGGGAGTGCAGGAAAATGCTTCACTGTGAAAATTAAGACTCTTAGTTCAGGCAAGAAGTGAAGGGGATTAGTTTTAAGCTGACTCAAAGCTTAGCTTGGGGTAGGTATCCATTCTGCATGGCAACAGCCCTTGCTGGCAGGGCTGCTGCTGCTCTTTGTCTCCTGAAGTGACAGCTCAGTAGGGCCTCTCCAAAACAGCCTCAGTATTATCGTGGTGGCTGTGGTGGGAGCCAGAATGGAGTGTTTTGGAGCATGGTGTGCTCTTTGAATTCAGGAGTCCTGATGCAATACTAACAGCAGCAGTCACTTGAGATCTGCCTTAAGCAACATCCCACACCTTTTAAGAGAAACTCCTCCTGAACTTCCTCTGCGTCCTGCTGGACCATTTAACCATGTGCAAACATGAAGAGCAACTGCCATTAGAAACAGAACCCCAGGTTTTCAAACTGCGAGTCACTCCTTATCTGTCACACACACCGGAAGGTAGTTGTGTGTTTAAATGAAACGCAGTAGTAATTCAGAAACTGACAATCCAGCTCCAGTGGAGTTAATCCAAACGTTACGGGGCTGCAGTTTTAAACAGCCCCTGTGCTGAAGCAGCAGAGGAGCCTTGCACTGACTGCCCTTGCACTGCCCTTGTTGCAGGATCAAGTGTCGCCGCTGTGTGAACGGGCACCAGGTCCGGCCCCCTCCCGACGGCTCCGACTGCACCTCGGACCTGTCCCAGTGGCACCACTGCGCCGATAAGCGGGGCCTGCAGGACTCTGTGCTGAAGGCTGCATGGGATGCTGCTGTCACCTTCACTTTCCATCATCACTCCCATGAGGAGCAGCGAGGGATTCCCTAAGAGGTTACTGTCCCCTGTGGGGGCAAGGGCAGGCTCTGTGGCAGCCTGCCTCACTTTGATCCCTTTCAAAGAAAGGGACAGTGGGCAGCTGTGCATGCTGGACTTTGTGTGGCCGTGGGACAGCAGAACAGTATGGCTTCAGAGTGGCTGGAAGGCCCTTGGCAGTGTTCAGTCTACTGCAGCAGCAAGGAGTCCATGGCTTTTTTTCTCCTGTTGTATTGTGTGCCTGAAAAACACCCCCATGGGAACTGGGAATAACGGGACCTTCCATGCTTGATCAGATTTAGCACTGGTTCACTCTAGGCCTTTGGTGTCTGTGCCTTCTACTCACCCAGGTTTTGTCTTCAGGTTTTATAGCATTTGATGTGCAGTCAAGTTTTTTTTCCTTGACAGCTCCGGCTTACAGCTGCTGATCAAAACTTGCAGGATCCACTTTGCTGTGAAATGTGAACCTTGCTGATTACTTGGGAACAAGAGGATTTTGTACAAGGGAAAAAATTTTTAGCTTGTATGTTGAACATCTGGCCTGAAAGATCATGCAAGCAAGGCTCTATTCCAGTAACTCCATTTCTAAAACCACTTGATTTGTTATGGGCAGGATCCCCTGATCTAGCAGTGTTTTAATGAGATCCCATTACATGACAGTAATAAAATTCACAGTTTGGTACATTATGGGTCTTAATTATAATTTTATTAGAAAAATGTTACAAAATAACAAACTATTCAAAACCTCTGTAAAATGACTGCAGACACTGGAAAAGGGCAGTGTGATTGCAAATAAACAGCAAGCTACTTGGTACATAAAGAACTTTTTTGGTATAAAGTACAACTTTCCAAATGGAAAAAGGTCAAGGCTGGGGGCTTTGTTAGCTTGTTTTCTACTCCCTTTAAGTAGAGGAAGGAGTTCTTCACATGAGATTCACAGATCACAGAATAATGAAGGTGGAAGGGATGTCAGGTGATACTGTCCAATACCCCTCCTCAAAAACAAGATCACCTAGACCTGGTTTCCAAGGACCACAACCCAATGGCTTTTGAGTCTCTCCCACGCTGGAGATGGTTATTGGTGAGGCATTAGCTGAAACAACATGAAATTTGTCGCAACACCCAATGACATAAACAACTGTTTGTTCAGAAGCTCATTTGATGAATGTCCCATTTAAAATACTCAAAAAGATGGTAAGGGTTAGATCACCTGGAAATAGAGCCGTTGGCCCACATGGTCTGGTGTGGCATGTCAGTGTCACACCCCTTCTTCAAATGAACACCAAAGTGAAAAGAACAACTCTGTACTGCTTGAACTGGGGAAGAAACCTCCACCTGTGCTGTGAAATCAGAATTGCTTCATTCAAGCTCATGGGTTTCTCCTGCTCCTGTGTCCCTCACATGACACTGATGTAGTCAGCGAAGGCCTGGGAGGAGTCCCACGAGTCATTGACTACACTGCACAGGGCTTTGAGACGCCGCAGCGCCTCCTGGGCTGTTTCTGCATCCTGGTCCAGCCAATTTTGGAAGAGGCGGAGGTGTGTGAATGGAATCTGTCCCCCTCTCTGCTGGATGTGGCCTTCCAGCTTCTTTGTGAACTCCAGCAGCCCATCAGGTTTGATGCAGTTTGAGCTTTCCAGGGAAAGAAGAAAAAGAAAGCCATTAAAAGTCTAGGCTATAATTTGAGCAGTTTAAATTACTGTTCCTTCTAGTAACTGCCTGTGCAGTATAAAGTGTGAGTGTTTCTTATGAAAAACAAAACTGAGTATGAAGGGCTGGAAACTTTCTTAAACCAAGGTGGTAACAATGCCCAAGTTAAACTCATTATCCAGACCTCCTACTACTCAAGTAGACCTAGTTGTGGCCTTAAAATGTTGCTGGACCCAAGCGGCCTGGCCCAACTGCCCAGTC
>NW_008240027.1:3097506-3104166 GCF_000691975.1 Corvus brachyrhynchos | reverse complement strand
GCATGTGTCAGGTCCTGGTATTTCTAAGAGATTAAAAGGTCAATTCCCATGCAGAGATGTGTAAGTAAGTATCAAGTTGCATGCTGGACTGAAATCTTGTCAGAGGAACAGTAACAATAAAGCTTCAAGCCTGCTGAAGGAGTGTGGCCGTGGTTACATAAATTGTCAAGCCTGTGTACTCTGAGCAGCCTGCCCCATTAGGATGTAAAGAAGGGGCAGAATCAAGCAAAGCAGTTGTTAGTATTGCAGAAATGCCACCCCCATGTGCTTCATGAAGGTTACTGCCTATCTGTACGGCCATTCAGGATCAAGAAGAGAGCAGCATTCTTAAGCCCAAAGATGAAGAAACTAATGCAGAGGCACTCTCAGGATCTGCCAGGAACAGTGACAGCATTCCCTTGCTATGAAGGGGCAGTGGGAACAGAGCTGTTCACACTGATGCCAAGAATAAAAGTATGTAGGCAAGTTAGTCCTAACTACAGCTCAGGGAAGGCCTGCAGGTGAATCCCAAGGAAGCAGCAAACCAAAGCTGCTTTAAAGATGGAGCCTGACTCCTTATAAAGGTGAAATGTCTCAGAGATCCTGGAGCTCCCTTGAGGTTGTATGTGCCCATTGCAGTATTCTCTAAGCTTTTCTTGGGCATACATTCCCTCAAGGAAGGAACAAAGCCATGCTCAGGTTCTCCTGCTGTCAGAGCCCAGTTCAGCTCTCTCCCTCCAATAACAAGAAATTCAGTGTTTAGAGCAGCAGAATACCTGACATCCAGCTGGCAGAGAGAAGAGGATGAATCTTCAGAGAAAATGTCTGCAAGGGCAACCAGCCTCTGATTCCCTGAAAGGGGAGAAACGCACCTATTAGATGCAAATAAGAAACTATCTTAAAATTTAAGTGGCCATAGGGCTGGGATTGTAGGGCAAAAAAGGAGTCTGTAAACATGTGATTGGAACACAAAGGGGCCACCTCTGCACCCTCAGTTTGTTCCCCTAGTGGCACCAAGTGAGTTCATCCCCCTGAGCAGTGTTTGAGGCAATGAAAGCATTTGCTGATAGGGCAGTTTGTTTCCCTAGAAAAATCCTGGTTTTGTTTGAGAAGTCCAGATGCAGCTTTTTTTTAGAAATTATGTGTATTCAGGTTATCCCAAGCTTTCCTGTTTTACTTCATTAAAAGAACAGGAACCAATACTCAGAATTTATCTGAAATTAATTTCTCAAACATTTCTACTTGGCCTGTGATCCAAAAAGCCTATCATTTCTGTAAGTTCAATTCCACTTCTTTTACACAAACTCCTTCTTTACTTGTTCTCATCCCTCCAGTGACTGCCAACAACTGTTAAGACACAAATTGCCCAAACTTGGGCAAAATCTGTGCCTCTGCATCAGAGGCAGTGCATCTGCTGCTGGATCTGTTCCTGTTACAGTCTGAAGCAGATCAGTGTTCAGTCAAATCTGGAGACCTGCTGGAACTTGCTTTTGCTGCAGAGAAGAGCAGCCATAATTCCTGCACACTACCTGGGCCCTTGGTACATTGCTGAATGCAACTGAAATTCTGCCTTTAAAAAAGGGATCCAGTGCTCCTTATTTTGTGAACTAAATCCACTCTGTTCCTACATGTGGTAAGTTCAGCACTCTCAATGGTCCTGACTCCAGCCCTGAAGTTCCCTCCAAGAGAGCTGCTCTGAGGCCCCACAGCAACACTCCCAGTACGCACCAAGGCGGTTCCCGGGCAGTTTGAGGCTCTTCAGCGACGAATTTCTTTTCACTGTATTGATTATTTCTGACAAAAACCCAGCAGTAGAGCTTTCAAACAGCCGGCAGAAGGAAAACGTGATTTCTGTGAAGAAATGCATTTACAGTACATATGAGTACTCCCTGTGCTTCATGATTCCATAATTACTTTCTGCAGACAGCTCCAGCCCCTAATCCACATGCAAAAGCAAAGCTCCCCCAGCAGTGGATTGCATGTAACAGCACTTCTGCAGAGAGCAGAGATCACACCCAGGCCAGTGGCTCTGCCAGCTCACCCAGTTAAAGGCTGATGGGCTCTGCAGGTTAAAAATCTTTGTTTTATAGCTGAGACTACGGATTCTTCCCTGCAGCATTTGCCAGCTGCCCAGCAGCTCCTCTGCTCCACTGGCACAAAGAACCAGGCACGTTCCCACTCTGACAACACCTGCAGATCTGCTCCAGGGACTGTGACATTTGGCTAAACCTTACACATCCCAAGATCCCCCCCTTAAATGTTAGCCACCCAAAAGCAGCCACCTGCAGGACCTTTCCAAGCAACAGCACCCAGGAGTTGGCTGTACCTTGCAGGCCGGGATCCTGAAGCAAAAGCAGAACTTCTCTCTGGTGCTCAGCCAGGTTCACATCATGAAAGCTCAGTTTCTTCAAATTTGGAGTACACTCTAAAACCAAAACAAATTCTCAGGTACTGCACATCCTTGGGATAAAAAGACCCTGACCCAGCTACCTGCTAACACCCAGAAACTGGCTTAGACTGTGGGTAATTTGTGCTGGATTGTGGATAATTAAAAAGGAACCATTATGCTGTACAGGATCATCCACATAGCACGGCATATGGGATGGCTGACACCCATTTCCTTTTCTTGGAGACTTCAATGATGTCCACACTGAAGAAATGGACCCAGTAAGCTGCCTTCATGCTAGAGGATGGAAGACCACAGCATGGAAGCCACACTGTGTGTGCCCAGTGATGCTGCCCATGGGTTAGCAGAGTACCTCTGAGCACCTCCAAAAGGAGCCCAAGCTCCTGGGGGCAGGGCAGTGTGGCACTGTCAAGGGACAGCTGCTGGAGGGACTTGGACGCCTTGAGCACTGGCAGGACGTGCAGAGGTTCCCTGGGGAATCGGATGTCCAGCACCTCCAGGCAGCTTTCTAAGGGAAGAAAAACAATGAAATAGTTTGCTCTGGAGTGCCTGTCTTCAGTGTAGCTGGTCGTAAAGCAAGCAGAAAGCCTGTATGCCCAACACCACTGTCCTTTAGGTTGGTAGAAATTGCCTATGCAACGTGCCCTGCCCTGAGAAGCTCTGGCAACTCAGACCTGGGGTGATGTCAGTCACTTATAGCTCATTCAGGATTCCTGCCAGACCACAGGGCCACCAATTTCTACTGTGCTCAACAGTGCTTGAGAAAAGCTCACCCTTGAATGCATAAACCAGTCAGTGTCTTCCCAGAGCACAGGTCTTTCCTGACCCCACTCCAAACTCGCTCAGGCTTTGCTCACTGCTTTTCTGGCAATTCAAGGGCTAATAAGGGTGATGGGAGACCTGTGAGCTGAGCACACACTGCTGTAGCTCCCAGGCTGTAATCCAAAGGCTTGGGCAGTGCTTTGCCATCCCCTGTGGTACTGTGATGATCAAAGGATGCTTTCCTTCTGCTTAAGGGTGTGTCTAAGGCTTACAGCCTCACAGTTAAGGGGACGGACAAAGTGGAAGCTCCCGATCAATTTACAGATCTGGTGGGATAGACTCCCATGGACAGTCACAGGTAGCAGGTTATGACTGGCCCTGTACAAAGCTGCTGTTGCAGCAGGCTGGGATACAGCAATAAAACATTTTCACCAAGATTCCGGCTCCACAGAACACCTCAGACTGGAAGTGACAAACTGTAACAACATCTAAATCAGAAAGGTGAGGCTGTAATTGCCTAATAACAAACCACCATAATAGTGTAGAGTGAAGCATGTACCAAGCCTTTACAGCTCTACCTGCCTGGCAAGTCCTGGCCATCTTTCAGAATGATGATTCCTACCTGGGATTTCTGCCTCGCTGCAGCTTGGACTCTCCTCTGGCCTGCTGCCCTCCAGATGGTTTTTGAGGTCGAAGCTGACCGAGAGCGTGTGGAGCTGGGGAAGGGCGCTCAGGACGCAGCGAACGAGCTCCATGCAAGGCATGTGGGAGAACATGTCGCTCACGCGCAGCACACGGAAGCGGCATTCCGGGTGGCGGGACAGGGCCCGGAGCCCAGAGAGGATGCAGGAGATGTTGGCATGCAGGCCTGGAACAGCATTTGTACAGAAAAGTATCAGCTGTGTGTGTACAGACACCGACACGCAGAGATGGGGCCGCAGTGATGGCAGCCCGAGTCTAAGGCTAAACTCACACACCGCTTTATCCACGCATCCTTAAGCTACACTGTGTGCGTGGGAGATGGAGATCTGGCTCTTCCCTCTGCCCGCTCTGAAGGGCGTTTAAGCACAAAGCCAGAGGCTGTTCTGGGGCAGAGGGATCCCCTTCTCTCCCTCAAGTCCTCACACTCATTAAACATCTCACCCAACACCTTTCTCAAGATGGGGCACCAATACTCCTAAAATTCCCCTTCCAGTGAAAATTAAACCAGGGTAAACCCGAGCAGTAAGCCAGACCATTAGAACAGCGCTGGAAGGAAACGCCCTATTCACAGCACTGACCATTGTAAGACAGAATGAGGTTTTCTAAAGACACCCAGGAGCTCAGCAGGTTACTCAGAGCCCGACATGTCTCCCCAGTCAAAGGAATGGAGAACAATTCCAGTGTGGAGACACTTCGGAAGCGGTGAGCAGCTTTCAGAGAAAAGATTCCAGCAGATCCTCCTCTTTTCTTACAGCCTGCATGGCTAGTGCATGGAGATCCTGGGGAGGAACTAGTCCAGTTCTCAGTGTTCTCTCCCTCTGTGGTCCTGCTTTTGTCCAGTAACCCTGAATTATCCTCTCTAGCAACAGTAAAAACAAAATCATACAGATCTTCTGGGTCAGCATAGCGTCCCCTGCTCCGTCTGAGGCAGCGACGTTTCCTCCCCACTGCAGGTTTCAGCCGTCTGCGTGTCTTTTGAGGAACAGGGTGACAGGACAGCTGCTCTGAGCTGGAACAAGGGGAAGATCCACCCCGAATGTTGGTGTGGTCACAGGGCACCTTGCTGCTTGTCTCCTCACACGCTGGGTTTTGCCAGCTGGGAGGACTTCTGGGGTCAGAGAGGACAGAGTTCATGTGAGCTTCAGCCTCTTCTGGGGATCCCTTCTGGTCCTCACCACTGCTCCCCTCCCGCTCAGCAGTACAGCCCCTCTCTGCTCCCTCCTGGGCTGACTCCTGGCTTTGGGCTTTGTCCTCCTCTCTGCAAAGGCCACACGGGCTGCCGTGATAGGCAAGGGCATTTCCTGAGCGCCAAAACCCAGCGCTCATGCTCAAGATGAGAACGAGAAGAACTGTGTCAGGAACAGGCCAGGAACACATGGACACCTGGCTGACAGAGCCGTGGTGGATCAGCCGGTGAAGGAGCAAAACCAGCGAGCGCCTCACAGACTGGTCGCAGGAGAGGAGGTGCTGGAACTTCAGAATCTGCAGGGAGCCAGCCAGGTTTTCAAGCACCTTGTGGTTGTGCTCGGCAGTGAGTTCCACGGCCCCCTGGAGCATGTTGCAGAGGGTGAGCTGGGAAACGTGCGGGGAGCTGTGGAGCAGTGGCGAAAAGTGACGGTCGTTGAGGCGCCAGTCAGAGGAAACGTCCAAGACACCGTGGAGGACGTTGGAGAAGAACGTTTCAAGGAACTTCTTCCTCCAGCAGGTTATGCTCTGCAATAGAACAACAGGGTGTAGGAACAGAAAGTCAGAATCCATTTTTCTCATTCTTTTAAAGTAAAATTATTGCTGTACGCTAACCTGGTGTCACCCCTCCTGTTAGCTCCACTGGGACCACCTCTCCAGTTCTCAGCATCCTTCCTCAGTGTATTCCTTGAAAACCTGAGTGAATCCCATTGCTCTCTTCATCCTCCTTCTGGCCTAATTTAAACACTCACTGGTTTGGAGCTGGGCCATTTTTTTTGCCTATTAAAAACCATGTCACCAGCAATTTTCTTCCAGAGCACCTATTTTCCCGGCTGTCATTAAGTTGTCTGTTAATAATTCTTTTAAGATGATGAAGCAATGAAGCTGCTTCATTTTTTCTACATAAAACCATTCTCCAAACTCAGTCTTCTTCATTTTTCTCATGCTTTCTAAGACATCAGCTTATTTTTTTTTGCCAGCATGGGTGTAAACATGATATAAGATACTGTTTTTATCCTCTGTTTCACTGATAATCTCTGAAGACAGATTTGCTCTTTTCACAAACTCACTGTGGGGAGATGAAGGGTGTGGCTGTGCACTACACTTCCTTCATGAACCACGTTTCACAAAATGTATTACCAGGATCACACCTCGGTCCAGAGCTCTACAAACACATAAACAGGCGCCAGGAATTGCTTGGAGGCAGCCAGAAACAAAACCTCATGGTAAAAAGGAGAAACAGGGCACCCGTGTCGAGCCCCTTCTCCCACCAGAGCGTTTCCTCACCTCCGAGTTGGGCGGCCTGGTTTTCATCACATCGTCCCACAGCTTGCGCCAGATGGGCTGTGTCGAGACGCCTGGGGGGAAGAAGCATCAACCGGGCGCTTTCACCCCTCTCCCTCTCCCAGTGTCCTGCTCCGGGGCTTGCTGGGGTGCCGGAGGCCCAGCCGCAGACCGTGCCCGGGTGTGGGATGCAGGGCGGTGTCCCTGGGACCCCTCTGCCTAAGGGCTGCCATTTCCAGCCTAGAGCAGCTCCTCTCTCCAGCTGAGGGTCCCTGGGGCTCCTTCCGCCAGGTTTGGAAGCATCTCCCCAGTTTCTCACCCCATCAGTTTGAGGGGCTCGT
>NW_008240027.1:3094698-3096591 GCF_000691975.1 Corvus brachyrhynchos | reverse complement strand
GGAGCACTGCGAGCAGACGGAGAAAGGCGTGAAGGCGCGGGAGCGGCTGGAGCTGTGTGACGCGCGGGTGTCCTCCCGCTCCGAGACGGAGGAGCAATGCACAGAGGAGCTCTTCGACTTCCTGCACGCCAGGGACCACTGTGTAAGTGCAGCGTCCCTGCTGCGGCTGTGAGCAGAGCTGCCTTCAGCCACGCTGCTGATAGTGCTGCCAGGTCGAGTGTGAGCTGTGGTAGTTGTTCAGTCGCTTTTTCTTGTTTAACGTTGGGTTGTTACAACAGATCTAGCAGGGATTCGGTATGTTATTACACAGTTAAGTAACTCAAACCCATTGCTTGTGTGCAGTAAATCACTCGGCTATTTCAGTCTTGTATTTGCCATTTTACAGTTAAACGTTTTTAACCTGAGCTGAAGCTTTCCAAGGCATCTCAATAACTGTTTTGAATGACTTGTTGCAGAACAAGAGCCAGGGGCTGTGAGGATGTGTGCATTGGTGGCCCAGAAAACCAAGAGGCTGGTGGTGACACCCTGCTGATTTCCATCCCTAAACCATGAGTTACTGAGGGCTCTCTCTCTCTTTGCAGGTTGCTCACAAGCTTTTCAGTAAGCTGAAGTGAAAGGGGGCATAGTTGACCATCTGCTTCCACAGCCAGTGCCAGTGGTTCCTGGATCACAGTTCTGCTTCCTGCAGTCCATCCTCCATGCTGAGCATGAACGAAACGGCTTCCTGGCAGCCTGTCACTGCCTCTGTGCTCCTGGAAGATGTGCAGCCGTGCAAAAAACCACAAACGTGTTGATGTTCTGTAATTTTCCATATTAAACGTTGAGAGTTCCTGTGGAAGTGCCCTGTGTTTATTTCCTAGTTCTTGTGCTTGACTCGTACTGGGTTAAGATGAAATTGCTGGGTGTCAGAACCCAGGTAAGGGCGGGAGAGTTTTCCTCACCTGTGGGAATATCCTTTTCATGCTGCCGTGATGGACAGCTGCTGCAGGCCAGTCCCATGGGGAAGAATTTGTCTGTTGGAGCCACAAAGGTTATTTCCAAGCCCCTCAAGACCAGTGTTGTTCAAGCAGTATGTTCTGACTAAGACTGAAGGGAGTGACCCTTTTCTAGGAGAGAAAAGTTCCTCCCCACCCTCAGCGGAAAGCTGTCACCTGTCCCTCACTGTCCCCTGCTGCTGCCAGCGGCTGGAAGAGCCTCCTGGCAGCAGCCAGCTCTGCCCTCTTGCCCAGGAAACCAACCCCGTGGCTGTGGAGGCGCGTGTGGGTGGTTCACCTGCTCAAAGCCCGCTCAGGGTCACCGGGGGGGAGCTGAAGGCTTTCTGTGTGAGTTACCAGCCCGTTCTTCTCACCTGGGACTGTCCTGTCCGTGCTCTGCCTGCTCCTTTCACGAGAGAGAATGTTTAGGAGGAAAACAAGGGTATCTCACGGGGTAGAAAATTTCTTGGCTATTCTTCAAAGTGGAATGAAGGCCACCACTATAAATTTGGCTGTTCTTTATCCATGTAGTGGTTCATGGTCCTTTTGCTGATGGATTTCGGATTTTTATTAGGGTAAGCGTACCATGTAAATTCCATCAGGTTTTGGTGTGCGTGTTTTTTCTCCTGTGGCACAGGGCAGGGTCCAGCTGTGCCTGTGCGTTTCTGCTGCAAAGCACGTTTGTTGCCGGACCCTTTTCAGCAGCTGATGCCCAAACCCAGCTCAGCAATCACAGGACGTTTAGGTTGGAAGGGACCTTAAAGGCCATTCAGTTCATCCCCGCGCCGCGGGCACGGACACGCTCTCCGAGCCCTTTGCAGCCCGGAGCCCCGTGCAGCCCGGAGCCCTTTGCAGCCCGGCGCCCTTTGCAGCTCGGAGCCCTTTGCAGCCCGGGGCCCCGTGCCGGCCGGAGCCCCGC
>NW_008240027.1:3090320-3093648 GCF_000691975.1 Corvus brachyrhynchos | reverse complement strand
CCGGGACCAGAGCACCCGCACCCCACGGCGCTGCTCTCACCCCGCTTTTTTCCCCACTAACCCTTTCGCACCCCACTGCAAATCCCCCTCTAAGCCCCCCATTTCACCTCTCGCTGCACCCCCGTGCCGCCGCTCTGTGTGCAGCCGTGTCCACCCAGGGCCCCGACCCCATTCGGCCATTCCCAGAATCCTGGAATCACTGAATATGCTGAGTTCGAAGGGATGCATCAGGATCATCGTGTGCAACTCCTGGCTCTGCGCAGGACGCCCCAGCAATCCCACCCTGTGCCTGAGAGCATTGTCCAAATGCTTCTTGAACTCAGACAGGCTCGGTGCTCTGACCACTTCCATGGGGAGCCTCTTTCAGTGCCCAGCCACCCCGTGGGTGAAAGGCCTTTTCCTGTTACCCAACTTAAGCCCCCCTGTCACAGATTTATGCCATTCCATCTGGTCCTGTCACACTCACACTCCAGAAAGGCCCCATGGACTTCTGCCAGCACGTAACCCAGTGCTGGCTTCTCCCAGAAAAACACGAAGGCTGGCTGGAGGGGCTGGGTACTGGGATATCAAGGTATTTTGTCTTTTAACACCACTTATTTTTCCCCACAAGGCTGCCACGGCCCCCCGCATCGCGTCCACGCGGCTGGCCCTGCACCACTTCGACACGAGCTACAGCCTGCACCTGGGGGCCCTGTGGCCCTCGGTCCGTGCTGGGCTTCTCTGCGAGCAGAAGTACGGGGCCCTCCTCAACAACTTCGCTGCTGCTGACCACGTTCCCCAAGAGCTGGAGCTGCTCAACGCCACCGATTTCATTTCTGAGGCCTCCCAAAAGGCGCAGCAATGGCAGCGGGTTGGAGCTGCAGGGGAAGCAGCCAGAGGGTGCCAGGAGGGCTCTGGTGAGGGCAGGACTGTGATGCAGGCAGAAATAATGACACAGGCAGAGACATCGCCACTGTTTAGTGCCTCCATCAGCTCCAAAATCAAGTGTTACACCTTCCCCAGGGGCGACATCACGCGCTTTCGCCCTGCACGGTGAGACACCCCTGGACAGACCGCCCTGTCTTTGCCAGCCTCAGGGGCTCCTTCCATGTGTCTCCATCCTCACTTCCAACTGCTCTTTTCTTTTCTTTTCCCCTCCAATGTTTGCTATTGTTACGCAAACTGATGATTTCCAGGCCAGATGCTCTGGGGCTCCTCGACTATTACCTCATGGATGCAGCATCTCTCCTGCCAGTCCTGGCGCTCAACGTGCAGCCAGATGACTTTGTCCTCGACCTCTGTGCTGCTCCGGGTGGGAAGAGTCTGGCTCTGCTGCAGACTGGGATTTGTGGTGAGTGTGGGTGGGCATTGCCTTGTTCCCGTGTGTACAACAGGGCTGGAGCAGTGTGCTGTGCCCATTCGTGTCTGACCATTAATAATTTCTGTGTGCAAGAGTTGGGAATCAGGTGTGGTTTTGCAAAAGTGACATTCCCAGTGTGCCTGTTCTGTCCTGTCAGGGCACCTGGCAGCCAACGACGTCTCCGTTTCCCGGACAAAGAGGCTGTACCAGATTCTCCATAGCTATGTCCCCAAAGAAGTCAGGGATACTGTGAGTGTCACGTCCTACGATGGAAGGGACTGGGACCAGGTGAAAGGTGGCACTTTCCATAAGGTAGGTGTTAGGGAACCAGTGAAGATAAACCCATCAATTCACTTCCCTCCTCTTTTTGAGGAAGACAGCAGCTTATCTTTCTGTATAATTGTGTGGTTTTCCATAATCTTAAATGCAGAGAAAGAGAGAAGGCCAAGCCACATAAGGAGTAGGATTTCCACCTGATATCCCTTTCTGCAGGATCTGGTGCATGTGTGCATCTAGACTTTATTTGCCTGTGTAATCCCCCATCCCCCCCAGAAATCTTGTTCTTGTCCATCACCTGGAAGGGGTTAAATGTGAAGATTAGATAATTCTGGCTTCTCAGCTATGTCCAGCCCCAGGGGCTGGGTTTGGTGTTCCAGAGGTTGCATTGGGTACTCCTGGAGCTGGGTTGGGTACTCCGGGAGGCGTCGCTGCAGCAGCACTGCCTGTGTGTGCTGCAGGAACATTGCCAGGGACACACGCAGAGCAGGGACATTAAATGAGGACACGAGTTAGTGCAGGATGTTTTCCAGCATTTTTGCACATTCCCAAAATGCCAAAGCAGCCAGATGATGACAGTTCAGTGTGGTGCACACCTCTGCTTGGGCACTGAGAGCTGCTGGCAGGGGTGGAGGTGGTGGGCACAGGGCTGGCTGCAGGAGGGGATTTGCTGAGCTTGACCTGGGCAGGAGTCTGAGGTGGGACCTCTGCTGCTGCAGGTGCTGGTGGATGTGCCCTGCACGACAGACAGACACTCTGCCATGGAGGAGGACAACAACATCTTCCACAAGAGGCGAACCAAGGAGCGTCAGATGCTGCCCATGCTGCAGCTGCAGCTGCTGATGTGAGTGAGCTCGGTTGTGTTGTGTTCCTCGGGTGCTGGGAGCAGCTCTCCAGCACTGAAACCTCTTCTTACTCTGTCTGTCCCCAACTGGGAAATGTGGAAACCACATGTAGTTTTCTGGCAGTAGTTGGAACACATCAAATCACAGTAAGTGTAAGAAAGTGCAGGTGTTCCTGGTCAGGTCAAGTGTCCTGCTGTCCCCAGCAGTAGCTGTAGCATATAGGGAGAAGGGTCTAAGGAACAGGATGGGTGCAGTTGTTTTGGGTGGTGATCTCCTGGGTCCTGGCACCCTGGAGGATTCCTGAGTGCCTGCTTCTCCCAGCACTCGACAGGTGCTGGAAAGTGCCACAGCTTGTCACTGTGTGCTGTGGCAATAAGGAAACAGATTAGAGAGTCCCATGGCAGCACTTGAACTGCAAGAATTCCTTCCCCTGTATGTGTATCCCGTTCCTTTGAATGTGACTGCAGGATTACACCTTCCAGCTGCTCTCCAGAAGCATCTCTCCCACGTTAAATTCTTTATCAATTTAAGTATCTGTTTGACTCATTGCCCTGGCCCAAAACACTCCTCATGTTGCAGTGACCCAGACTGCCGAGCCTGTGGAGTTCAAGGGGGGTTTGTCTGTCACTTCCTATGAGTTCCCTGTTGGCTTCCCAGTTTCGGTGGGTGGGAATGCCCATGTCCCATAGAGACCTCCTCATCCCGTGACCACGCATATGTTCACCTTGCCTGCAGGGCTGGGATCCTCGCCGCGAAGCCGGGAGGAGAGGTGGTGTATTCCACGTGCTCCCTGTCCCCGCTGCAGAACGAGTGTGTGGTGGAGAGGGCACTGGACATTGAAGAAGACACGTTCAAAATCAGTATCCAC
>NW_008240027.1:3086139-3090296 GCF_000691975.1 Corvus brachyrhynchos | reverse complement strand
CGCACGTTTTCTTTCGTCTCAGACTGCCGGCTCGGGGAGCTTGTCCTGCCTCACCTCGCAGCCAACTTTGGGCCGATGTATTTCTGCAAATTACGTCGGATGTAGAAGGGGCGACAGACTCTGTCCATCTGCTGTCAGGAGATACCCCAATCTTTAAGGGAGAGCAGAACTGCTTTATATTTATTTTTCTTTCTAAAATGTCCCAAAGGAAGTCTGCTTTTTTGCTGTAGACATGGGGAATAAATGAGAAAGACCTGCTGTGGTGTTTCCTGAATATTTATCTGTTTGAGACTGAGGTGTTTAATCTAGGAAAGAGAGAGGTCTTATTAGAGGGAGCTAGTTATCTGCCTGTGTGGGACAGGATAAATGGCCCTGCTCTCTCCCTCCTGTCTGCTTTGATCCTACATGAGCAGGTTTGGGTAAACAAACACCATCTGGGGATCTCAGCCTTTCTGTCGGGGATCTCAGCCTTTCTGTCCGGGATCTCACCATCTGCGTAAATGAGTTGCATCTGTCTCTCCTTATCTCCTGCCTTCAGAGAGAGCAGCCTGAGGTCCTGAAATCAGGGGTTCCTAAGAGTGCCCCTCCTGTGGGGTTGGAAATGTGCTTGGGATGCTGGAGATCTGGTGCTGTGGAGAGGCCAGCGACTGTTGCTGTCCCTCACATCTAGCAAGGCTGTGGATAAGTGTGAATGTTCCCATGCTAGATGCCATTTAATGTCCAGTAGGCAGGTGTTTGTATGATTCTGAGTAGTGACTTTGTTTATAGAATCATCACCTTCAGTGAAGGATTACTGGAGCTCATGATAAGAGTTGCTTAATAGTTAAATTTTTATTTTTATGAGCAAAATATAGTGATGGGAAGTGACGGACACGGCTGTATTCCTCATGGGGCAGCCCACAGTTACATCCTTATGAAGTTACTCCAGTGCCAGCAAGAAAATACTATTGAATTTCTGTAATCCTTCCCTCACAGCACCGCCCTGCTGTGAGAGGCAGCACTGACGGAAATGGGGGTGAAGGGCTGAACCCACATCCATGGCCATCCCTGCAGGAAGGTGCAGCTCCTAGATTTATCACTGTTTGAACCTATCTTAAGCCAGTTCCTGCAGGGCATCCTTGGTTCCTTATTGGCAAGGAGAGGGGTCAGGAGGTGGCGTTTCCTTCCTCCTCCCCTCCTCAGTGTAGTCTCTGCACTGCTGGTGGCAGTCGTGCAGCGCCGTCCCTTCTCCTTGGGTACCATGGTGACTATGCCACTCTCTTGTCACGGCTGAGGGTCTCCACCTCCTTCATGAAGCGCAGGCACAGCTCCTCCTGCCACGGCAAGGCCACGCACTGCACGGCCACGGGCAGCCCCACAGCTCCTGACACAGCCTGTAGTGGGTGCACAAGCAGTGAGGGGTCATCTGGGGGGTTCAGACCTCCAGCAGATTTTGGGGACTTGATTTAGGCCTGTGACTCATCCCAGAGAGTGTGGAGGTTGGAGTTTGAGCCCTGTTAATGTGCTGGGCAGAGGGAAGGTTCTTGCTCTTCTGTGATGGAAATGCTTGCCAAATCTAGGGTAACATGTTTGAAACACCTTCCCCCGCACACACCCCAGCCAGCTCTGCTTTGAGCTGTCTTGTAGGCAGATCCCTTTTCCTTCAGCATCCTCATTCCTGATCCATGCTCCAGTGACAGCCTGGGCTTGGTTGAAGGCGTCATGAAGCAGGGGGAAAGTGCAGTGCAGTGCTGTGGGCTGTGGCTGTTGCAAGGACCTGCTCCCAGAAGCTTTGCTGCATTGCTCCTTGCTGGCTTCAACCTACCCAGCCTGGGGGAGATCCTTTAGTCCCCCCAAAGCTTAGTCACTTAACCATTTGGGGGCTTGGGCAAAAAACAAGGGGTGTATTCAAGGTGGATTTGGGGATTAGCAAGGGTGTATAAAAAAGATACGAATTTTTTTGCCCTGTGCCCATGCTGATGGAGATATTTAGGAGCCCTTGATATCATTGAAACTGTTACCTGAGCTTCCGTCAGCAGTCTCTGCTCCACACTTCCCATACCTGTTTCAGTGTCCGGTCCCAGGGGTCATCACAGCATCCTTGGTAAAGCTTTAGCTCTTCCTCATCAGCCTCTGTCACGGTGCTGACAGGAACAACCCCGGCGGGGAAGTTCAAGACGTTGTACAGCATCGTGGAGGAGATGGCAGCTGAGAGAAGCAGGAGAGGATGCAGGCAGTCACAGCCTCCTGTCTTACTTCAAACTTACACATTCCATATTCACTGAAGCCCCTGAGAACTATGTGTCTGTCTCCACCTGCTCAGAGAGCTCTTTAGAGTTACTTTTCCTTCCCAATTCCCATAAAATGCTTGGGTGGGCAGTGAAGCTCCATGGTGGTGGATGTTTCCCTTCAGTCTCAGACACTGTGGTTCTCTGCCCTCCTGGGAAGGCCCCAAACTCACTTACTGAGGAGTTTCCCAGGGTATCCCGTGGTGAAGGCTGGTCCCAGGACAGGGCACAGCACAACGTCCAGCTGGAGTTCCTTCCACCGGGCGATGAACTGGGAGCGGTACACCTGGGCGAGGAGAGGGGGATGCCATGGAGCCATGTCCATGCCTGGAGCATCTCAGCCTCTCCAGGCACAGCTGAGGAAGCAGCAGCAGGCAGCAGTGCTTGAGGGATGAGGCAGAGGAGTGTGTGTTTGCCTCCACAGCATGTGGCCAGACCGTGGCCAGGAATTTGAAAGGTCCCACTTCAGCCATCCCCACTCCCAGGACAGCCTTCATTGTGCCTGGGAATGAGCACTGCAGGCAACCAATGAAGTCCTGTCTGGGCTGACTCGAAAGCCCATCTACCCATTCCTACCCTTCTTTGTGCATTTCCCTCCATCTTGTCTCCTCCCCAGCAATCCCTCCCCTGCACAATCCCTTTCCAAACCGATGACTTTCTGACCTGGTGCTTGCCACAAAGCCTCAACTTGTGGCATGATGCCAGAGAGTAAAGTTCTCAAAACACACCTGTATTTGATGGTGATGATTCCACATCTCCTTCACTGACCTGCAAGTGGAAATCATAGCAACATCTTTAAGCTTTAAGAGGATGAGGAATTGCTTAAATAGTCCTCTGGATTGATAAGCCCTGGTGATTTTGGCAATTGCTTAAAACAATACAGGTTTCACAATCTTCCTAAAGTTTCCTTTGGCATCTGGCCAAGCAATTAAACAGCAAATGTCTGGAAGTGCTGGAGAGAAGGTTTCCCTGATGGGCCTGGATTTAATACTCATCTCTTCCACAGGCTTCCTGTAATGACCTTATCCATTCAAATGCCTCATTCCTGTCAGGATATCACTAGAGGCAGTGAAGCCATGTCCAGCAATGAAGGACAACCCCTGCAGAGAGCTGATCACAGCCTGTTGTGAATCCAGTCCCCCCAGCCATGGATGCCTAGAGGAGAAGGTACCACCCATTTCCATGGACATCCATGAGGACAATGCCATCTTACCTCATTCCTGCCAAGGCACTCAGGTAGGCAGCCAGGCGGGGAAACTGGAAAGGCAGGAGGATCCTTAGGGACATGTAGTGGGGGTGCAGTTACTTGTGTCACCCTGGGAAGCCCCCATTCCTCTCCTGAGGGACAGGGACTCACCAGAGGCTTAAGAAGCAGAGCCAGCAGCTTCTTCACCAGCCTCGGGATCTTGCAGGAATTCACCTGTGGTTTCAAGCCTGGATCAACAATATCTCCTGTGCTGAGAGATGACAAGAGGATGGGGTCATGCCACAGAAGCTGTTTGCCCTTTCTCAGAGGCCTGGGTGTTTCCTGTTTGGGGTGGGAGAGCTGGGCTCATTGTGCTTGTGCCGTGCTCATGGAGTGGGGCTGCAGGTGTTGGCAGCACTGCTGCCAGAGGGCTCCTACTTACAACACGTCCAACCAGGCACGGCCTCCATCAGCAAAAAAGGTCTTAAAAAACAGTTCAGTCATGACATAGGGGATCCGAGGAGGAGAGAAGGGCACCAGCTGCACCAAAACACAAGATTATGTTGCGGCCTGGGGTTGTGAAGAGTTTCCAAGACCCAAATGTGGATATTCCTCAAAGGCAGAGAAGCACCTCCCTGGGCTCCACATGCCAAGAGAAGCCTTGCCTCAACCCTTTTCCATCCAGCCATCTCCCCATGAGATTA
>NW_008240027.1:3084891-3086126 GCF_000691975.1 Corvus brachyrhynchos | reverse complement strand
TGCTGGTTGCCCATGAGATGCTCTGCTCCCCCAAGCAGGGCTGTCTCTGCCTGGTGTTACGTGGCTGGGGTAACCTAATCCCATACCTCTGCTGGGTCATTTTTCCCGCAGCTGGGCTTGGGAGCTGCGTCTGGTTTCTGAAGGGTGATTTCCTCAGCGTGGAGTGAGGCTGGGGACACCCTGGGGAGAAGAGCAGGGGGTGGTGGTGCTCACCTGGTGCCCAGCTGCCTGCAGAGCATGCCTGGTTTCCTTCACTGCCCTCCTCATGCAGGGGGGCAGCGGGAAGTAGCCGTCAGTGTCGTAGTACCCGACCCGCAGGGGAGTGGAGCTGGAGTACACCTGGAGCAAGGAGACACCACGTTAGCGTTCCTATTTCTAATGGGATTGCTGTGAAAATCCTTTAGACATACACCATGGACCAGGTCTGGGATCAAGACTGGATCCAGCCACATCCATGCTCCATCAAGAAAGCAAGGGGGGCCTCTCTGAACCTTGTGATGCAGTGGGAGGGTCTCCCCTACTCCTTGTAGTTCCCTATTAAACTCAGATATGAACTGTTGGCCAGTCTGGGACTAGGGTTGGACTCAGCTGTACCTAGACTCTGTCAGGAGTTCAGAAAGCAAGGGGGTCCTTTCTGAACCTCGTGGTTCAATGGGAGGGTCATCCCTGCCCTTTGCATCCTTGTCCTTTGCATCCCCAGACTCCATGCAAATCATTCCAGAGTTGATTTTCCTCTGGATGCTCCATCTTCGTAATGAGTAACAGAGTGAACCCTGTCATTGAACTTGGTCACCCTTCTGCAAATTTATGTTAAAACCTGATTATTCCAATGCCTTTGCCGGTGATTCTTTAGGTGACCTAAATCACTCATTCGTGACACCCACCCTGCTGGGGGTAGGTCTGCTCCCATGCTGACACCCACTGCAGAAGAGGGCAAGAGCTCCAAATGTTAAGGAGTGACTAATTTTCTGGTTTGCTAATTATAGGTACCCTTTCCAAATGTCTACCCCTGCCTTTTTTTCCAGACCCCTCTTCATCCCACCCTTCAGAAAAAACCCAGCTACTTCAAATCAGTACATTCAACCACTGCTGCAAAGGATGGAGGTGGAAAAACCTTCTGCAGCTGCTCTGCTGCAGAGGGAAAGTAAATGCCCTCAGCTAAGAGATTTTGTGCAGCAGTTTCTGATCCTGTCTCATCTTGCCCTAAAGATCTCCAGCTATTTGCTCCCAGTATT
>NW_008240027.1:3075608-3084870 GCF_000691975.1 Corvus brachyrhynchos | reverse complement strand
CTGGATTCTCTCAATTCAATAAGCTGCATTCCAGCTGAGAAGACAGACAGGATAACTACTGATTTGCCTATTTTTTTTTCATGAGAATTATGAATTGTGCCCTCAAAGAGAGCTATTTTACTGAAAACCAGTATTGTAGAGGTAACTGGACCCTTCAGGAAGGTGTGTAGCACCCTGGGGGGAGCCAGGGCTCGCTGACTGAAAGCCTCACCTCCTCATTGAAGGGGATGGGGGGCACGGAGGGGTCCAGCTGGAACATCTCCTGGCACAGCAGCGCCTTCATGCACAGGGCCAGGCTGTCCACGTCCCTCGCCATGGGCCCCAGTGCACAAGGGACTGGATGGGACAAGAGCAAACACCCACACTGAGCAGATGGATGTGCCAAACACCGTCCCACCCCTCTGCACAGCCATGCTGGGGTGAGCAGGCAGTGAGGGGTGTTTCAGATGGACTCCAGGCAGGCCTTTGTTGTCTTAGGTTTTCTTCTGGCCTGCAGGAGAATATCAGGCTCTCCACAGGATCCAGGGAAAATGAATTTATAATTCATGTACCTGCCAGGATGCCATTGATAGGGCCAGTCACTCCAGATAGGCTGTGGGAAAAGAAAAAGCAGTATATTGTCACTTCAGTAATGGGGAAATATTCCCAGTATGTTTGAATAGCATAGTGGGGTCTCCAGCTCAGGACCAGAAACAGAAAGAACTTATTTCAAAAATTCGAATTGAGTAGTGCAAAACAGGAACTTTTGGCCAAAATAAAACAAACAAACAAACCTAAACCCCAACAAATCTTAGTTTTGGTTTAACCAAAATTGTTCCCTTTTGGCATTATTTAACTGCTTTGGCCCCCTTTTACTTTTAACTCCAGGCTAGATTTACAATGAAAATGTGCCCATTTCCCACAAAATCTAACCATGCTGTCTCCCGGGAGAGGTTTTGAGCAAAGCAAGCCACCCTTTAAGAGCCACTCTCTCTCCTCCCTCCAAGTACTCGCCCAGTACTTTGCCCCTTCGGCCAAGCTTGACCATGAGGAGGGTTGGAAGGGCAGACCCAGCACCCACCTGAGCCTCTCAGCCGTGGGTTTGAGGCCACAGAGCCCGCAGAAGCTGGAGGGCAGGCGGATGCTGCCGCCGACGTCGGAGCCGATGCCCAGGATGGAGCCTCCCCCCGCAATCAGAGCTCCCTCCCCGCCTGAGGAGCCCCCAGGGCTCTTCTGGTGGTTGAGGGGGTTCAAGGTCTGGCCAAAGATGGGGTTGCTGCAGTCATAGCTGGAGAGAAAAAAGCCAGGGAACAGGCTGTGAGGGACGGCTGAATGCTTTGGGTTTGTTTGCTTTCCCTTGCAGGGAGCCTGTGTGGCAGAGCCAACCCCATCCTTCCATCCCATAAGTCCCTCAGGACATGGCTCATTCCCATGAGCCTCTGCTCTCCCTCCCATGCACAAGTGCACTTGATTTCTCTTAACCCATGGTAGGTTCTTCCCCTCTTAATCTTATCTGACAGCTCTTTCAGTTGAGATTTTTGCCAGATAATGGAAGAGGGACTCTCCAGGCCACATCTCAGGAGCCAGGGAGGGGCTTGTCCAGGGACCTACAGGCTGGGTTTTTCCTTCAGAAGCACAACCAGAGGGAAGATTTTTAATGATGTGTGTCACCTGAAGAGGGATTGTGGCACGTTGGTCATTGCAAATGGGATGGCCCCTTGTCTCTTCAGGACCTTGACCAGGACGCTGTCTTCCTCCATCAGAGTGCCCAGGCACTGCACAAGCCCACAGGTCGCCAAGTGCCCCTGCAGAGAGGAGAAGTGACAAGGGACACGGTCAGTGCAGTTCCCTTGCTCTTTTGGAAGGATCATCCGGTGTTCCTTCAGGGGCTGTGTGTTTGGTACCAAGCCACTC
Source organism: Corvus brachyrhynchos (assembly GCF_000691975.1). Classification (NCBI taxonomy): domain Eukaryota; kingdom Metazoa; phylum Chordata; class Aves; order Passeriformes; family Corvidae; genus Corvus; species Corvus brachyrhynchos. The sequence goes on along the minus strand of NW_008240027.1, from coordinate 3,082,977 downwards.
CCTTGCAAGCCCTTGCTCAAAGGGCCAAGGACTCCCTCTCCTTCCATCCTTGGCAGAGAGCTGGGTTAAAGCTTCTCCTGAAGCTCTCCTTGCTCTTTTCCATGCTCCTTTTCTCCTGTGACCCAAATGCAACTCCCTACTCCACAGGTGCACTCGCTCAGGAGCAAACCCAGCATCCTGCTGTCCAAGTGAATCCATCAGTGGATGTCCAGGGAAGGAATAATCCCAGGTAAACAGAGTGTGACCTTTTTTCAGTTAGCCTTGGTATTTGGGGCTTGCTTTGGGCTTAGAGCCCTCAACCTTAGTGCAGCCTGTACTGTGTCACGTATCAGAGGAGAAATCATTTGTGTCTATAACTATTCACCCCTGTTTTTTATCTGCTGATGGAGGTTTGTGCTGCTTTTGGCCAGGGTAGAGTTTATTTTCTTCACAGTAGCTACTTCAGGGCTGTGTTTTGGACTGTGTGCTATAAACAGTGTTGATAACACAGGGATGTTATTGTTATCACTGAGCAGGGCTTGCACAGGGCTTCTTGTACCACCTCACCAGTGAGCAGGCTGGGGGTGCACAAGAAACTGGGAGGGGTCAGCCAGAATAGCTGATCCCAAGTGACCAGAGGGACATTCCATACCATATGGAGTCATGCTCAGCATATAAAGCTGGGGGAAGAAGAAGGAAGGGGAGATTTTGTGGAGATTTTTGAGGTGATGGCGTTTGCCTTTCCCAGTTACCATCACACATGATGGAGCCCTGCTCTCCTGGGGGTGGCTGAACACCTGCCTGCCTGTGGTGATTTAATTCCTTGTTTTGCTTTTCTTGTGTTCACAGTTTACCTAATAAACTGTCTTTATCTCAACCCACAAGTTTTCTCACTTTTAGCCTTTCTATTCTCTCTCCCCCCATCCCACTGGGTGAGGAGTGAGTGAGGGAGTGAGGGAGTGAGTGAGTGAGTGACTGAGGGAGTGAGTGACTGAGGGAGTGAGTGAGTGCCTCCTGGGCTGCAGCTGCCTCAGACACAGACAGGTTTCCTGTGGTGCAGGCAGGGAGGGATTGGGCCCCTTCCCCATTCCCTGTGTCCCACCACTTCAGCACCCAGTCCAGCCCACGATGGGACACTCCACAAGCACAAAGGGAAGAACCTTGTGGCCGATGTGATCCTTGATGCTGACAGGGATGCCGTAGAGCAGCCCTTTCTCCTTGTGCCGTTGTATCTCCTGGAGCTGCTCCTCACACTCTGAGATAAAGTGTCGCAAGCAGTTTGTCTGCTGGGTCACTTCCAGGGCCTTTGTTGGATGTGTGGAAGAACAGGGGTTAGATAAGAACAGCATCATTACACAGCTGCATTCAGTAGCTACCTTGATCTACAAAATGTGGCATAAATAACCCTCAAGCCATCTCAAAGGACTCTCCCAGTGATGGATCTGACCTAGGAGACACAGCATGTTTTTCTCTAAACAGCTGCTACATTAAAGGCTGGTCATAATCCAGCTCCAATGAGCTTTTTCAGCCACCAGCACACACACCATGGTGTGGAGAATGTAAAAGATTTGCTTTGTCCATCTCACTGTGGATGGACACTCACCTTCTCTAAGTAGGTGTAGAGGACAGTCCTGGGGGACAGAGACCCTTCCCGGAGTCTTCCAGTGAGTTCCAGCAGGGGCAGGGACAGGATGGCATCTGTCTGGACACTGGGGACCTGCAGAGAGGGGGAAGATGAGGGGGATCCAGGGCAGCAGCTCCAGTTACCCTTTGGCTCAGAGGATAGGGTTGTTAAGTTTTGTCAACATTATCAACAGAGCTAGCTGGAAAGGCAGATCCTGCACGTGGGGGCTCAGACCTTGAGCTGCCAAGTATTTTATCCTGAGTTTGGATGTCACAAACAGGATGCAAACACAGGAACCCAGGTGTAGAAGGGCTTTGTCCATCCACTGCAGCAGAGGACATGGCAATGCCTTCCTCCTGGCGCAGTGGGATTTACCCACTGACCAAAACATAACCTCAGCTGAACAAACACTGCCCAGGGCAGGAGGTACCAAAGTCCTTGTACACAAGTCTCAGGCTGTCCCTTCATCCCTCAGAACAGGTACAAGCAGTGCAGGACAGCCCAGGCTGAGAAAAAACATTTAATAGCTCCAGCCCATCAAACTGCAAGGAAGTCAGCAGGGACTCACAGGTGGCCTACTCAGGTAAAGAAGACTGGCAGTTCTCAGTGCCACCAGGTTTTTAGAGGTTTTATATCATATATTTATATGTATATAGATATATATTTAAGAAAAAAGGCTGTAGAGATATGTATCACTTGGAGGCTTTATCTCCAGGTATGTTACCTGTGTAAACATGAGCTGGTTTATCCAGTACGTATTCAGAAGTGAATGGAGCAGAATGGAAAGATGGTTAGAAATGCAAGTTGCAGTAGGAATTCAGGGCTATGCTGGTTGGATGCCTGGCTCAGTCACCCCCACATCACCTCCTGGTTGCTCCCAGGGAACACTGAAAACCCTGTGCTTCATTAGTGTTAAGTTAGACCAGGCACCTTCTGGGCAGCCTGATGGGAGGTGCCACTGACTGGGAACACTGCAAAAGTTCTTTTGGAGACACCCCAAGAGCCATCCAGAGGCCAGGTTTTAGAGACAAAAGTGTAGGACTGTGAACAGATGTGCAAACTTAGAGTTAAGTAGAGGAAAAATCTTTCTTGCTTCTACCCATTATAAGCAAGAGACATTTGCAGATCGTGAAAGAACTGGAGTTTACATCAATGAAGTTCTGGTGCATGATCACCTGAGTTGTTCAAAAACCTCATCTCAGTGAGTAATTCACATTGCCCAAGCTGTAGGCTCCCACCACATCTCATCCAGCTTGAGGAGGGCAGTGATCTCCCTTTCTCCCAAGGTACCCTTTCCTCTTGTTGAGGGCTGCTGGCACATCTCCTCCTTATAAAAGCTATGGGGCCATGAGCTGGACGGAGGAGCTGAAGGACAACATCAGCAGACACCCCAGTGGGACTCAGACCCCCCAGAAGGACGGGTTACCTGCTCCCTGAACTGCTGGACAGCCTTTGCCATTTTCTTCATACCCTCATCTCGGGTCCTCCGAGCCTCTTCCATTTTCTTCTGGATCATCTTTTTGCCCAGCCATTTCCAGAGCACCAGGGCTGCCAAGGAGCCGCCAAGCAGGGTGAGGGCAGCAGAAGTGTCCACCTTCCTCTCTGGCAGGAGCTGTCTCAGCAGCTGCTGGACCATCGTGTGTGTTTCTGGTCTCCAGGGATGGAATGAGGAAGAAAAGCAAGGCAGGTGCAGGAGACCTTCCCTGACTCCCCAGGCCCATCCCTCCCCCCAGCACCACTATTCAGGGTCAGCAAATAGTTCAGATAGTTCAGCCCAAAGCTGACCCCTGCAAAGCTACCGTAGGTGGAGCATGCAGTGAAAATGATTAACCACTAAATGCAGAATGCAAAGTTTGGCCAATGAACCTTGGGTTCATTGGGGTGTTGGGTTTATAGGGGCTTTCTGGGCTGTGGGAGGTTCTCCGCTGGGGAGGACCGTACGGTCAACTGAACAAATGAAGCAAGGGAATAGCTGCTCTCCTATTTCCTGTGTAGCCTGAGAGGACAATGGGAGAAGAGGAAAACCAGCTTGAAATAAGAAGTCTTCCCTGCACAGGGCTGGGGAGTGGCATGCCAAGTGGATGCCTATCTGTGGGGTACCCTGGGCTCACCAAGCCCCTTCTGCTGCTGCCTTGGTGGCCAGAGGCTGTTTTGGCACTGCTGTGGTGTCCTCAGGCACCAGAAGGAGAGGCTGTTCCACCCTGTGACAAAGCATGCTGGTATTGCCTCAGCAGTGGAAAATCCCGTAGGCTTGCAGGCCAGAAGCAAGCGATTTCCACCAGACATTGGAATGGCTGGTGTCTGACATCTTTCCAGCACAGATACCTCTCACTACAAGCACCAAGAACCACACACTGAGCTGAAGGCAACAATCCAGCCAACATCAGCCATGGTCTGTCTGCAATCTCCTCTGTTGCTTTTGGATGGTGGGTCCTCCCTGTGGGTCTCCTCCTTGGGAGAAGTGTTTAGGCGGCTGTGGATTGTGCATTACAAAACTTTGCAAGCTTCCAGCAGAGTGTGGAACTGGATTTGGATAGGAGGCTGAAGAGCCTTCTCCCTTCAGGGCTACGTGGTCCTCTAGTGCTCATTTTTCCATTGTCATGTCTGTTCTTAGCACTTGTAAGAGTTCACTGCTGTTTTCTGTCACAATTTGTGTCAGCTGGGAATGTTCTTATCTTAGTTCTTAACTAGAGAAATTTATGGACTCTGAACAAAATTGGCTTTGGCGCCCTCAAGGAAACATTCTGGAGCTGGCAGCAATGTGGTAACAAACTGAGCTGGCCTTTTCCTGTGTCCCTTCTAGCAGCACCCTTCCTTGGGGGATGCTCCCTCAGCTATGGCACTGCTGGTGTGACAAGAGCTGCAGCTTGGGGATGCGCCTGCAGCTCATCCTTCTCCTGCTCCATGGTGCTGGCTGCAGCAGGAGCTTCCAGAGGGTGCATGTGAGCAGAGTCAGCATGTAGCAATGCCCAGCCCTCTCCCAGTCCTCATCCAGCCTCCAGGAATCCATGCAAGCAGTTCCTGAGGCAGAGGTGGGTTCTTTGCCTGTGTGACAGCACTGCAACCTCTGTGATGGGCTGAGCAGATGTGGGAGGGTTTCCTCCCTGTGCTGGGAAGTGTCAGGGCACTGGCCTCCCACACCCGCCTGTGCACTGGGATCTGTGCCCTGATCCTGCCCTTTAGACACTTGGTAAATGTTTAACAGAGACAGACACAGCTGTGTCCGGACTGACTTGGCATTTCAAAGGACAGCTTTTTCAGCAGGCACTGCTGCATTTCCAGATGGCCAGATGCTGCTGGGGAAAACCCTTTTCCTATCAATGTGCCAGCATCTCCACATCCTTCCTGAATCCGAGGTCTGGCTCCTCCTGCCACCACAAGGCCACAAATCCAAGGGAATGTAAAGGAGGGAAGTAGAGGGATGTCCCAAGTCCAGTTTCAAGTCCATAGCAGAGGAGACAGACCTGCCTGACTTGCAGATTGATGTTCACTCCTCCATGTTGGTTTTGTCACCTGAGTTGATCCAGGTCCAAGGTCAAGCCCACTAGTGGAGTTCAGATGACAACCATGACCCTTTTCAAAGGGAGAGTCAGCCCGTGGGATTTCTGATCTGGGATTTCATTGTGGCATCCACAACACGTCCTTCACTTTGGACCATCCCAGAAAAAGGCAGTTAAACCAAGTCAGAGAGTCCCCTCGTGTCCCCAGCAAGAGCTGCACCATCCTTGCTTGCAAGAGCAAAACTGCACTGATTCACTGTCAGCAGGTTCAGCTCTCAAGCAGGCTGGGTCTTGTCAGAAATTTTTATAACTGAACTGTTTTCTCTCCAATTTGGTAAGAAATATTTTTAAGTCAGCCTTGATTAAAATAACAAAGAATGAATCCTGACATCTGTGTCTTGTGTTCATGTATTTGTAACCAAACACCCTGATGCTCTTTTTAAAATGATTTACAAAACGAGGCGTATTAACTATGCTGCTCTGAAAGAATTCTAGACATTTTACAAAATACTGAAATCATAGTGAAATGCACTGGACCCCTCCAGGGAACTTGTTCAATCTGGTTCAGAGGGCTGAATAAATGTTTTCTGGGAACTCTCCAGTTTCTGACTCATTTCAGCCTGGAATATCCATTGGAAGCATAACACTTTCCTCAGTTCCAGGCCAGCTCCACTGGCACTCACAGAGCATAACAGCTGCTAAGAAACTTGCCACTGCCTAAGCTGCACCTTTCCAAATACCACGAGCATCAGTTGAGAGGTGAGGGTCTGCCTCTATCAGCTCTTTTTCACCTTGCTCACCCAGGACCCTGCTGGCTTTTCCTGAATAAACTGCGATAGGATGGGAACAGAGAACTCCCATAGCAATCCTCAGACCTCTGACAGCAGGGGCTGCTTTCTCTCCTGACCGTTCCCACATTTTCCCCACTTTTGTGGGTATTTCACTCTTTTCCTTTAGCCTTTCCATAGCCAGGTGGGTTGTATGAATCCTACTTAGAACTTGTCCAGCAAGACAGAGACATGATCAGAAAGGGTGCTGCAGAGAGCTCTTAGTTCTTCACCAGGAGTCCAGGAGCATCCCTACTTCTTCCATCATGTCTGGTGTCTTGCACAGGTCTGTCCCCACTGAGTGACAGCTGAGACTCCAGTGCCCTGAGGGTGAGGGACTGGGATGTTCCCAGCTGCTCCATGGCTGGGCACAAAGCTTACAGCAGCAAACTGGGCTTTCACTGGTCTCCCGTGGGGAAGTAGGGAACGTAGGAAGCTGGAGAACAATAACAGGAAAGAAAGAAAGAGCAGATTGAGATTCTTGGAGGGGTGAGGATTTGTGCAGTAAACAGCTGTTTCAGAGGGAAAGATGTACCAACCCTAATTCTTGCTGTTTTTGTTTTTCCACGGTGAGCCTTGTTATATTCAGGTGTTTCAATTCACCCACTTTTAAACATTTGCTTTAAGCTTTTCAACTTCCACCTTCCTTGAAACTTATTTGAAGTGAATGTCTGGGGTCCTGGGAATGTTTGTATCCCTAATTTTCTCCGCCACTGCCTGCTACATAGGGAGCTCTGTGTGCTTTGGATACTGTAAGGGGACAACTGACCCGTTCTAACCACTCATGTTCTGCTGGTGCAAATCCTTCTAGAGAGTTTTATTTGCTCCTGGTGTTGTGACTACACACCAATGTGAACTGCAAACAAAAGAAAAAGTCCTGCAAAATAAAATAAAACAAAATAAAATCCCTGGATTTCCTGATACCTCAATCTCTCAACTTTGCTTGGTTATTTATCTGGCTGCAGAATAGAAGATGGATTAAGGAGGGCAGATTTAAAGTATTCAAATAAAGAGGGAGGAGGAAAAAGGATCAAAGACCGCCTCCAGGACATTGTGCTGAATATGAAAGAAACTAGTAAAAACAAAGCCCTTTTGGCTCAAGCAGCATTTGTACATAATTCTCTGAGACAGAGCAAAGCCTGGACTTTGGTCAGTGCCAGGCAGCTGGACAAGCACTCTGCAAACACATGGTGCAGGTCTGCAAGGGCTGCACAGCCCGAGCTGACAGCTCTTGGTGAAGGAGCTGCAGCAGGGCTGGAAACAGCAGCACTGTGCTGGTGGGTGTGGAAGAGGCTGACATTCCTTCTCCAGCCTGGAGGAGGTCTGGGGGAAGAACTCTCCTGAAAACTTAAAGTTATACCCTGCTAAAGGCCTTGCTCTGCTAGTGTTTCAGCCTCTGAGCTCACCAGACTGCTCTCAGCATCATCCTCCCCACTTTC
>NW_008240027.1:3069671-3075539 GCF_000691975.1 Corvus brachyrhynchos | reverse complement strand
TTTTTGCAGCAATGACAACTGATGTCATGGACAACCCGGCTGGAGAAGGGCCCTGAGTTTTACCCAGGAAGATGCTTTGCTCTCTGCCCAGTTGAGGAGCTTACCTGGTCTCTAAATTCCTGGGCAGACCCTAAGTCAGGTCCAAACATGTATCTTATTTCCCTCACACCTTTTCAACCTTCTTCTTTGCATGTCTTCTCCACTTCATCCACTTCAGCGCCAGGAGAGCTTTATTGGAGCATCCATGCACTCTACTTCAGCATCTACTGGATCATAGGAAGAAATTCCCTTTGGCTGCTGGGTCTGGGAGCAAGTGCTGCAGGATCCTGAGATCTAGTGACTAGCTGGAGGCAGGAGAGAGGAGAGCGGGAGGAACAGCAAATCCCTGCTAGAGCCATCCACAAGGAGCAGCTGGAATGCAGAGCACAAGTATGCCTGGGGAAATTCCTTTTAGAAACAGGACTTTTTCACCTGGCTCAGCCTTGCAAAGATATGGAGAGATACAGGAGTGAAGGACACAGTCCTTTCCTTGCAAAACAAGGTCTGTGCATGCTCACATCTAGCCAGGAGCGTTACCTGAGCAGATTACGACTTTAATGGAGAGCTCCCATCTTCCCGATGAGAGTTCAGCTAAAGACCCTTTGCTCCTGGCCTGAGAGGGTCACAGTCATTCCACAGGCTCCCCCCAGGCAGGGGTTCCGTGGCTGGTGCCCCCGGCAGCAATCCTGCAGAGGCAGAGCATCTCCTCGGAGCAGGGTGTGCCATGGAGCTTCCTCCGGCTCCGCTGGGGTCAGAGGGTGGTGAGTCAGGCTGTGTGACTGTCACGCTCGCTCTGTGACTCAGACCTGCTGGTGGCCACGGCAGGCAGCTGGGTGACTGCAGCAACCCCGAGCAGCCCCGGGGAGGCAGATGAGTACCAAGGGCAGTGTCACCCCTTGCCTCTCTCCCTTTGCCTGCAGGCTTGGGGAAAGAATCACCCTAATGATCGTCGCTAATGAGCGTGCCTTGTTTCAACACACACTTGTTATTCAAAGCATCTCCTTCACCACTCCCACTTTCTCCTCCAGCCTCTTCCGCCACTTTGAGAGTGAAGGATGGGCCAAGAAACAGCACACAATCGTCACAGTGTTGTTGGAAGCACCCAAGAGTGGAATGGCCTAAGCATAGCCACAGAAATTCTTTCTCGTTTTCCCTAAGCGTTTGTCGGCAATAAACCCCCATCTCTTCCCATTGCTTAACTGGAAGAAATAATGAGGAACAGCAGTGGTGATAGACCCGTTAACATTTCTCACAGCTTATGGTTAAACAGAGAATATTAAGCTTTGCACTACTCCCTGCACAGCTAAACTTCTGGGTGGTGTGGAGATCTAGACAGAAAATGAGTTCAGGAAGCGGACAAGTTTGTGGAGGAGAGCTCTCTTGGCAGCTATTTAAACCCATGGGCTGACTGCAAGTCTTTGCCAAAAAGTCCCTTGGCCAAACAATGGCACAGCCAGGGAGGGAATCCTGCATTTACCAGGTTATACTCTCCCACAAATATCTGCTCCTGCCCACAGCTGGAAGTAAAATAACGCAATAAACAGCTCTTTGGTCTCACAGCATACAACAGATGTCATGAAACTGTTGTTATTGGATCCCTTTGATCCAGCATTAACTCTCAGTCCTTTCTTTTGTTTTTTTGACTCAGTTTAACAATGAATGACAATTTAGACAGAGACGGGATTTTTGCTGACTATTTTAAAAGCAAATTTAGTGCCACTTTATTGAAACATTAGTTCAGAGTCTTCAGCTTACTATCTACTTTGCTCCATATGGAGCGAAGGGCAGGGAATGAAAAGCCATCACATTGGAGGCTGGCTCTCAGAAATCACACATTTCTCTTCGTGCCGTGGGCGAGAGTCTCGACCTCCTTCATGAAGCGCAGGCACAGCTCCTCCTGCCAGGGCAGAGCCACGCACTGCACGGCCACGGGCAGCCCCACGGCTCCTTCCACAGCCTGCAAAAGTTAAGGACAGTGCTGAGTCAGGGCAGGCACGGGACATGGCAGGAAGGGAGGGCAGAGGAAGACAAGTGAGGGCACAGCTCCCAGGCTGACAAACACCAGCCCTGCTGCACCACAGGGTACTGAAACAGTGGATGTGAACTGGGCTGCTAAACAAGCTCCCACTCTCATTAGGGGATGTAGACACGCCTTGGGACAATGTCCCAGAGGTGTCACTCTGCCAGTCATAATCTTCTGCTGAGGCTTAAGGTCTTTACCTCTTTCAGCCTCTTGTCCCAAGGGTCTCCGTAGTGCCCTCGGTAATGCTTCAGTTCTTCTTCGTCGGCTCTCGTGACAGTGCTGACCGGCACCACCCCAGCAGGGAAGTTTAACACGTTGTACAAATTGGTGTAAGAGGTCGCAGCTGGAATACAGAGCATGCAAAATGGCAAAATTTAATGTGCTGGGCCAGCAAAGACCTTCAGATGATAACTTGAGTTGCAGGAATTACAGGCTGAAGTTGCTGGTGCCAAGGAGGCCCTGAAAATGTGCTGCCTCAAAGGGACTTTTGATGGAGATGTTTGGATACCAGGGATCAGAGAGTGACCTGTGCTTTCACCTGTCACTCGTGTGGAGATTAGATGTGCTCTGGGAGGGACCAATTCAGAGTCTGCATCTATCCCTGGGGAAAAATCCCAGCTATCTCTCCAAGATATTCCTGATGTCCAGGTATGAAACACCACCGTGGGGATTTTGGATCCCAAAAGGTCATTGCTAGAGGGATGGAGGACCCTGACTGTTTGCTGGAAGCTATAAAAAACCACCTTTTTCTGCAAGTCACACGCAATGAGCCTTCCTGCTGTTTGCAGGGTCTTGGGAAGTGTGAGAGAGCTGCATCCACAAGAGCCTGTAGCAAAGCTTACCACAGCTGTCCTCACTGCCACTCTCTGCTGCAGGAGTAGCTCTGCGGCTTTCTGCAGCAGAAAAACAGAGAAAACTCACCACTGAACAACGGGGACAGAGTGACCACTAATTGCTGCCCATAATAATCCAAACATCTGCAGCTCAGACGAGGGGTGGGTGTGGGAAGACCCACCCAGAGGCCTCTCCTTTGCTTTCTTCCACAGAGGGGAGAGCGAGCACCGTGCGTGGTTTGGGGAATGCCCAAGGGACCCAAGCATCCTGCTGCAGCTCTGCCCACAGATACCACCGTGGGTGTGTGCAGGGATTCCTCAGGGGACGTTACCAAAGAGCTTCCCAGCGTAGCCATGGTTGAAGGCTGGTCCCAGCATGGGACAAAGGATCACATCCAGCCTTAGCTCCCTCCATTTGGCAATGAATTCGGTGCGGTAAGCCTGGAAGGAAAGGCAGAGGAGGTGACAGAGGTGTCTGCTGGACAGCAGTGGTGGATCAATGCTGACAGAGAGGAAAAGGAAGAAGAAAGCCTTCCTGGATACAACAAAAAAATATTAAGGATAAAATCTGAGCTGTGCTTTGAAAGGGTCAAGGGATTTTATTCTTCTACTTTTAGGTTTCCTGTCAGAATACCATGTGCTGCCCAGACCTAGACACTAATGCTAGGTGTGTGTTTCAGAACTGATTTCTTTGAGTATTAACCCGGTCCTTTCTATGAACAGTTTTGTTTTAGAATTATATTGAGTGGAGATCAACAGCAGTTTGTTTAGATGACTAAAAAGTCACATTTCCTAAAAGCTTTGGTTATTCTGGTAGAAATATTAGAAGATATGAATCCAAAATACTTCCACAAAACCTTCTTTCACTCTGCATGAGGATACAGGTAAGGAAAGGAAGCAGCAAGAGACATTTGGGCAGGACATCCCCCACAATGCAGGAGGCACAGCTTCAGGATTGTACTGCAACTCCAAGAGAGACCCAGACCTGTAGTCTGGTTTGGCACAGCTGTGCTGAACATCAGGCAACGAATGAATCCACGCTCAAAGAGATGTCCCACTTTGTCTCAGCAAACAGACATGGGTGGAACCGCAGTATGGTTGTTTTTGCAGCCGTTTTCTGGCTACAGGGACACATCTGTCCCATCATGGCCCAGCCCCTGTCCTGCACAACCTTTTCACAGCAAGTTTTCTGTACAAGAATCTTCCAGCACTCTCACAAAAGATCTGGCCTTGGAGCTATTTTTTAGTCTGACCTCAATTTCCACCTGCACTCTGAGATCCTTCCTGCTGCAAGTTCAACAAATGAGATGTGTTTCCAGGAAACACAGTCACTGCAGCTAACCTGATTTTTTTTTTTAATTTTTTTTTCTGAGAGAAAAGCTGGTCACTAGCCAAAAGTTTTGAATCAGCTCTTGTTTGCAGTAGATGAAAATATGTGAATATGGTTTCATGGAGCTACAACAATTCAAAATATCTTTGAAGCCTTCAAACCTTCTAAAGTGTTTTCTTTTTGGCTTCCTTTGGGAGGGTTTTTTTTTTTTTGGATGGTGGCTCTTTTTTGTGTGGTTTTTGTTGATTTGTCTGTCTTGGGTTTTTTATGTTTACTTGTTAGGTTTGGTTTTCTGTGGGGGTTTTTTTGGGAGTGGAAGAGGAATCTGTTTTCACCTTAAGAAAAACCCCATGCCCATTTCATTTCAAACACTCCCACCAGTGACCAGGCAGCTTTTTAGGAGTTTTTCCTCTGCCCTATAATTTGTCAGACCAGAGTGCACATCCATGGAGTGACTGGCACTGATAAAGGCTGGTGGTGCAGGCTGGGGGGATGTTTCTCCTCATGGAGGGTTGTGAGGGTGTCCCAGGGAACACAGATCCTGCCTTGTGGGAGGACACCAAAACAGCCTCTTCAGCATTGCAAAACACCAGCTGAAAGAGGATACTCTCTATAAATAGACGGAGGCAGCGGAAAATACCAGAGAGGAGAGGTGCTATTTAAACTGAAGGACAAAAATAAAATGAGGATAAACTGGAAGGGAATAAAGAGCACAGGAAACATGAAGGTTTCCAACCATCAGAGCAGGGAGGAGAGGAGCCAGTCAATAAAAACAAATGCAAGCATAAAACTAAATTGGTTTAAAAGAGGAACTTGGTCAGTTTGCGGCAGCACTGGATGCAGTTGTCCAGGAAAAAACTTCCTGTCTGAGGCTCCTGATCTCAAAAGAGTTCATAAGAAAACCACCTAAGTCACAGAGTTCAAGAACACAATTTTGGACTCCTAATATCTCTGCTTGATAGTTCAAGCATGACCTTAGCTCACGACAATAACACCTAATACCTGAAATGAAGAATTCACACCAAGAGGCAGAAAAGACAAAATGAAGCCTCATCTTTAGTGGCTGTTCCTATTCTATTTTTGTTTAGACAATGCAGGGCAAAGGAAGATGAATAATTTTCAACCCCAAGTCCATCACAGAGTGCAAAACAATTGCTTAGAAACTTTGTAAACCTCTCACTATAGTAAGGAAAATAAGATAAAAGTCACATTACCGCCACTGCTCCATGCTGATCCCAGAGGTTTTTGGCAGATCTGGAAAGGTGGCAGAATTAATGAGCTTTGTGACTGTGGCAACAGAAAACAATTAAGAAAATGCCCAGACAGTCCATTTTTATGGTAACTGCATGACCCTTCTAGGAACAAGCAATGGTACCACCCAGCTGATTCCCCTGGTGCACACGTGCTTACGGGTACATCAAAAGAGCTTTTGTTAAAGCATGCCAGAAGACCTGGATAAAAATCAGTCTTCTAAATTAATTTGCTGTTGATGCCTTTTCCTGGTCTTAAAATCAAGAGGCATACACGGTTAGAAGGGGAAAAGGGATTTTACCTTGGTATTTATTCTTAAGGATCCTTAGGTGTACACGTCCAGGTCATATGCATCAAGATGTACCCCACCGAGTCTTTCCCTGTGTCTCTGT
>NW_008240027.1:3051702-3069328 GCF_000691975.1 Corvus brachyrhynchos | reverse complement strand
CCCCCCTCCCCAAGGAACCTTCCCCTGGATGGTTCTATCTTAGTTTACAGAATATGTTCTGGAGAGGACCTTGGGGTCTGGGGCACACTGATCCTAGCTACAAAGCTTCTAAAATGTTTAGTCTCTTAGCTTAACAAACACGTCCAAGAATGTAGGCAAAAACCACTAGGAATACAGAAGCTGTAAAAAGGTATAACGGGTATAAAAGAAAAGGCAAAAATCTTCATGGCATCACTGTCAGTTTGGTGTGCCTGTGCCTCTTCTGGAGGTGCAGGTAACTCACACCACACTGCACGTGCAAGCAGAGACCTCTGCATTAACTTGGCACTTGGTGCTGTGGGTACCACCTGATGGGGAAAACAACCCACATCTCCCTGTGCTGACCTCCATGGAGTCATCCCAGCTCTGTCACTCTGAGGATGCCTAAGCTCTTCAAACAACTCTGGCTGAACAGCCCTGGGTAAGCCGGTGCTGAGCCCAGCTGGTGCAGAGGCAGCACACACTCACCTGGCTCAGCCCGTGCCACGCAGCCCCGTGGCAGGGCTTTGCACACACAGCCAGCTGGCATCTACCTGTGTGCATGGGTGGGCACAGCCAAGCACATCCCCTTTCTCCAGAGCTACCTCAGAGTGTCTTACCCCACTCCACAGAGAGCGCTGAGGTCCCGGGCAATTCGTGGGTACTTTAGGAGGGAAGAGAAAAACTTGGGTTTAGTCAACAACAATGCAGCTGGAATAGCTGGCTACCCTGCGACTGCATTTTGGGCATCTGTCTTGTCCTAGCAGAAGTGGCTCTGAAGAACAGGCCAGTTCCAGTGAAGTGGGTTTACTCCCACATTAATTTACACGTTTAATCACAACAACCCATACAAATAAGGCTCTAGACCACATTACTAGTCCTGGAGAGCATCTTCTGGATGTGGGAAAGCTGTTTAGATCCTTGCTAGTGATATCCATTCTCCTGGAGCTCATTGCTGGATGAGCTGTATGCTCACAGGTTTCCTGAGAAAGGATCATATTTCAACCTCCCCAAGCAAAAATGTCACAAAGGCTGTCAGACTCAATTGATAAATTCAACCTGGGTTTAGGGATTAAATATACTTCCCTAGGAAGCCCATCAGGCACTTAGCATGAAGCAGCCAAGCATTCCTGGGTGGTACGATTTACCTTCCCGCACAAAGAACCTCCCCACCTTGCAGATTTCATGCCACACAGGTGAGACATGCCCACACACTTACTATGTGCTTCAAAATAATAGCCAAGGTCCTTTTCACTAGAGCAGGAAGCCTGTAGGTGTTGAACTGGGATTTCAGGTTGGGATCCACGATGTCTCCTTTGCTGGAAGGGCGGAGAGTGAAAAAGTCAGGACAAGTCACCTGTACCAGAGTGATAGCAACAGCAGTGCTGCTCCCAAGGCAGGGTTTGTCTTGGGGGGGTGGTGCTAGAAGACAAAATCTGCCTGTTTCAATGGAAAACACTGAACAAGAGATGCTGAGGTGGAAATGCTCATTGCAGAAGTTACAGGTAAATCAGTATTTTACTGCCTGTGTCATCAGGGCCATAAAAGCTCTGGAGATCTTTACAGTGGTGCAAAGCACAGCCCTGGGCATGCCGAGGTGAGAGAGTGGCTGGGTGGGCACCCCCCATGTTACCTGTGCATGAGGACTGGCTGCTGCTCATGCTAAAGTCATCCAGCCAGAAACTGCTCCTCTGCTGCTCATGACTCGGTTTTCACCCACGATACAAACACTCTGGGTGCAGCCACTGGCCCCACAGTTCCAGGTTTCACAGCCCACACCCCAATGGGGGTTTACTCACAAGCAGTCCACCAGGTGGGCGGCCCCATCCGAGAAAATCCCTCTGGTGAACAGCTCATCCACCACGTAGTCGATCTTGGGTGGGGCAAAGGGAATGAGCTGCAAGAGAACCATCCCTGTCCAACAGGCAGCAAAGGTGAATGACTCAGAGCCTTCTGTGAGCCTCCCTGCCTCACCAGTGGTCACCAGAGATCAGTGAGAAGTGGTGAGAAATGTACACCTTCCTTTGCTGCTCCAGGACAGCAAGACCTCATTTTCATCTGCCTGCTGTCCTTTCCCATTTTCCTATCCAAGGCATTAACACATACTGGGAGCTGGCACAGGCTCCACTCCTCCACACATTAGAGAAGAATTCTTAGAAACTTCAAACCACCAATTTTTAAAATTAATTTTCATCGCTGGAACAACTCCCATATAGAAATCTCCACTGGTGGAACCACAGAAAAATGTAGGCTAAAAGAAGTCCCTGGAGGGTCAACTGCTCCAGCCTCCTTCCCACTTACCCACTAAGAAATCTGTAAGCTGTGTAAACAGCTGAGGGGTCATGGAAACTGTTGTGAGTTTGATATTTGCAGGAACACCAAGCATTATGGAAAAAACAGTGCTTGGGGTAACTTGGAGATATCTGAACATAATTATCACATCTGCTAGGCCAGAAATATAAGCAAGGTCACTCCAGTTTGGAAAACAAGCTGTTGCATTTGCCTTTCTCTTTTACAGGGAGCAGAAGCGGAGATGGAAAGTGATTTGTCCAGACTTTGTGAGGACCAGGGTAACAGCTCCAGGCTACCACAGGCATGGAAACCCACCGTGTGCCCTGCATCCTGGAGGAGCTTCCTTGTGTGCTGGACAGCCCGTTTCATGCTGGGCGAGGGCTGGAAGTAACCATCTCCTTCGTAGTACCCGATGCGAAGAGGCTTTGAGCTGGTGTAAACCTGCGAGGAGAGGAGCCATGACTTGCAGCCAGGAGAAGCACAAGGTTGGACTGTTCCCAGGGCTCAGGGAGGCACCAGCTGAGCTCTCCTGGGTTGGGGGAATGGTGGGAGCTAGAGGGCTGGTGAAAAGCAGTGCTGTCCAGAACACACTGATCCTTGGTACAGTCTTTCCGACACCACCTCCTGCCTGCCAGCCCTGCTGTGTGGGTGCTCCTTGGGGGTCACTCATGCTGGGTGTCCCCTGTCCACAAGGATGTGTGTTTCCCTGGATCCTTTGCTATCTCAGGACATGAAACCAGATGGGAATCTCCAGAGATCGTTCTTTGTTGCTGGGCAGATGGAGACATGGGAGTGCCTCTGAGCCTTACCTCCTCATCAAAGGGGATGGGGGGCACGGTGGGGTCCAGCTGGAACATCTGCTGGCAGAGCAGCGCCTTCATGCACAGGGCCAGGCTGTCCACGTCCCTCGCCATGGGCCCCAGCATCGCCGTCACTGCGAGCACAAAGGGGCTGTCACTGCAGCCAGGTGGGCTGCTGCTGTCTCATAGTTACTGGTAGGGCTCCAGCATGGGGGAGTTTCAGGTCGGGAAGAGGAGTAAGGAATGAGGGGAATGAGTGTAACGAGCAAGGAGGTCCAGCAGGGAGGATCTGTCAGAGCAGAGGCAGCCTAATGAGCCTAATGACCTCCTGGGCCAGGGTTCTGCAGGCACGAGGAGGGAGGGCTGCAGCCTTCTTGCCAATGCTGCCTGAGGGTAGCTGCGGCTGCCAGAGTCTCCTGGCAGCATCTCCAGTGAGACATCCCAGGTCTTTGGGATGCACATCTCACACCTCTCCTGATAGGCGTTGCACTGCCTGGTTCCATTCCATCACTGCATTGATTTCATCCTGCTGAGGTTCAGCCAACACTGGCCACAACCCAGAACACAGCAAATGGTGCAAAATGTCGTAACAGGAGGGTGCTTTAGTAGGTCACTGCTTCGGCTGGCCTTGAGGCACAGGGCACAGCAAGCACCCTTGCTGGCATCTCAATAGTAGATGTAAGAGGCAGAGGTTTGATGCAGTAACATGTCATCATGGACTTACCTGACTGCATTCCTATGAGAGGAGAAACAGCTCCCTGTTTGCTGGGAACATAATGGGAGAAGCAGATTAGCAGCAGCTCTGTAAGGCAGGTCACCACGCTGAGCTGCAAACTTCCCATTTGCCCTCAGTCAAATCTAGACGGGCAAAAGTTCCCGCAAAGACTTGACACTTCCTAGGCTAGGAGGAAGATTTACATGGTCTGGAAGCTGCTAGGGACAGTATTTATCATCTCTTTCCCCTGCTGCAACTAATTCCTTATCTATGGGCAATCTGCCTCTGATAAACAGAAAACTCTTACAAGCAAAGCAAGGGCTGGGAAACATCTGAAAAGGAGATCATCCTGTAGTATTTGCTTTCAGCTTCTTGGCCAGGGCTATTAAAAACTTAGTAAGTCTTTGGTGTCATACAGATTGAAGTCATCTTGTGTCATTAATAGAGCAAGTTCAATGCTAACTTAACCCTGGGGGAAACCATGGGCACTACTACAAGTTTGATGCCCTGTGGGGGACACCTTGCAGCCTCCGCAGTGGGTGGAAGAAGAGGACAGAAGTGGGCACGTACCTGATCCTGTTGCCTGTGGGTTTGAGGCCACAGAGCCCACAGAAGCTGGAGGGCAGGCGGATGCTGCCGGCCACATCAGAGCCGATGCCCAGGATGGAGCCTCCCCCCGCAATCAGAGCTCCCTCCCCACCTGAGGAGCCCCCGGGGCTCTTCTGGTGGTTGAGAGGGTTCAGTGTCTGGCCAAAGATGAGGTTGCTGCAGTCATAGCTGGGGAGAGGAAGATCAGCAGGTGAGTGAGGTACTTGTGCCTTTGCAAACCATAAACACAGGGCATAGAGCACCCGTGCAGGGATGGGTGTGGAATTAAGGTAGAATCAGCATGAAGTAGATTTGTTGAGACAGCTGAATTAGAGAAGAAAGAGGCATCAAATACAAGAGAAATCCTTTTAGATCCAAGTAAGGAGGCAATTAACGTGTATGATTAGCTTGGATGGCGAGAGGCACGTGTCACAGTGTTCCCATGAAGGCAAACATGCCATTACTTTATCATGGTCTGCGGGATGTTGGTTTTCACAAAGGGGATTGCCCCCTGGTGCTTTAGAACCTGGACAATGACGCTGTCTTCTTCCTTCACTTGGCCCAGAAATTTCACCATCCCTCCGGAGGAGATGTGGCCCTTGGGGATGGGAAACAAAGCTCTTTAGGTGCAGGAGAAATGCTGTTTGGAGCTGTGACAAAACCAGACATAAGTCGTGATGCCTCTTGTGACACAGTTCCCACCTAACTTTTCTCAGAGGCAGAACAGGACCTTACTATCCCAGGGAGAACCAGATCAGAATAGGCTAGAAACTTCTGCAGAAAACAAAATTTTCATCAAAATTTTCAAAGGTAGGTTTGCTGGTCCCACAATATTGGATCTAGAACATCCTTGTCTGAGGGAATTCTTAGCCAGTCCTGATGAGGATGGGAAATCCTGGCCTGCTCCCAGACCCAAGGCAAAAGGCAGAGGAATTGGGGCTGTACCTTGCAGTTAATGTGGTCCTTGATGCTGATGGGAATGCCATAAAGCAGCCCCTTCTCCTTTTGCTTCTTCAGTTCCTGGAGCTGACCCTCACATCCATGAATGAAGTCTGTCACGCAGTTCACCTCCCGATTCACCTCCAAAGCCTCTCCAGAACAGAGAAGAGCAGCAAGACAGATGAATGGACGGAAGGAGACATTACATATTGAGTTTTCAAGCTAAATTTTCAAGCTCCTCAAAACTTCAGCATTTATTATTCAGATCTTACCTATAAACTTTGGATGTTTATTTCTGAGATATTTTTCTGCCCTGGATCTCTGTCCTATGCATATTTGCCTGTAAGCCACCCTTCAGACATCACAGTACTGACAAATTGTAATCCCCAGTGTTGCTGGTTCTCTCAGCAAACGAGCTGATTTTTAATTTGAAAGTCCCACTGCAGGAGAGTCCTGCAGCATCTCTGCCATGCTGGAGGTATCACTCACTTTGTCCATGTAGGAGTAGAGGACACTTTCTGGGGACAGGGACCCCGCCTTCAGCTTCTCTACCAGCTCCACCATTGTCAGCGAGAGGATGTGTGAGGTCTGGGTGTCTGAGTTCTGCAATGGGTGGAAAATTGGGTACAGAGGGAAGAAAAAGACAGAAGAGGTTGGTTAAGGGTGCAGATACTCAATTCTAATATCTGCCCAGCCATCACCTTGAGTGGAAAATTTTAGGAGATATGCCCTGTAGACATGCAGACCTCCCACAGAGCACTGTGTGTGCTGGAGTGGGGAATTTGCTGACTGGGAATTTTCTGAGTCTTAGTTCATAAAACCAAAACAGGCAGAAAACTGTACCTTGATTGGAGAGTTGCATGAACCTGTAAGAGTGGTTTGACCTGTCTCTATTTACTCTTCTACAGGCCTTCACTCCCCTTCTAACTCCAACTCACTGAATAGCAGTTTAACCAGCTAAAGGTTTACGAAATTTATCATTAACATGGAAAAAAAAGTGTGGGCTGTTTGCAAGCTGTCTTCCAAGAAAAGAATAGCAGGAGGTATTTCTTAGGGGTTTAAGACAATTCCAAGGGACTGACCTCCTCAAATCCAGGTGCTTCTTTACCTGGGCATGGGCAGGAGGAAATGGCTTTTGGTCACTTATGTGCAGATGTTGGAGGGACGTGAAGCCCTCTTGTACTTTGAGGATGATGGGGCAGACAGATCCCTATGGAGAGGCAGAGGTAAGGGGATGGGAGAGGAAAGGCTTGGCAGTAGGGATGGATGAGGAGAAAGGACACAGGGAGGTTTGAGGTGGTGATCTGATTGAGAAGGTCCCAAGCTCCAATCTTTCTTTCATCCTCAGGATTTCCTCAATGGGTCTGTATTGAGGAATACTTAATTTACACTGTCTTTTATGGGAGGGCCTTTTGAGACAATGGAGAGTGATGACCTTCAAAAAACATTGGGTTGGAGATGCTCCAAAACGTGCCTGTGCCCCAGCCACCATTCACAGAGGGACTGATCAGAGCTCCCCCATTTCTCTGGTTATCCAAAATATAATCCCTTCCTCGCATATACCCCAAACCTACCTCTTGCTTAAGCCTGCGAGCTGCCTTCTCCATCCTCTCCAGGGCCAGATCCCGAGACCTCCTTGCCTCATCCATCTTCTGCTGGACCTGCCTCCGTCCCAGCCATTTCAGAAGCACCACAGCTGCAGCTGAGCTGCAGAGCAGAGCCGAGAGGGTACGAGGGTCTGCCCAGGATTGATCCAGGACCTGCCACAGTCGCTCTTGGGTCATGACTTGTCTCTCAGGTCCAGCTGCAGACACCTGGCTTTCACCTTCTCGTCGGAGGGCTGACGAATGCAGCCTCTGCGCTCGCCTGCTGCGCAGGATCAGCTCTGAAGCAGAGTTGCTTTAACAAAGTCCAGGAATGGACTTTCCAGACTGTGGACTTTGAAAGGGTCTGGCTGCTGGAGCAGCGTTGTGGGTCAGGCTGCAGAGCAGTGTGCTCAGCTTACTCAGTCTGGGGGGCATCCCCAAGGCTGGGGTGTCCCCAAGGCTGTGTCTTTCCCAGCCAGAGGCTGTGGCTGTACCTGGCTACACACAGAGCTGAGTGCCAGCAAAGCCCAGCTCTGTGCTAGCCCTGCTATACCCACATGTAATAGTTAATGAACACTTAAGCCCATTAACTAGAGGCGCTCAGCTGTCATCCCTGTTGCTCAGGCAGCCTCACCTGCAGCCCCGTGAGCCTGGGAAAATATTGTTCTGCTTGTCCTGGGGAACCTCATGCAGGGAGAGAAACGGCCCCTGTGGAGAGGTGGGAGCACAGAACCAAGAGAATGAAGGTGCAACAGTGACTCTGGAAGCGCAGTGTGGAAGGAACTATCTGAAGATGCCTTCAAGGAGTATGACTGCCCTGTATCATTCTCAAGCCCAGCCCCTTTGAAAAGTCATTTTCCAACCTGAATCAGAGATTGAGCGCTTTTGGGAAATCCCCTCTGATGGATCCAGAGTCTGCTCTGCTGTTTTTAACCCATCCTCCAGCCAGCAGAATGCAAAGGAGCTGGACCATGTAGTCTTAGCAGCTGCCCCTTGCCACGGGTGCTCCCCCTGCCCAGGACTGTCCTGTGGCTCAATGCAAAAAGGAGAGGCTGAAAAAATTAAGCTTCTCTCAGTTCTCAATCATCTGCAAGCCCACAGGGAAGGGACAGGGGATGCCTCTGAGAGCTCATCGCCAAGAGGCAAGGCCACCCCCCTATATCTGGAGAGACGCTGGCTCTGCTCCAGGCAGCGGGGTAGCACAGCTTGTAAGGGGAGAGCATCCAGGGTAACCATTGCTCTCTGGTGGAGAGGTCGTGCTCGGGGACAGAAGCCAGCAGTCGTGCTGCTGTATCATTTTACCTTCTTGCCTGTTACAGACATGTCCCATGGGCTATTCCTGTGGCAGCAGGGAGGAAGCTTGGGGAAGACGTGAGACCTTGCAGAGAACCTGCTGACTGGAAAACTGAGGACAATCCTCCCTATTTGGACAGGGCGGGCAGCAAAATGAACCAAACAACTCAGTGTGGATGTCACCAACCTCTCCCCACTGACTGGTCTTCACTGCCCCATCCCAGCCTTGAGTGCTTCAGTGCTGCCATTCACACCAACCTCTTGCTGCCCAGGCTGGGCTGGGAGCAGCCTGCAGCTGGCCCTTGTGGCAGCTTCAAGTCCCCAGAGCCACCCAGCAGCTCCGGCCCTGCCTGGTGCACTGTCCCAAGGTTGTGAGTTTGCTGGAGAGCTTTGCTCAGGGGTTCCAGTGAGGAATAATTACAGGTTCAGGTTCACTGGTTGCTGCATGGTTTGGAGTCCTGCACCCTGCCCACCTCTGTGCCAGGGAGAGAGTGATTAAGCTAACAGTGAAGTGGTGCTTGGCTCTGGGAGCAGAGGTGCAGGTGGCACTGCCTTTCTTGGGAAAAGTCCTCCGGGCTTGAATTTTAAAGTAAACATATAACGCCATCCAGCATTTTCTGTGTGGGCAGAAAGCACCTGTAACCCCACTGAGGCTCTTCTGGGCTTGGCTTTACATAGCATTCAGTCATGGGATGCCTGGAGCTCCCTCCCTCCTGTTCTCAAAGCTTGCTGATAAAGAATGGGGGTCCTTGGGAGCTGATTTCTCCGTGGCTGTGATAAATTATCCCAGCCCTTGAAAACACTCCATGCTTTTGCATGGCTCTGGTTTAAACTACAATAATACATTAAAACCCCAAACATTAATCCTGCCAGAGCTTTGTTACCATCTGCTTTTGACATCCCTGCATTGGGAAAACACTTTAGCATTGTGAAATTCCTTTCTGGAACACCCTTGGAAACCTGCCGGGGGCAGCCACCGCTGCCAATCCCAGCGCCAGTGGCCATCAGTGGCTGGAAAATCCTGCTGGAAAACCTGGCATGGGCTAAATGGGAGGAGAAGGTGTGCAGGGCAGGCTGTCTGCTGTCCATCTGACCCTGGCATGCTGCTCAATGCAGGCTTCAAACTGAAAGGGAGTGGATTTAGGTAAGATATAAGAAATTCTTTCCTTGGAGGTGGTGAGGTCCTGGCACAGGTTGCCCAGAGAAGCTGTGGATGCCTCATTCCTGGCAGTGTTCAAGACCTGGCTGGGTGGGGCTCTGAGCAATGTGGTCTAGTGGAAGGTGTCCTTGCCCATGGAAGGGGATTAGAATGAGATGATCTCTAAGGCCCTTTGCAACCCAAACTCTTCTGTGATTCCATAATCTCTCCTTCAGGCTGTGCAGGGTGCCAGCAGCCCTATGCTGTGGGAAGTGGGCCACAGTTCCCTCCATGCTTTCCAGAGTCTGCACGCAGGCTCAGCTTTCCCTTCTCACTGCTGGTCTGTGCTAGGGAAAATGCCAGATTTCATCCTCAGGGAGCTGAGAGCAGAGGGGAAAATCCCTGTTTCTACAGCACTCCAAGTAGTAGTCTCAGCATCTTGGACAGAAGACACCCCACACCCCAGTTTCCCCATCTGTAAGAGAAAGATCATGTTCTTGTATTTCCCTGGGGTGGTTAAAATCCACCCCAACCCCACACGCAAACACAGACTTGAAATAACTGACTCAGATAATAAGAAGTACTGTATTAGGACAATGATTGGAAGAGCTCCACCACATCAGAGCTCGCTTTGCTTTCCCCTCGCCCCCAAAGCCAGCAGCCAGCCCAGCCATCACTGCATCCTCACTGAGGGGAACAAGAGTCCTGTGGGCCACACCAAAGGATGGCCCACACTGGTGTTAGCTGGAATCCTGCTCCGGCTGAGCGCCCGGGGCTCAGAAGAAACTGTTCTTCTTCAGGCTGAGGGTCTCCACCTCCTTCATGAAGCGCAGGCACAGCTCCTCCTGCCACGGCAAGGCCACGCACTGCACGGCCACGGGCATCCCCACACTGCCACGGAAAGCCTGTGGCACAGAGAGAGGGAGAGGGCTTGGGGATGTCCAGGGGAAGGGATGGGAGAGCTCGTGCTCCTGGAGAGCCTGGCACCACTCACCTTCACCAGGGTCCGGTCCCACCAGTCCTGATAGTATCCCTTGTAGCCCTTCAGCTCCTCCTCGTCCTCATCTGTCACCAGCGTGACAGGGACAACACCAGCAGGGAAGTCCAGGGCGTTGTAGAGCATGGTGTAGCTGACTGCCACTGGGGGAGAGGGGGAGCTTGCAGTGCCAGCCTGCGCAGGGAAAGCCTTCACCCCCCTCTGTGTACACAGGATTCCAGCTACTGGGGCACTTGTACTGGGAACTCAGGGGCTGAGGGATGGAAGTCGCCCTTTGGCTCCCATTACACCAGGGGTGTGTTCCGGGTGCTCCCCGTGGGCTGGGCCGCAGCTGTCCTGAGAGCTGAGCTCTTCCTACTGCTGGCCAGCACCCTGGGGATGCAAGGGGAGGAGGAAGGCTGCTCATGGATACTGGCACAGTGCCACGGCAAAGGTCCCCTGTCGGTGTCCTACCTGAGAGCTTTGCAGGGTAGCCGATGCCGAGAGCCGGGCCCAGCATGGGACACAGCATGACATCCAGATTCAGCTTTTTCCACTGGGCAATGAATTGGTGGCAAAAGTCCTGAGGAGGAAATGTGCTGGTGGTCAGTGGGGTGGATGTACCGTCCCAGGGTGCCAGGGTGTCCAGCTGGGCTCTTGGTCCCTCCCTGGGAGCAGCCAACAGGCTACATCAGGCCTGATCCTGCTAAAACCCAGCAGTGCTTTGCTGCCTAGACAATATTCCTCCCAGCTTACAAAGCACCCTCTCCCTGGTAAACTGGAGGTGGGCAAAGACTGAGTGCACAGGCACATGGTGACTTGGGACATGGGCATGGGTCTTTGGAAAACCAGAAGGGAAATAAAAGCAAGTCTGATGATCTACATTTTTATATGCAGGTGTCAAAAATTCCGGTCTGATTTAGCATCATGAACATGCCTACGTGTTGTCCTAACCTTTAAATGTGCTGAGAACTTGCACACTCAAGTGAGATCTGTTGAGGAGTGACGTGTTCCCACCTTACATCACCAGGGACCCAATAATCTCCTGACCTTGGTGAGTGCTGAATCTGCCCCTTCCCAAAGAGAAATCAAACAAAAACTATTTAACCCCAAACTGCAATACTTTACCTCGATTTCATGATGAAGACTCCAGACTTCATCCACTGTGCTGTAAAAGGACACAAACCCAATGAAAGGCATCCTTCCCTGTGTATACACCTTCTTTCTGCCTTATGGGGTCCCTACCTCTTGGCATGATGGATGCATTAACCAGTGCTGAAGCAAACACCGTATTTCATTTCTACAGGCTTCATCCTCTTCCTAAGCAAAAGGCTGTGACCCCTGCTCTCATTCTCACCCTCAATTTAGAAACAGTTTTCCAAACCCAGCAGGGTTATGGTGTTGACACAAACTGCTCTCAGTTTGCTCCCACCCTTGCATTTCCTGCTTTGCATTCTCTCAGACACGTGCAGCTGCAGCAGTACCAATAATGTAGCAAACACTGCTGCAAAACAAATCTTCACACATTTGCTCAACCTCAGATTTACTCACTTTTCTTTCATGCTTCTTACGATACTTGAAAATCGAGGCACCTGAGCAGGAGAAAGTAAAAAAAAAAAGGAAAATAATTTCTATGAATCCCAGCTCCGTCCTCTGAGACAGCTCAGTGACAAATACAAGCTGTTTACTCAGTGTGCAGGGAGGACTTGCGGATTTTCCCCAAAGAGGGGAGAGAAGGAAGAGAAATAGCATCACTCCAGTTTGGAGATGTGTCTGAGCACAGCCAGGAAGCAATGCCCAGAGACTTCTTTATGAGAAAGCCTTACTGCAATGGGAGACAAGTCATCCACATATAGCTTAACTCTGTCTACACTAGAAAGAAATGGACCTTACGAAAGGTTTGGCAATCCAGGAGAGGAGAGTTTTCAGCCAGTGTGGTGCCTTTGCCAGCCAGAACAGCAGCCCCGTGCCGCCTTTCTCCATCTCCCCTTTGCTGAAAGGGAGAGGGGGGTTTAGCTGAGCAGTGGTAGGGAGCAATCACAGCAGATCAGCTTTTCCCAGGCCAACCCCTCTGAACAGCATATCTAGGTGACAAAAAGAGCTTTGCTCCATTCTGGTGGGCAACACTTGATTCTCACAGCATTTATAGGATATCAGCTCCCAGCCTCCTTCCAAAGCTGGAAACAATCCCAAAGAGAACCAAGGTGCAGCTGAATCGCTTAATGTTAAACCCCTGCCCAGTGCCTACCAGCCACTACCTACATCCACTAGGTCTGCTACCTGTATCCAGATTCCAGCCAGACCCTAGGGAGGATTTTTATAGACAGGCACCAATCCCACCAAACCGTTCCAGGCCATACTTACAATTTCTTGACAAAGGATCTGCCTCCATCTGCAAACATTCCCCTGACACAGTAGTTAAAGACCACGCAGTCCACATTTGTGAGTTCAAAGGGCACCAGCTGGAAGGACAACAGAGGAAGGTATCAGTGGCACAGGCACTGTGTGGGACAAGCCATTGAGGGCTTGAAACAGGCTGAGCTGGGCTGAGGATTTCCTGACAAGCCCACAGGAAAACATCCATCCTTCCCTGAAAACAATGTTTTTCCTTTTAGCAACAACTGCTGAGTCAGAAGACACAGGATGGGCTTGCCCCCCTGTCGAAGCAGCCCCAAGGCCCCTACCGTGTGGCCGGCCTCCTCCAAGAGCTGCTTGGTCTCGCGGACGGCGCGTCTCATGGCTGGGCTGGGCATGGTGAAGAAATCGGTTTCATAGTAGCCAATGCGGAGGGGTTTTGTGCTGGAATACACCTGCAGGGAGAGGGAGAAGCTGGCTGGAAGGGTGCCAGCGGAGCCAGCAGCACACCCACACCACGGGGCGAGTCTGGAGAGCAGCATTTGCCTCGCCCACCCACGGGTCAGGTGTTCTCAGCCTGCAGCTCTCCCCAGAGACCTCTGGCCCCTTGGAGGTCCCCACCTCTTCATTGAAGGGGAGGGGCGGCACTGTGCTGTCCAGGCTGAACATGTCCTCGCTCAGGAGCGCCCGCAGGCACAGCGCCAGGCTCTCCACATCTTTTGCCAGTGGTCCCACTGCTGCAGCCACTGGAAGAGACCACAAGAGAGCATTCAAGGGTACGTTCTGCAAAACCAGGACCTCTTGGCATTGTTTTATCTTAATTTAGTATTGGCAACAGTTCCTCTTTAAGAATTGGGCAGGGGATACCCACAAGTGTCTTCCCACCCACAGGTCCATCGTTATGGACTCAGAGCTGTTATCCATTAACATGCGCCCTGGCATCTCCATTTCATGATTTAAAAAAAAAATAAACAAAAAGCTTTGTCAATCATGACATGAGGACAACATCAGACACTCCCTTTGACTGCTAATCCCACCCCCACAAAGCAGTGACAGACAAGGCCACACCTTGTGGGTAACAGGTTGTGTTGTGGTTTATGCTACACAAACTGCTCCTCTCAGCTCATGCGCATTTCAGTTTCTCAGAATTCACAGTATGGGGGCAGCTCTCTGAAAAAATCCCTGAAAGGGAACCTGCTTCTCTCTAAAGGGTATGGAGAAAGTCCTCCATACCCAGCTGAGGATCCTTCTCACCACTGCCCTGCTGCTGCGGGACAGACATAACTCCTACCTGCCTTCTGCCCAACGACTCCAGCCATTACTCCTCTTTTGCTGTAAAGAAAAGAGACACAAAATACAGCAGCTGAGTAGTTTTCATTGAAGGGAAAGGCTTTAAGCAGTAGCAAGTATCAATTAAAACTGCAGAAGTGAAGGTTGGCAGAAGGAAGAGCCGAGGGGAAGCCCAACAGACACTCAGCCTAGGCCTGACAGATTTAGGCCCTGTCAGTCAGGAACAACCATCCCCTTAGCATGCAATTGGAGAGGCCTCCCCATCTCTGTTCTGGGAACCAGTGCTTCCCTTCATAGATGCCCCAGAAAATGCCCAGGCAGGGATAAACCAGCCCTTCCCAGTTCCTCCCGAGCTTCCCTGGCCCACAGGAGTAGGAGCATCCCAGCACAGTGGCTGGTGGAGTGGGTGTCACCCAGAGACATCGCTGCATTTCTCATAGTACCTGAGTCTGTTCCCAGTGGGTTTGATTGCACAGATCCCACAGAAGGCAGCAGGAAAACGTAGGCTCCCTCCTACATCTGTCCCAATGCCCAAGACGGACCCACCACCTCCTACAAGCGCTCCTTCTCCACCAGAGGAGCCTCCAGGGGTTCTGGTGTAGAGCAGAGGGTTGCACGTCTGACCAAAGATTAAGTTCTTGCAGTCATAGCTGAAGAGAGAGAGAGAGATTGCAATGAGGAATGCAGGTATCTGCTGCTGTGGAGCCTAGTCACTACTAGAAGACCTTGAGAAGGTAATCAGGTAGTTCACTAGTTGTTACACTGACATCATTTACTGTGGTGGTGAAGACCATGAGCCTTTTCCTGGTGGTCCCATGCTCTGGACTCAGTAACAGCTAATTTCAGTGTCATTAAACCTATCCCAGAGAGAACCTCTGGCAGCATAATCCTCCTGGAAAGCCTCCCTGTTGAGGCAGTCTTGCGTGTCACAGGACACCCAAAGCTCAGCCCTTGCTTGAGACCAGGCCAAATGACAACTGCAGAGATATTTACACTGGACTTCCTCAGAAGCTGGGGCAAAATCTGATAATCCCCGGGGCAACCTCTTTGTGTGGCTTTTTTGAACTATGGTCGGTCACTGCCACATCACCTTAAGGAAGGCATTTCATAGGGTTTGGGCAATGGTCACCCACAGAGGAGCGCTGCCAGAGCTCACTTGGCAGGACGCAGGGACACTCTGGCTGTCCAGCAGAGCACACGTGAGCTCACCACATATCAGTGACACCAAGAGTGGTCTTGCCAGATAGAGCAGGAGGTTTGGGGGCAGAATAATTTGAGGCTGTTAGTTTAACTAGCTTCTCCTTCCATGAATATGTGTGTGCACTCTAGAGTTAATAGGATCATCTCTGAGAGGTTAATTTAAAAAAAGATAAAAAGAAAAGTGATTTAAAACCACCCAGCATAGGACAGAAGGGCAACAGTTTCTCTCCTCTCCTCCTCCTCTTCTGCTTCTTTATTTCATGTGGAACTAGAGTTAATTTTCATCCTCAGTGTAAATGTGTTTACTTTTCAATGTGAAACTTATAGACACAAAGAATGGGGACCAGGTGTTGTTATATAAAAAGAAGTGGGAAATGAGAATGAGACCAGATAGAAACCCTCCCTCGAGAAGGGGAAGGGAGCACTGCTGCTATGCTGAGGGAACAGAGCACCCACCTACCTGATGAGGGACTGGGGAACATTGGTTTTGACAAATGGAATTGCCCCCTGTCTCTTGAGCACCTGCACCACCACGCTGTCCTCTGCTGCGGGTTTGCTGAGGTTTTTTATGAACCCCAACGTGGAATCATGACCCTGGGAAAAGAGGACAATGAGGTTTTCAGATGGAGGACTGCAGTTCTCCCTACCTCTGTACTTTTATCTATACATTTAAGCATATACATGCACCTCAAACAACCCACCCATCACACACATGTTGATGGCAAATCTGAACACCCTTTGTTGGCTCACATGGGAGACAGGCTCCCCTGCCCAGGCAGCCCATCCCACATCAGCTAAGACAAAGTCAAGCCATGTGCTGAGGTCAAACCTCCCCCCACCACCAAACTTCAACCCACAGGGATTTCGGAATACAGGCGGAATCGTGCTGGCAGTACCTGGCAGTCGATGGAGTCTTTGATGCTGACTGGCACCCCATAGAGCAGACCTTGCTTCTCCATCAGCTTGGCTTTCCGGAGCTGGGTCTCGCTTTCCTGCAGGAACTCCGTGATGCAGTTGGTTTCTGTGGCGATTTGGAGGGCCTTGGGGAAAGCAGGCAAAGCCCACAGGTGAGTCACAGCCCATGGTGCTGCACAATGACCTCTGTTCTGCCAAGGACACCTGCCTCTTCCCCCTTTTCCACCTCCCCATCTAAGCAGTCGGTATCAGGGCAGCCCTTACTGATACTTTTCAAGCCATTTTCATGCCAAACTCCAAGATTATTTCTGGACACAGGGGGGCCATAGCACCAGCTAGTGCTTGATGAAGGGTGGTACTCAGCTCAGATGAATACCACGCACTATTCTCTTGTTTGAGCTTCTGGGGTGGCACAAATGATAATCCCAAAGAGGGAACCCAGGAAGTGATCAGAACTTTATGGCAAAAGTAGAGAATGAACATGAACACTGACTTTTTGAGGTTTAACAATCCATTTGGAGATGGAGGGGTGACAACAGCATTCTGCATCTTCCCTACAGGCATATCTGCCCTAGGGAAGGGGTGGGCTCTCCCAGAAAGGTATGGGCTCTGCAGATGCTGCTTGCTGGTCCTTCTTCCTCCAAACCAAGCTGAAAGCTATGGCAGCCAGGTGCCCAGCTCTCTAACCATTCACAGAAAACCACACAAGGGGCCATCATGTACCAGTGAGCAGTGACAGCTCAGCAGCATTTGAGCCCGGTTTGAACCTTGTGCTAGGCTCCTCCCAAAAAAAGCCAGCCCCACCGTGGGTGAGATGCTGCCCCGCCACCCTTGCTCCTCACCTTGCCCACATAGGCATAGAAGACGTGGTCCGGAGGGAGGGAGCCATCTCGGAGTTTCTTGGAGAGCTCCGGCAACGGCAGAGAGAGGATGGAGACCATGTTCACAGAAGGATGCTATGGGAAAGGTTGAACAGGCAATGTCACACCTCTAGTTCAGCTGATGGCTTCCTCCTTTCTCCTTGGTGCCCTCTGTAACTCACCCAAAAAATATCTGCCATTTAGTCGCTGAAGGACCACATCCTGCTCTACCTGACACCACTGAGCACAGTGTGAAACCCTCAGGGCCAGTACTGGCCTGGGCTTTCTCAGCCTTTCTTCCTGTTCAGACCAGTCACACCAAGCACCTGCTGAATAAATTAAAGCCTTTCATGCAGCCTTGTTCAGATAGGTCATGGCTAGGCCTGGGGGAACAGCTTAGTGCAATGCTCTTGCTGAATTACAGTGGGAGTTGGTGTCATGGTTATAAACATTGTTCCATCAAGGAATGAAACCAGAACCGGAGCCAGCTCTTCTCGCACCACCATGATATTTGCTCAGGGAAGTGCAATAACCAGGGAGCCCCTTGGCTAGTCATTTTTGGGTCAGCAGAGCTTTCCTCACCACCTACTAAACACCATGAAAAACACATCAAACCCCACGCCTCGAGCTGGACTCTGAACCTGAGCGAGTCGGCCGGGCT
>NW_008240027.1:3051085-3051448 GCF_000691975.1 Corvus brachyrhynchos | reverse complement strand
TGATAACACATCGCCTGTCGCCTCTTCCTTCTGCCTCCTCAACCAGCCTGAGCCTTCCTCCCCGGCGACGGGGCCGGGAAGCTTTCAGACAGGGATTTTCCCCTCCTCGCTGCCTGGGACTGTTACCGAGATAACGGGTCGTCTCCCGCTGCCCCAGACAGCGTTTCCTCCCCATCCCTGCGATCGCCGCGATGCTCAGGTGTACCGCGCACACACTGACGTAGGGAAAATAAATAATGACACTAAATCCCCGCGGGTCCATATAAGGAGCCGGGAGAGCACCTGACAGCCGGGCGAGCAGCTGCTCCTCGCAGGGAGGGCGGCACAGGGTACGCGACGGGGAGGGGGCCCAGGGGAGGAGCT
>NW_008240027.1:3013430-3050830 GCF_000691975.1 Corvus brachyrhynchos | reverse complement strand
GGGAGAGCGAGGCAAAACCTGGGCGGGATTCCGAGCCGGACAGGGATTTAACCGGTTTGCTGCCGTGCGAGCGCCGCGCGGGCAGGGAGAGGGAGGTCCGGGAGCAGGAAAAGCTGCTGGATGACAGCTCGCCCCTCCCTGTGCTGGGTGGTCTCTATCTGATAAGGTTTATTTGGTTTTGCCGTTCGCCGAGGGAGGGTTCGATCTCCCCGTAATTTTTCAGCCCCTCTGGGAACAGTCTTGGCTTGGAGGATCGAGGCAGCACGGGAGGGGAGTCCCAAAGGTACCCGACTCTGGTGCATTTCCTGGAGCCAAGGAGCTGTGTGGGAAAAAGAAACAATGAATGTCGCAGGCTGTGCCCAGCGGAGTTCACTTGTCACTGGCAGAGCATGGGTGTGCCTGTGCTTTGCAAAGTGCCGCGGCTCCTAACAGCGATGTCTGGCATCCCTGCTCTGCGGCCTTGCACTCCGTTTTGAGGGAAACGCCAAAATAATTTCTTCATCACCAGCCCCACAAGGGGTCTGTCCTTAAAAAAAAACCCTCCACGACTTCCAAAAGTTTGTCAGAAAATATTTCAAGCTATCCATTTTAGATACTGCCCATAGGATTGTGAAAAACCTGTTGGGAAGGATCTGGGATGTTTTCTCACTTCCCAGCAGGATGTGCTGTTCCTAAGCCACCCCAGGGCAGATGCTGAGCTAGAAAATGTAGTGGAGCTAGATGCACCCAGACTCGATTTTCCTGGCGTTACTTCTCAGGCCACTGGCTTTATTTATTTCAGTCTTCACCATCTGAGGGCTACTCTGGCAGCACCCTCGGAGGGAGCTGCTGTGCTGTGCATCCACAATGTCCTGGGGTGTGCTGGATGCACTCCATGTCCTGGGGCTCTTCGCTGAAGGGTGTTGAAGCCTCAAAAATACTCAGCCCTGCATGAACTCGATGGCCTTCTTGCTCTGAGGATATGCAGCTGCCTGTTGTCTGCGTCAAGGAAATCACATGCAAGAACAGCAGTTTTCCCAGCAGTTTTTTTTCGTTTACTTCTTTTTTCCCTTCCCTCTCCCTGCCCTTTTTCAGGCTGTAGGGCTCACAGAGTTATACAAGGTTGCAAACTCCCAAGGGCACTGCTGTCTATTCAAAAGAGAGGAGTGAGTTGGCAGGAGTGCCCTTCCCATGAGTCAGGAGGATGTAATAAGCTCCAGGCTGGCAAGAGCATACACTGTGATCCCTATCTCCCCTTTCCTCCTTTCTCACCCTGTAGACTCCAGGCTCCTGCACTCATCTCACCCCATAGCAGCACAATGCCAAGATGGGGCTGTTCCCTTGCAGGCTGTAAAACCTTGTGCACTGAGGTCTTTCAACATGAGAACAAGAAAGGTGGTGAACTTTGGAGAGACAGAAGTAAAATTAGTTCTTGTGGAAGACAAAATTACTTCTCCAGCCTTCTTCCCCCTAATTTAAATCCTGCTCAAAATCTCTCATGCAGGAACATTTTTTTCAACTTCTGCAGTTCAGTTTGTGAAAGGGAAGAAAACATAGTAGAAGAATTATGCCTGGAGCACCTGTGCCTCCAGGAGCTGCTGCCGGAGACTCTCCTTCTCCCCTTTCCCGGGGAAGTGTGTGGGGGTGAATAGGTGGGGTTGAAACATCAAGCAGGACAGTGGTAAGGCTTGGGTCTCTGCTGGGGCCAGCCAGCTCCAGGAGGTTAACTCAGGGTGTGGGAAATCCCAAAACGCAGCAGGTCTGTGCTGTGGCCCAGCTGCCAGCAGAGATGGGCCAGCAGATGGCACTGGACGTGGAGCGCCAGCGTACGCAGGAGGTGGCTGGGGATGCCCTGTCCGGGTGGATGTGCCTGGGCCTGGCTAACAGAGGTAAAATGGGTCTGGTCTTGTTCCCCATGGGCTGGGGTGGCGGCCAGCTGCTGGCTTGTGGGGCAAGTGATGCCCTGATGTCCTTTTGGGACACTGGTGTGTTCTTGTCAGATGAGCAAGTGCATTTTTCTGCTATTACATCCGTAGGGCCGCCCATATGCTACTGCAAATGGGGCTTGAATCTTGGAGTGCTGGAATTGAGGATTGATCCTACCCCTGCTCCTCCTCCACTGCCTGGCAGGGCTGGAGCCTGTGGCTAAGGGAGGATGAAAGGATCTCCTGGATCTCTGATGGCTTCTTTCCCCATTGCTCATACCCATCCCTGTGTCCACAGAGCTGTGACTGGGTGGGTGCCACCACAACCCAGAGATGCTGCAACCCTGCAGTTACCGAAGGAGGGGCACAGAGTTGTCATGTTCTTCTATCTGTTACAGATCACTCACGGTCAGCCAGACTGGCTGGGGCTGAAGGGCCAGCTAGTTCCTGTTCACCTGACACCAGAGCAGTGCCAAGAGCACGGCAAATATGCAGCGGTATTTTCTTTGGTGTTGTTTCCTGGCATCCGGAATGCTGTGACTCCTCAAGCCAGAGGTTAGGTTGGAGTGACTAATAGCTGTGTGCTCACACAGATATTTCTTGTGTGAAGCAATCCGATTCTGGCACTCCCAGCATCCATGCCTTATCCGTGTGCTGTAGGGAAGCAACATCTCCTGTTGGTCTCCCACAGCTGATTTCATTTACTCTTCCAAGGAGGAAAAGAGATTGTTCACTATTCACTGAGGAATTTTACACTTCTGTTCTTCCATTTCACCTCACTGCTTTTAGACTGTTTCCCAGAGATTAAACACCTGCTCCTGCCACCAACTGCCAGTCACCTGCTTCCTGGGATCTGGCTCTCTTGAAGAAGGTTCAAGCTACATTTACAACTGCCAGCAGGCCTTCTTGCTTTGTTTCTCCTCTCCTTGTAGGTTCTTGACTCTCAAGTGGAGTTAGTCAATGGTCTGCAAGAAGGTGAAGCAACTCCTCTCAGAGCTGCAGTTAAACCCCTTCAAGAAGGTTCAGCATTTTTTCAGCAGCTTGGGCAAGAGGCAGTGCCACGTGGGAGTGATTTCTTTTGTCCCTGCAAGAAAACTGCATGTTTCAACCAAGTTGCTCACTCAGTGATGCTTTTGTTGTTCACTTTGTAGCCACTTCTGCCTTGGAAAGGTGCTTGTGCTCCTCACTGCCTGTGCCCCAGAGCTCTGTCAGTGCGAGGGCTGGTTGATCCCAAATCTGCTTCAAGCCGGAGTATGTGAGTTCCCATAATCAGTTTGAACACATGGTTTGTGCCAGCTTTGTGGACTCTGTTCTGAAGCAGATTAAGAAGTGCTCACGTGTTTTCTCCACAAGCAGAGTGGAGGAGGAGCTGCCCTGGGAGAGGACCATGACTTGCACATGTGGCTTGCACTTGCACCAAGTCTCTTGCTCTTTGTGTATGTAGCAGCTGTGGCATGGTGAAGGAAAAGCTGAAGACATCATAGCAGAGGGGTCCCTAAGATGGAAGGGACCCTTTGGGAGATCCCTGAGATTGCTGAAGACACCTTAAGCAACAGCCTCTGAAAAGCTCCTTTGTATATAAATGAGGGAGTGGGGACTTATTTCTAGCAGTGTTTGTGTTAAAGCGGTCTGAGTCCAAACAGCTTTGCATTAAAAAATAAATAAGGAAAAAAAAAAAGAAAGAATTTTTAAGTGAGTAAAATTACTCCTGTAGTTGTTTTACACAGCTCAATGAAGATAATTTTATTGGCAATTGTGAGTGATTACAGTATTATCTGCCATCAAAAAAGTTTTTTTTTTTGAATGCTAAGGGAATTAATGATACATAAAACTGTGCTTAGATTGAGTGCATTCATCAGCAGAAATGCCTCGTGCTGGCACTGCTGCACTGTAATTACTCTGTCTGCTCAGAGGAGGAGAGCAGGAGATGGGGGTGCTGTGTGTACTGCCACAGATTTACATACACTTACACACCGAGCAGCTCGGCTGGGGCAGGGAGCAGAGCCAGGGCAGCAAAGCTGGTGAGCAGGGGGACAAGTTTCACCCGTACTTTTTCTTTATTGTGCATTACAGAGTGAAGAATGGGGGTAATCTCTGCTTAAAACTTTATAGGGTGAAGCCAGTATGGAGAAGGTGGCTAAATGCTCCTCAGAATATCAAAGGATGAGTCCAGTCTTTGTAGGATGCTTCCTTATGGTGTGATGAATTGATAAAACCAATCCTGGGGTGACAGGCACTCATTGCCCAGCCCTGGGAGACTGATGGTCACGGTGGGAATGGCAGAGGTGTTGTCCCCAGGGGACATCTGCTCATGCCATGTGCTTTGGGAGAGCCCATTGTACTGCCTTTCCGTGGGGCTGGGAGCATGGGCACCTCTCAGCACGGATGGGGTGAGGAAATGCAGAAGAAATGCTCCCCAGCTTGCTTCACACCCTGTGGCCCTTCAAGGGAGACACAATACTGGGGGAAGGTTTACAGGCTGGGGCATTGCAGGAGGGGCTGTTGCAGGGATTGTGGGCAGTGTGTGCAGAGCAGCAGGATGCTTTCCATGATACAAAGACTTTGGAAGGGCTTTTAAGAGAAGTGTGATGGGTTGCAGCCCCTTTATGGAGCCTGTGGGCTCCCTGCAGTGATGGACCCACGCTCTGCTCAAGCGGGGAACGTAAAACCTTCCGTGATCTCCATCTCCTTGTGCACAGCTGCCTTCTGAGCTGAACCTTGAGCTAAGTGAATAAAGAGCAAAGAGCGTTTCCAGTGCAAGGGGAACACCAGGGATCATTCCTTGCTGCACCGAGGGCACATCGCTGCTGGATGTGTTTGGCCTTTCGGATGTAGCCACCAGAGAG
Source organism: Corvus brachyrhynchos (assembly GCF_000691975.1). NCBI lineage: Eukaryota > Metazoa > Chordata > Aves > Passeriformes > Corvidae > Corvus > Corvus brachyrhynchos. The sequence goes on along the minus strand of NW_008240027.1, from coordinate 3,046,080 downwards.
CAGGATTGAGCTGCTGGCCTGGCAGGAATCTCCGGCTCGGCGACTTCAGCGTCCTAAACCCTGTGTTATACGCTCTGAACTTGTAGTATTGTACGAAGCAAAAAGCCCTTTTTGGGCTCTTTGGGTGGTGAGACACCCGGAGCTTTTGTGGGGAGCAGCGCTTTGATGTCAGGTGGTTTTAAGTGCTCTTATAAAGTGCTGGGAGTTCTGCTGTTGATCCATCGGGGCCAGGTTGTTTTTGCTAAGGAGAACTTCCCTGCAGAACTTGATCCTGCAAATTGTTGGCTCTGCTGCTGCCACGATTTGTTGTGGCCAGGACCGTGCCTCAAGTCTGGCAGGCTGCCTGCCCTTTCGAGGACAACCACGGAAGTGTTTGGGTTGGAAAGCACCTCTGGTGTCCCTGACTCCAAGCCTTAACCCAGCCCTGCCAAGTACACCACTAAACCACATCCCTAAGTGCCACATCTACACATTTCCTAAGTATCTCCAGGTTTTGTGACACAGCCACTTCCCTGGACAGCTTGTTCCAGCGCTTGACATTGGAATGAATTGAATGAGTAAGGGCATCTCCACCCTCCCTGAGTGCACATTGCAGAGAAGGGGAAACACTTGGTATTCTTTGTGTTTGAAGCCCCATGGCCCAAGTTTTGAGGCTAACAAGGGCTGCCCCAAGTTTAAACCTGACAGAGTTCCCCAAAAGCGATGTCAATCCACAGTGTGGAGTCAGGATTCAAGTGGGGTCCTGAGTCATAGCGGGGTCCTGAGTCATAGCAGGGTCCTGAGCCCTTGTGCAACTCTGAATGTGACTGGGCTGAATCCAAACCTCCTTGGCCACTGGCATTTTGGGTTTCCCTTGCCTGGCAGTAAAAGTATACACACATTGAGGTTTCCTTCTTTCCCCTTCCTTTTCCTCTTCCTTTATCCTCTTCTTCGTCCTTTTTATCTTCCTCTTCCTTTTCCCTTTTCCCTTTCCTTTTCTCTTTCCTTTTGCCTCTTCCTCTCCCTCTCCCTTTCGCTCTCTTTCGTTTTCGAGATCCCTACTCTCTGAATAGGCCAGGAGAGGGAGACAGCCAGCCAGTTACAGCACAGCTCAGATTTCCAGCTCTCTGTCCTGGGATGGAAGCTAACACACTTTAAATATACACACTGATTTTCCCAGGGGGAAGGTTTGATCTGTGCAGGACCCCCCCAGCTGGCCTGCAATTTACATTTACACAAGCAAGGTGGGCATTGGGCAGGAGGGGAAACTGAGGCACAGGGCAGGACCGTGTCTGGAGGGATGTGATTAGTGGCTTCCTTGGTGATGACCTCCTGGGCCCTACTGCAGGTTGGGATTGCTCTGTGTTGATCAGTGCAAACATCCCTGTGCTCTAGGTGGGTCCTCAGGCAGTCTGTGGAGGTCCATTTGAGCATCACCACAGGTGTCACCTCCACAGGGACACACAGTGCACAACGGGGGTGCACCCCCAGCCCCGTCCATGCCGAGTGTTTCTGCAGGGTCTGTACAGCCCTGGTTCAGACCCCCTGATGGAGCAGTGGTGGGGACCCCTGCCCATGCCAAGCTGGTTTTGGTGAGTTCACCCCATCACCGTGGAGGCTCGAGGGGCAGAGATGTGCATGTGCCGTGGGGAGGCCCTTGGTGACTCCTGCCATGCCATCTTCCTGGAGCCATTGGAAAGCCACAAAGCAGCATGGCCCGTGCTCACAGCAAGCACCTCAATGGACTGATCAGCCCCTCCCATTGCCTGTATCTTCCCTTTCCCTCTCATCCCTCCTGAGCCGGCACCACCAAAGGACTGGTGAGATCACCCCACACTGAAAATAAATAAATAAATAAATAAATAAATAACCAAATAAAAATGCTGACGTGGAGAAGTCAATCAGCTTTGTGTGGCCTTGTAATATCTCATTTTATCCGTGCCACGCTTTATTAAATTCTCATAAACCTGTCAATGAGGACAGATACCATTTCAGTTTACCCCATTAGTTCTACACAATGACATCGGGGGAGAGAAAGACGAGGAGGTGGCGGGGAGGCACTCGGCGTGGAGAAAAGAGGAATGAATTTAAAAAGAAAAAAAAGAGAAACCCAGAGCCAAAACTTGGCTTCGTGACAATAATGTAATAACGTCGGTGCTCAGGGAAAGTAATTGAATTAAGTGGCTTTTGTTAATGGTTTTAAGATTTAGAAATGTAAATAATAGGTAGGACTCTTTAGTGGGACTCTAGGTAACTGCATCCCTGAGAATAAGAAATGCTTTGCTGTTAAATGTGATGTCAGATAGTTTTGTTACTCCTCCGGTTTCATGCCTGCAAAGCATATTTTGCAGTTTTAAAGCCGGGTGTGTTTATCATCTTTCCTTTCTAACTTCAGACGGAGCTTAATTCAGGAGTATTTGCATGAACCCTTCTTAGCCAGTCCCTATCAGTTATTTGCACCACCAGGAATAAAGTATTATTTCTCCCGAGCTGCTTTGGAGAACTTCCTGACTGCAGGGTTACTGTGCTCTGAAGCCTCCTGTCTATTTACATGTTCATTAAAGGCAGCAGCAGCACTGCTCTCTGCGGCAGGGTCGGACTCAGCTCCTGGAGTAAGAGCTGGCAGCAGTGATGTTACACCAGGCTTAGGCCAGTGGGGATGGAGAATCCAGCCGACAGGTAGGATGAGCCGGGTGATTTAGAAATGACTTTCATGGGAACTCGTTCTGCTTAAAATATTATTGGATTTTCATTTAGGAACCTATCAAAGTGCAAGAATAAAGTCTGAGCTGCCTAACCCATATAGGTCTAAACAAACAGGCCTCCCTTCTGCTCTGGGATCTGTCGGCTTGTGGATTGGGAAAGGTCCTTCAGTAAGGCGTGGGCTGTCTCAGGGAAACCCACTGTGCCAGGCAGAATAGGGGGCTTTGCATTTATTTAGGCTGAAAATCTTCCCCTTTGCAGGATGAAGGCTCTCCCTGGTCTGTGCCACAAGGATGCTCCATCCCCGCTTGTCCCCTTAGCTCTGGCTGCAGCTCTGTGGGCAGTAGCAGCACAGGGTGGTGAAAGTTCTCCCATGGCTTTTGCTCCAGTCCCACAGCAAGTGGGCAGCTCAGCATGCACCAGATCACTCTGTCACGTCCTTTGGGGACTTCCCTTCTGGCTTCACTTGTGACCCACAGTGATCTCTGCTGGCCTCAGCTCTGCTTGTGTGGCTGCAGAGCCTTCCTCGTAGCTGCCAGCTGCTTCCCATCCAGTGGGGTCTCAGGACTCACACAGCCTCAAACACCTTCCTCCATCATCCTCATAAGCCTTTTCCCATCACCTTCCCAAGCCTTTCCCTGTCACCTTCATAAGCCTTTCCCCATCACCTTTATAGGCTTATTTGGAAAGAGCATAAAAGTCCCAAGCCCAAGCCAAACCTGACCCAGCTCATGAGGGCAAAGGAGAGAGTTGCCAGATTGTTAAAATAGAAATATAGAAATAGAGGGTTCCAGCAAGCCAGCAAGTAACACATTTTCCTCAGGGTGTTTCTTGAGTAGGTTGTTTGCAAAAAAAAAAAAAAAAAAGGGAAAAGATAAAAGAAAAGAAAGAATAGTTCAGTCTTGCTGGAGAATTTGATGATGTTTCTTACTGCTGTCCATTTGCCATATTGCTGTGAAGGGAAGCTGGGGTGGAACAGAAGGGTTTGTTTCTTCCCTTATGGGAAAATAAAATAAGAACAAGAAGAATATAGCAATTAAAACAACAAATCCTTCACTACTCTCTCTGCATTAGAAAAAAAAATCCAACCACCCTATGATCAAATTCTTAAAACCATCCCCTGACTTAGCAACATCCCCCTGACAGATCCCTTTTTTCTGACCAGACCGCTGTGGCAGAGGCAGCTGCAGGCTGGGCTGCTACTCTGGGCCCTCCTGAGGATGCTTTGGCTGTGTGCAAGGTGCTGGGGTGACAACAGTGGCTTTCCCTTCTCTACAAAAAAGTGGAACTCTGCCTCCCTGCATAGAAGATGGGACAGTTTGTGGCTCTGCTTTGCAAGTTGAGGTGCTCAGCAGTGCAGCAAGATAACAGCTGGAAGGGAATGTACACAGCCCAATAGACAGGGAAGGACTTTTTTGCTTGGAGAGCCATTAAATAATTTGCCATGGCAAGACCCAGGCAATGCTGTTTTCTGCAGTTAAGATGCAGGTTATTTTTCATTAGCTGCAAAAGGCTGTTGGTGGTGCCAAAGCTTGCCACCAGGTCTGCAGCTCGACACAACATGAGCAGCTAGGAACAATATCATAAAAATAACTGAAATCCACTGAAGGCTCTGTTGAACTGCCTTTTTAAAGTGCATCAGGTGAAGCAAAAAGGAGTGGGATAACCCTGATCCAAGAAATGGTGCCAATGGATTGGGAAGTGCACGCACATTGAACAGGAGATATGAGCATGCCAGAGCACCCCCAATCTGCTGGAACTGCATGTGGATGGGAGCCTGCCCCTGGCTGCAGCATTTTGTCCAAGCAAGACTGAATTGAAGTTTTTCTTGTGGGGCTGTCCTGGTACCGTCTTCACTGACAAGGTCCCTGCTGAGCCAGGAGCCTGTTAGAAGCAGACAAGGAAAGAACAGTTCTGCGAGCCAAAGAAATCAGACTCCAGATGATTTACATGGAGCATGAGGGGCACCAGAAGGGCAGCCAGCCCAGAAAATGAGATTATAAACTATCATCCCCTGTTACACGCTGGGACGTGGCTACGGGGTGGCCCTCTGGCATCATTTGGGGAGGCAGCCGTGGTCTGGTGTTGAAAGCAGAAGGCTTTTGTCTCGTCACATTGGAAAAGCCCACATCCTGAGGAGTGTCTGAGAATGTGTGCAGTTCTGCCTTCCCTCCTGCAGCCTTTTCCTGACCTATGGTGCAGAGCCTGACACCTTCGGAGGCCACAAGGACATCCTAACTGGTGGAAGAGAAGAAACCCCTCCTCCAGGTGGTCAGGTCCTACAGAGGGCAGCACTTGAGGTGAACCCGCTCCTGCATTCAAACTTGCTGCTCTGGGCCAGCAATCACCCTGAAGTAGTTTAAACATTGACTTTTTTGGGGAAAGGAGAGGTGAAAAGAACCTGCAAGTGGGGATACAGGAGCCCTAATGTGGATGCACCAAGCTCCTTAAACTGATTTAGGGTTCAAGCCAGGTCAGTGTTGTACCTGAGCCAAGAAAATGCAAAATATTCCATTTGCTCATGCAAGTGTGAAACCTGCTGGTGTAGAGGTTTGGGTTTAATGTTCTTCACCTCTGCGAAGTGAACCCACAGGAGGGGAAAGGCAGCACGAAAAGGAGTCCTCAGAAGAGGCAGAGCCCAGTGTTTTATAAGAGCTGGCATGGATGTGGTTAATAAGATAATCTCAGGACCCTCCAATACAAAGAGAAAGTGAGTTTTCTGATCCATAAAGGATCAGTCTGCAGGAAGCCCCATCAGACTCCTCAGCGTGAAATTACACCACAGCAGGGGTGTACAGTCCTGCTACTGTACAACATTAGAGAGATGAATTAGGACTTGACATTCATGTGCTTAATATGCCTATTCCTGGCATTATCCCACAAGGACCAGCCACCGCCAAGGACTTACGGTCAGCGGGACTAGGAAGGTATTTAGGGTTGCTCATTTGCTCCCTTCCAGAGCCAGGCTATCAGGCTTCCCCATCTAATCTCTCCTCATCAGGAGCAGGGGAGGGAGCACAGCCCAGCTCTCCTATCTCACAGCAATCTGGTCTGGGGAGTAACCACCAGGTGCACCCTTGTTGCTCAGATAAATCACAGCGATCCTCTGGACTGTTGAGTGTGGAACGAGGGAAAAAACCACATAAAATCACAACCTGGCCCTCAAGAAGCTGAGAAAAGTGGAAAGAGCCAACCCCAAAAGTATGGCTCTCGCATAGTTGCTGCTAACAAAAATAAATATTTACTGGAAAGGGCTGTATTAGGAATTATTCAAACTGGGTTTGCCTCTCCAGTGTTAAACAGGTTGGAGGTGTGCCTTGGACAAACGTGGGCACTCTCAGCTACTTTACCAAATGGGCTTTGTCAAGGAGCCAGTGTATTTCCGAGCCCCAGGTCTGGGCTGTGTGAAAATTCCTGCCTGTTTGAACTCCGAGCCAGGACAGAGTGCTTTTGGTTTGTTTTTTATCCATGAAATATTTTGTTGAGAACAAAATTTTAGGGGGAGGGGGAGAATCTACTCCAAATTCTGGAAGAAATAAAAAGAAAAATGTTGGCTACAAGGCCGAATAGTTTTTGAACTGATCATTTTCCAAGAAAAAATCCAAATTTTTTTTCGGAGAGTAGCTGTCCTGCAGGAAATTCCTGATTTCATGGACATGCCGCACTTCTGGCAAGTGCACTTGTGATCAAACTGATTGAAAAGCCATTTAATTGGAACTGTTTTCAGAATGCAGAATGAGCTAAAACTTGGCAAAGCTGATGGGGGGGATGCATGGACAGACCCAGGAGAAATAAATGAGAAGCAGAATCCTCCCAGAAGCTGATTTTGCAATGGTCTGGCATGGAGAAAGGGCAAGAGCCTCCCCAGCATGAGCACATCCTTGTGGCTGTGATCACATTGTGTGGCATGTGGGCACTTTGCAGCTCACAAATCCTGCTCCTCCAACTCTCCTCTTCAGCTGTGTTCCCTGGGAAAGGGGAGCAGGGATATGGTGCGATCCTGGGACTCAGCTGGCCACGGACGTGGTGCTCAGCCTGAAAGTGCAGGATCAGTCCTGAGCCTGGCCATACAGAAACATCTCTTGTTCTGGACACAGGGAATGCCCAAATTTGTAACCCATTTCTATGGCACTTTGAATGTGGACACATTCCTGCTTGCCCCACTTGAGGAGGGATAAAGCAGAGAGGTCACGAGACAAATTCAAGGAAATTAAGTGAATTGGGACTCTAAAACACAAAGCTGCTGTAGCAATATGGGGACAGCACCACCGTGTCCCTTGACTGGTTTCTTCTTCTCTCTGTAAAAACCGTAGTAACCCTTGTGGGTGGACATGAGGATTTCTATGGGCTCTTTTTTCCTTAATCACGGATTTTGTGGGAATATTAACTCTAAATCAATCTAATGTTGCCATGGGTGAAAACAAATAGCAATGTATATACCCAGATATCTTTACTCTTTTCCATGTGATGGAAGTTCTGGATCTGGGCTCCTACACCCGGACACCAAGCCAGGCATGGACATGATTCTTGGATGTGTAGAGCAGACTGGTGAATGCAGTTGCCACTGGACAAACAGCACACGGAGTTCAAGGCCCAGGTGGATGGATACCCCATCCCTATGGACAGGATGAGCTTCCCCCCATCGTTTCCTCTGCCCAGTGGCACCATCTCGGTGAGTGACGTGTCATCACCACTCCATCTCCCAAATATTCAGCAAACTAGTCCTCAAGTCCAAATAAACACTGCTGGGATGATACAAGAAAGGAGCCTTGGATGCTGAATACTGCTCAGTGTTTTGGTTGCTCTGTTGTCCACACAAGCCAAACACAAAGTATTCCCAAACCCATTCTGTTGATTTAAGATAAATCCCAAGAAAAACAGCCCTAAGTAAGCCAGTGCATGGAGGCTAATGGAGCACTTCCCACCTGAATGATGAATTCCCATTCTCCAAGAGAGTGATAATTTTTTTAGCATGCTTGGCTTTTGTCTCCTGTGAAATCAGAAGTCTCCCACTGAGGGTTGGGTTTCATGTCTGGGTCACAGTTTCTACAGAAAGGAATTTTCATTATGGTCTTGGCAACACTTAAGCCTCCCTGTGCAACTGATCTATCTGAGCTTTTCATATCCACCAGGACCATGGATGCCATCAGCAATCAAGGGTGAAATCTCAAGCAACCTGAGAAGGAGGTATGAGCCTTAGGATGAGACAGGACCTCATAGTGAGATTAACATGGGCTGAGAGGGTAATTAAGCACAGTAATTATTTGCTGAAGGTGAGGTGGGGGGTACCTCCTAGTTGGCAGACTTTAGACTGGAGGATGGATTCCCTGTTTCAAGGGGGAGTCAATTCACTGAAGTCCTTTGGCTTGTGATGTGCAGGGTGACAGATTAGATTGTGAAGCTGAAAAAGAGGTTTGGGGACCAGCCTAGCAATAGTGGAGTCCTCAGGCCACACCAAGTGTGAGGAGTAAATAACAATTCCCAACATATCAAATGACGTGGGAGAGAGGGCATCCCAGAGAGACAGGACACCTAGGAAATGCTAGCAGAGCAGAAAGCCCTAGATGTATTCTGATCAGCAAAATTCAAAGATTGTATTTCTAAGCCTGGGTCTTGCACTGTTCTTTGAGAACACAGTAAAGGGACTAGGTCCTGCCCTCACAGACCTTTATGTACTTACAGCACCCATGTATCTGAAACTCACTTTGCTGTCTCTTTCCAACTTACATAAAACATCAATAATCTTAATTTTTCTTCATGGATGCTGTTTTCCAGTTATTCTCATTATTTTTCTCTGGACTCTCTCCAGTTAATACGTATCTTTCTTGAACTGGTTCTCAAAACCAGACATGTTTTTCCATCTCAGGTTTAACCAAAGATGAGCAGAAAGAAGATGCATTCCCATATCCTATGGCCTCTCTCAGGGTTGTCTGTGGTTGTAAGAGTACCTCATGGGTGCTGTATGGCTTTAATCAAGCAGTTACACCAAAAATCTGTGACAGGGGTTGTGTAGGCTGGAAAGGGAACTCTCTTTTGTGACTTCTTTCTTGTTGAATGTGATGGAAATGAGGAATGTGTGTTCTCCCAACTACCCCCGCTCTCAACTTTCTCTGCAAAGGTGAGATGCCAAAACCACAAAATGAGTTAAAAGAAAGCAAAATAAGTATTGGAAGGTGGATATCTTCATCGCTGTTCTATATTTAAATGTTTTCCTGCATCAAATAAAACAGGTTTTGACATAGAATTGCAAGAGAAAAGAGCTGGAAGGAGTCCACCATAGCTCCTACCCTGTTAACTGATGATGATTCATCGCAGTCCAGGTAGGCCCTTGACATTTGGGATAAATCTGACAAGATGTGAATCTACAGCATCAATAAACATACAAGGGTATTCAGCCTCCTTTGACAAACAGGAAAACCAGAACCAAGAATGTGAAGCTTTTTCTCCAAACCACATGTAATGGGGCAGCAGAGACAACAGTAGCAAGCCAGGCATCTCTGCCTTGCTCAAGGTCAAGGCTGTCCTGTTTCCTAACAGAAAGTTAATCCTTTAGCGTGGGTGATGGGAGCTCTATTTTTAGGTCTCTCTATTCTTTTATAGCTCATCAGATTTTTACCTCCTGGAAGCTGCTACACGGTCTCAGAGTGCTCTTATTGCAACAGCCTATTTTTTTTTTTTCCCCCCAGAGTAAAACCTCTTTTTAAGCATTTGGGAACTGAGGAGCAGGCTTGGGTGGGGTTAGGGCACCTCTGAGCAATTCAAACCCATCTCCGGCCTGGAGCCAGGCTGTTGCCAGCCCCAGGTCAAGACTGTGTTTGCACAAGTTTCACAGCTGCTGGAAAGGGCTGAGAAGAAAGTGCTGATGGAGTTTGTGTGAACATATCTGTGAACTAGGGCCAGCAGGAAGGAATGATCCCAGGAGAGTTAGTAAGGGGCACTTTTGCAGTGTTGAGGATAACTTAGCTGTCTCAATTTTCTTCGCTATCTTTAAAGAACAGATTTTTTTGTGCCTTGTTGTAAGTCAGTTCCTCTTGAATCACAGTATTTACAGCAGTAATTTGGGTTAGAAGGGGTCTTTGGAGGATGTCTGGTCCAGGTGTCACCTTGGTCATGTGAAGGTGGAGATGGTAGGAGCTTATTCTTCTTCACCAGCTGCACAGAAAGCAGAGAGCAGGGCCCTGATTTCTGGAGGACTGAAGTGAGACAGGATGGAAAGACTGGCACTGTCCTCAGAACCCCACCTTTTCCTTAGTCCTGGAAGTTACACACCAGAGGAGACCCCCAGTTTTGTGACAAATATGAATGGCTTCCCATGGGCTCACATGGAAGCTCCTTCCAAGCTGGCATTGGCAACCTGCTGGAAGCTCTTTAGGGAGCACCATGGGACTGTGTCTCTGAGTGCTGAAGGCTCCTGCGCCTGACGGGAATTACTGGGAGCTCCCAAACAATGTTCACTCGTTTCATTTCTACAGCAGACTTCTCATGTGCTGCTGGGCAAATCCATTGGTTCTCCCCATTTCTGCTTCCTACCAGGAAAACATCCACGACTTTTCCCACCTCTGTCTTCTCCGTTTAGGTGATGCACCTCTCTGGGGAAGGGGTGCATTTTTACGCACGGTGACTGTGTTCAGAGCTTTGCATGACCAGAATCTCTTACTCCCAAGGGAAAAAAAGCCTCAAACAGGATAAAAAACCCCCAAAATCCTAAAAATGGCACTCTGCAGAGCAGGTTTGTGGGGACTACTCTGCAGAGAGCCAGCCCTGAGGAATGCAACCAGGGCGAGGGGAGAGACAGCCCTCTCCACCAGCCCCCACCTGCCCCTCTTTCCCCCACTGTGTGAACCTACTGTAGATTTCTTGAATTTCCCTTTGATGTTTATCTCCCCCCAGTAATTCTCTTTGGGGGATTTGCTGGAGCGACGGTTAGAAGAATACAGCCTGGAATAGGGCGGCCGAAGGGCGAGAGAATGTTAGAAACAGGATTAAGATCATATTCTACGAGCGGTTGTCAGTCGCTGAATAGGGCTAAAGTTTCTTATCGGGCCAGGGTGCCAGAATGCCTTGCTCTGGGGAGCATCGCCCCACGGCGCGGGAACCGGGAGAGGGGGTCAGGGCATTGCTGCGGGGCTCGTGGGCAGCCAGCACCGTAGCCTGGGAAAAATCAGCAAAAAAAAAAAGCAGCGGTGGTTAATGCTGAAATAGCTGCTGGAGGATTTTTAGGTGCAAATCTTCATATTACAGGGAGAATATTCCCTTTTGAAAGTCCCAGTTTCTTGATTTTTTTTTTCCCTGCCGTGGGATTTCATGGCTTTCACTGGGCATTTTAGTTGTTGGGGTTTTTTTGCCTTTTCTCCTTCTTTTTTAAGGTGGAATTGGAGTCCTGGTGGAAACTTAATTGGAAATATTTGGGGCTTGCTTCTGAACATTCCAGGTGATAGGAAAGAGAAGTTCCAGAAAAGCAGAAGAATTTTGAAATAAGGAGGGGGGGGGAAAAACCAGAAAGTGTATTTTGAAAACTCAAAGCGTGTTTTGAAAACCAAGAGGCGAAAATAGTTGCGAAAGAGAAAAAAATTTGGAAAGTTTTGGAGCTACTTTCATATAAAACAAAAACACAAACACACTGAGCTTTCCTGGGGAATGGAATCAAATAGTATTAAATTCCCCTGTGTGCTCATTTCAGAAGGCTAAGGACATGCAGGCTTTTGATGTTTCCACCTGGAAAATGCTTTTGTCTTTTTGCAGGTTAGGACCCTGTGATAGAGAAGATTTCGAAGGGGCCAGTGTCTTCACCTTTCCCAACCTGAAACATGATGGCTGGACCCGTGTGAGCCCTCTCAGATCCGTATGCTTCTGTAGAAAAGAAGTGTTTCTGGTAAAATATTCAGATTCATTTAGGAAAATCTGGGTTTCGTTTGACTCTGTGGGTGTGGAATGTTTTTCACTTGTTCTGCACAAACCAAACAGAAACTTTGCCATCATTTCTGGTTTGTGTTGGAAAAGAAAGTCCTGCAGGTAATGTCATTTCTGGGCTGCTCGAAGTAGCTGGGGAAAGGAACAACTTCTGTCTTTTTAACCTTCTGGACCATGACTACTGGTAGCTATTCTATAATGAGGGTTCGTGTTTTTCTAGAACCCTTGCCTGATTAAAAGCACCAGGAAAACTTTAATCAAGAGACCTGCTAATGAACAAGAACATTGCAGAAGCTGTAGAAATCCAGCAAGAGGAACTCTCTGCCCAGAATTTGCACAGTTTGGGGTGTGAGGGGGAGAAAGCCCAAGGGGTTAGAATCCAGCTGCTGCAGACCTGGGAATATGAAAACACCTCTGCTTTTAAATGAGTTTTTCTCTTGTGGTTTACAGAAATTTGACAGCTACAGAAGTCAAGTTGTCCTTTATCTACATGACAAAACCTCATTAATTATTTTAGAAACTCGAGAGTAACTTTCTTTATGCTTGTGGCTGGCAGTACTATGAAACTTGAGAGAAACAGACTGAGTGACATTCCCATGTCCAGAAGCAATGAGGTTCAGGAGTTTCAAATAGCCTGCACAAAATGATGTAAAATTAATTAGACTTTTGAAATTCCTCTGTTTTTCATAGCCCTTAACAAATAATGTTTTCAAGTCAAATTACAAGGCTACATTCTCTAGTTCTTATTGATTTCAATTGTAACTTTGCCTAAATAAAATATATCCGCTTTATTTTTGACTCTTTAAATCCATCATTTCTTGCTATTATTCCTAGACTCTTTCAGCTCACTCTTTGCTAGAATCAGCCCTTGTTGTGTGAGGGCAATCTGCTTTCAAGCCCTAAGAGCTCCTGCCCTGAGGACCTGACAAACTGCTGCATTTTTGCACTTAAAACTTACATTTCCAAAAACCCTTGGTCCTTTAAAGTACCAGAATATGAACAACCACTGCTCGTTCATGGAGAACTCAAGGAGACAGGGTTTATGGGAGGGGGAGGGATCATCACAAGGGCTGTTTGGCCAAAAGGTTCTCTGAGGTCCGTGTCCAGAGGTATCATTTACATGTTCCATCTCCCACTCTGCTCCTGGCTCAGTGTTTTTTACGTAACTCGAGGGTTTATACACAGGGAATAGATTATGCCAGTTAAAGGCAGTGTTATTACCTTCCTCTCACAGCTGAGGAAATCAGAGGCCCATCAAAGAAAAGTCAAGGAATTGCAGTAACTCCCTGAGGTGAGCCAGGGTACAGGAATGCTCCTTCCTCAGCAAACTGCTGCCCAGAAATATTTCCAAGAGCTTCCCTCCCGTTTGCAGTCGCCTGTGGTTGTACCAGCTTCTCCTGAACATCCACTTCTGAGTCCAACTGGGAGATGTCAGGGTCAGCTTCCTGAGGAATTTTCCAACTTTTGGAAACTTTTTCCAGCTTTTGGAAGTCAGCTGAATGCAAAGCAGGGCTGGACTTGACAGTGTTTGGTTAATGATTGGTCCAAATGATCTTAGAGGCCTTTTCCAACATAAACGATTCTGTGATTCTGGATCTGGCTCCTTAATACTCATCATGGCAGTTTTACAGCAATGCCTCCACCTTGTGCAGAGGCAGGATCATGTCCAGTCCCACCCTGTGACTCAAGCAGGTAAAGCAACATCAAGTATTTCACAGAACTCCTCGTAACATGTATAATCTGTTTGGTCCTCTTAACCACCTTTCCGTTTTTGTTAATCAAGCTTGAGACATCATAAAACAAGAAGTGGCACTTTTGGAAGAGGAGAAACCTTTTCAAGATACACTGGGAGATGGACTGTTATCCCAAATCCATAAAGGACAAGAAGATCAGTGGGAAATTTCCTTTCACCTTGTAAATTTTTGATGCAACTGTTTGCCTTTAGCTCCTGCTTGTTTTGCCACTGCCAGCACAGCACAAAGTGCTCTTCACCCCATCCCTCGGTGTCACCATGAGACTCATCCAAGCAGAAACCCAAATACTGAGTTTCTTTCCCCATGGTGCTGGCCTGGGCCATGGCCATCTAGAGCCATTCTAAGGCTGTTGAGCTGGGTGGTGGCAATCAGCAGCAGCAAACAGCTGGCCAGTACTGGGTGTCATTCAGGGGGACACCTGGGAGCCTGCAAGGGGGACAGGAGACTCTAAACACATGCTTAAACACGGCACTTTTTGCCCAATAATCAGTAACATCGAGAGGGTGACATTAAACAAAATAATAAATCGTGTGCTGGCCCTCAAATTGGATCCCTTTTTTTTTTAATTTGATTTTGCTAGGATTTATTCCATTTGACAAACCATGCTGTTTAGAATACAATAGTGGCATAATCACAGCCTGGGGCCCTCATTCTTCAAGATAATGGGATACTTATTCATCTAAGGCAGGTACAAGTCTGTCCTTGGCTTTCATTTTACAAGATTACTTGTATTTCTGTCTCATTTGCAATAGGTGATATCTGTCAGAAAGCAATTTTCACACAATTTGGGATTCTTAATATTTTGTCTTTAAGCTCCTTTGTTGTTGATTTTTCCTCCCCCCACTGCTTGACACTTGCATTTTGCAAGCAACTTATGGACAAGCTACTTTCTTCCCCCCCATCCCCCCCTTAAACAAACAAATAAATAAATAAAGAGCATCCCTGGCCCTGCTTACACAGCTCGATAATTTATTTGTTAAGCATGACAGCACAGGGATTTTTCAATGTACAGTGTTTCAGTGTTCAGTGCTGAACACCAGTTATTGGTGTGTGTTCCACTTCACCCTCAAGAAAAAGAGAGCAGTGCTCACTTTTGTTTGGCCTGACAGTCTGAAAGTTCAGAGGTAGGAGCCCCTTGTGACCCCAGAAATGTGCCAAAAAGCAATGTTTTAAAGGCCAATTGGAAGGCCTAGGCTGAGGTCCTGATTCAGGCTTTGAGGGCTTAACCTCAGCATTTTTTTTCAAGTAAAGATGAATGAAAAGCAAGTTCTTAGGTTTTGGGTTTGTATTTTTTTTGGTTTTTTTTAGAGATTTTTGCAGGTATTGTTGGGAAATTAAAACAAAAAAAAAATTTCCGCTAGCAACGTTCTACTTAGTGCTAAAGAGAAGCATTTGGGATTTTTTTAAGTTAAAAATGAAGTGAAATGGGGAAAACTATGTAATAATGGACCTAAAAGGCATTTAGATAAAATTCTAGCTATTTGGGATGTCAGCCCTTCCCGATTCCCTGTGTGAAAGGCTCTAGCTCTTCTCCTTTCCTTGCTTTCCTGTTTTCCCTTGCTTACCCTGCAGCCCTCCCTGCTGGTTTTGGATACCCCAGGTCAATTTGCCCTTAAATTTTATGTGGAAAATGCAGTTGTTCTCTCTGAAAGCTGCAGGAACATGGGCAGAGGTGAAGCCCCCTCCCACCCCTGACTGCTGTGCTGAGACCTGATGGAGAGACGACACATTCCTGCAGGTAACAGCCCTGCAAACGTCCTGGGAGGTGCAGGGACTTAAAAACGCAAGTGGAAGCAAAGCAAACAAACAAAATTGGGAAATGGGGCTGAAATCAAAAGCACATCTCTCATCTCTCTTTGGTTAAGCTGTTTAGAGGAGCTCTGTGTGCAGAGGAATTACTTTGAGGTCACTCAGACACCTTTCTTTTCTCTGTGGGCATCTCTGAAGGCAAAACTAATTCACTTCTGCTCCACCAGGTCTCCCCTCTATTGTTCCCCACTAATGTAATTTTTTTTTTGTCTTCAGAAACATTCCTGCCTGTGTAATCATCTCCAGCACAGAGAGCGAGGAGAGGAAATTAAGATGTTATTGAGGGTTTGAGAGATATCTCATGTTTCAGAGTGGATCAGAGGCCTTTTTTTTTCTCCTTTATGGTGCCTGTTACGGGGAGGTGAGGCAAATACGGTTTCTGGGGTGGGAGGGCTGGGGCGAAGCAGGGCTGGTGTTCAGGAAGATGTGGTGCTTCTCTCTTCTCTTGACACAGCAATAAATATGTCCTTAATTCCACATGTGGATCCCTCTACAGCAGATAATCTCTTGGGGGAAGAGTTTCACCTCTGGTGGTCTCCACGGGGCAATCCTAAGGTTTTACTAAATAGCTCCCATTTCTCCTTGGGGAAGAGAGGACTGGACTACATGAGGTATCAGACAAGATTTTTTTTTTGGTGACATGAAGCAAAACTGAAGCTGACAAATAACTTCTGAGTATTTTTTTTGCCTTCAACAAGGCCAAGCTGAAGGGAGCTGAGCTGCTTCCACCAGGCAAGTGATTTATCTTGTTATAGGAAAGTTCATTTTTTAACTGAAGAATGAGACTGTACACATGAAAATCCATCAGCACAGGTTTTTCCAGGGTAGCACAGTGTATTTCAGTTTTCCTCACGTTTCCCAGGGCAGTTGTGGAGACCTGAATGGAGATTTTGAGGCGGCTTTGGAACTGCTTTGTGTTTCTCTGCTTCTTTTCATGGTGTCATTGGAGAGATGCTCTCCTGTCCATGGCCACCAAACCACTAAGATGGACACTTGGCCTAACTCACAGAGCCTTTGTGATGCTCATGACCTATTCATTGACTCCGTAAGAAAGAAATAATCAGAAAATTAGCATAAGTATTGCGTGTCAGACCAAACTGCTTGCAGCTGCATTAGGAATAAGGGGTGGTGTAAAGTTCACTGTACAAAAATAGATGAAAATATATTAAAAGTCAGCCTGGGAATAGCCTCAACTGAGCTTCCTGATGGTGGGGTGTTCTGCTGAAATAACCTCACACTCCCATGCATCAGTCTGCCCTTGTGTTTCCTTGTGGACACGGTGCAGTCCAACGCTGATATTTCACCTTGCTAATGCAGAGAGAAGGTGCCAGAAAGAAAGCTGAGCTGAAGGAAGCCTGTACTTTGCTTTTTGCATCTGTGTGTGAGTGAACTAACTTTGCTTTAGGCCACTGCATTCCCTGCTCAGCACTTTTGGGGAAGGTGATTTGGAAAACCATGCGGAATGGATGCTGCTGGAAGCTCAAGGTCTGTAAGCGTGGTCTCTGCTCTGGTGGCTTCCAGGAAAAGCACAGTTGAGAGATGGACTTGGCCCATCCCAGCACTGCCCTGCTCCCAGTGGGAAAACAACTTGGAGTGCAAGTTGGTGAAAGAGGAGCAGGGTTAGGGCTGCAAGGGGGCAATAGGGTCGCCCTGCTCCTATTCCTGCAACGTGGATGTGAGTCTGGGTCTAACTGGACTTGGCTGAGCCACCTGGATGAGTCCTGGGTTAATCAGGGCTTGGAGATAACTGTTTCCCTGACATCTGCTGATTTTTATGGAAGTCAGAGAGTTAAACACCTTCCAGGCTCTGTGTCTAATCTGGTGAGCCTGGTGCAGGCGGGTTGCAATCCTACCATTTCTGGAGTGGGATGCTCTCCTGCCACGATGGGAATGGAAATATTCTCCTCCATCAGCTGCAAAAGGAAAGAACAGGCTGCAGTCTGACAGTGCAGAGGCTGGGATTCATCATCCCCCATCATCCCCCATCATCCCCCATCCTCACCTGGGGGTGCTGGTCTGACCATACCTGGTGGTGGCAGAGCCTGGAGGGTCGGAGCTGAAGAACACCTCAGGGTCGAGCTAAAAGCCAGCTTTCATCCAAAAAGGGGCAGCAAATAGTGGAGACACCAGGTAAAATGTAAGCAAAACCCCCAAGTGATATACAGACAAAAGCTGCAGGTATTGAAGTCACTTAGGCATTATTAATAGATGGGTTTCTCTGTCGTGTGCCTTGCAGCAGGTTAAAATAAAACACCAGCATGGTCCCTGCTGGACTTGCAGCTCTGGAAAACAGAGGCTGCCCCAGTGTATAATAGGATCTTCACTGCTGTTCTGGGGCTTGAATAACATTATGGTGACTTTGCATAGATTTTTGCCTTTAATGCAAATAGGGAAATGATTTTCTAATCAGGTAAGATAAGGCTGAAACATGATAGATAGGGCTTGGTTTGTTAATGAAGTACAAAGAAGTAGCCTGTACCTTTGTAAACTATTCTTAAAAATAATGCAATGTTAAAAAGAAATTGGTTTCTTTGGCTACCAGTCGTGAGAGAGCCTTGATGCAAATCTTTGTAATGAGTGCATTTCAATGAGCATTTGAAAAATATATATGTATTTATTTGCATTGATATGTTTATATGGCTTTACATATCAACTTAGTCAGGAAAAATTGAATAAAATGTCTCAGGTCTGGGAAATGAGAAGAGATTATGAAAAGCAGATTTAATATAGCACCGTTTTTTGATGTTTGTGGCACATTTCATCATATTGCCAGAGACACCCAATTACACAGCTTGCAGAGTAATCAGCAAATGGGGAATCCGAGGGAGAATATTAACTGTGGTCTTTTTTTTCCCCTTCCTCCTCCTCCTTCTTTAGCAAATATTATGTTATGCCTTATGGAAATGGATCAAAATGCCACATGTGCAGTTAATACTGAGCTCTGGAGCTCTTTCAAATCTTATTTTTCCCCTCACATTGTATTTTTCTGGAACAAACCTCCTGATAACTTTAGGCCACGGTCTTCAAGAACAAAACACCACCTTAAACTTCCTGCAAGTTTGGGTTCCAGCTTTAGCTGGTGGTTGACTTTACCTCATCAACCTTGTGTGAGGGAAGAATTATTAATTGAAGATGACCACATGCAAGGATGTGATCATAGTTCATCCATTTATTTCCCTCTTTGTGAAGGCAGGAATTTACTGAGCTATTTGGTGTCCTTGATGGTCACAGACACTCCTTACCCACAGGGTTTTTAATATCCAAAGCAGACCTGTAACTTCAGTGAAAAAGGAGATCTAATGATTAGTATTTCCCTTATTGTGGATAAAAAAAATAGCAATGGCTGCAGTGTAGGACAGCTGTGGCTGGCTGATATTTTGGGTGCATGTGATCAAACAGTCTTCAAAGGCACTGATGGAATTGGGTCAAAACTATTAGCACTAATATTTATGCAGGCAGGGATGCTCCCAGTCTCTGCCCACATCCCACTGTTCTGGTTCTCTGCCTGGTTTAAGAAAAAGTCACTTTTCTTGAGAATGTCTGAAAAGTTATTAATAATTGTTACAAATGGACTTGCATTTCCTGCCAGATTACTTTCCCCTTTTTATTTCTGTGTGTTTTTCTCTACAATGTTTCTACTTTTGGGAGCAGAAATTAGGGAATTGCATTAACGGGGGATGACATTCTGAAATTGAATAATTTGATTTTTTTTTTTTAAAAGGAACTTTGTTACCAGATGACTTCAGGAAAATATTGATAAATTCAGAAAAATATTTTTTTTTCCCATCAGCTTCATCAGGCATCAAACTGGGCCTGTAGGCAAAGTGAAAAGCCCATGAAATCAGTACCAACCTCTGGCCCAAGGAGTAGTTTCACCTTTTAGGTTCAAACTAACCCTGAAGGAAAAGGAGGTAGAGGAGCAAGCTTGTAGAAGCTTCTCTGCCATCTCCTGGAGCACAGCCCCCCGTGGCTAGGTGTAGAAAAAGGGACAGGTCTTCCACCAAAGGCACAGAAACATCCTCAAAATCACATGGAAACCCCAGTCGTTTGAGAGTGGTCAAACTTCTCCTGCACCACTGTCTAGAGATGTGCTCTCTGGTCAGGTCTTTCCTACCATCACCTCATCAGGCAGGAATTTTTCCCTGGGTTGTGCAGGAAGGTGACAAGAGATGCTGCAGCCACTGCTTTGGTGCCTTGTGGCCAAGGGGGAATTTCCACCTGCCACCCCAGCTGGAGATGTTGACCCCAACAGCAAGAAGCAGTTATTCAGCGCCTTTTTGTGCAGCTTTTTCCGTGTTGGCCCAGCCTCAGGTTAATGAATGATTCACAAAATGCATTTTCCTTGATGTTTTTTCCTTTTTATTAGCGGAGTATGAAAACAGGCAATAATTTTACAGAAAGCAGGACTGGCACAATCGGTACATAGCATCATGCTGCAGCTTTTCAGAAATGAATATAAACTCTTTTTGTTTTCTTCTCCTTTCACCTACCAGAATAAATAAATATGATACACATTTGAGTTCCTCAATAGTGAATTCTAAAGCACAAGGTCTTACACTAAAGCTCAATTTTACAGCAATCTGTACAGTATATTACTTTGATTTCCTTTTTGCAATTTAAAAGCCTTTGTTCCTTTGCAAGATGGGTTTGACATACAAACACGGATACACTTTGCAGCTAACTGTACACCTTGGGTCAGAACCTGGGAAAAAAAGAATAGATTGATTGCCTCCTGGTGTGAGAAAATAAACCAAAAAGTTATTTTCCATCGCACAGACACCTCTAAAGTTCTTCCTTATGAGATGGCCCCACTCAATTGCCAGAGCAGTTAGAAAAGGCTTTGGCCATTCATAGGGCACCAGCTGCACCATTTAACTTGCTATGGGCTTAATGTGTGTCTTAAAGAGATTTTGAAGAGGCCTTCCAGCCTGGAACCCAGACTATTAAAAATATAAATGAATTTTTTTTTTGGTTAGTATATGAAAAATTGTATATTCTTTACAAATTAATGTGGGGCTTAGGTGTTGTCCTCAGCCGTGGCATTGCTCCACTGAAGCTGGTGCAATAATTCCACTCTGGCATCACAGCAGTGATGAGGGTCTGTCTTTGTGCCATGTCTGGGTCTCACTCTACAGACCCCAGCAGGTTCCTCTGAAGCCAGCAAGTCCTGGGACACGTCCTGACCTTTGCATGAGGTGCTGGGGCCGAGCTCAGCGTTGGCATTAACGAGAGCCTGAGTTAAGGGGAGACACCCACATGCAGAGGAGGCACCTCAGCGTGTGCATCTCTTCCCCAGGAGTCCAGGAAAGCCAGGGACGAAGTGGAGGCTGCTGCCTGGGCAGCTGGGAAGCAAAGAGCATCTGCAAAGTCTGTGGAAAACAGGGAACCTTAATCATTGCTGGCCTGTTGTGTAACACGGTGGGAAGGTCGCAGCCGCACGGCAGAGCAGGGGATTATTTTTGTTTGTTTGATCTTGCATTGTTGAAATTTTTGGGGGTTTTCCTTTTTGCTGTTTATTGCACCAGCCTCTTCTTATCCTTCCACTATGGATTTGGGCTGAGAGGAGACCTACGCAGAGAAATAGCTTTTTTTCACTCAAAAGAAAAAAACCCCAGGAGATGTATTATGCTGCTCTAGAACAGATCATAAAAAGCCAGCAAGGGGCACATGGAGGGCTAAGAAGGGAGGAAAAGAAAAATCAACACAGCTTGTAAAAACCAGCAGGAAAGTTCTGTAATTGACTTTTTTCAAGCTTAACTGAATTATGTTTCATAGCTACTGTAATTAAACTAATAGAAAATGGTGGGTTTTAATTTGCATTCCTTTTCTAGAGGGTTTTTTTTAACCTTTTATGTATGAACTCTTCAGAAATATCCTGATGTTGCTCAAAATTGTCATGTCAATGGAAGTAGCACACGTGGAACACAGGGACAGAAATAATTACAGTTTCCTCCTCTGTGTCCACCCACTTTGGTGTTTCTTCAGCAAAGACAAGCATCTCTTTGGCTGGCTGCAGTGGCAACACATTAAAATTCTTCACATGGTGAAATACCTAAATGAGAAAGGAGATGTGGAGGGATCTGCTTGCTGATGGTTATTTTCATATTTGGCAGCGTTCTTTGTGTTTCCTACACAGCAAATGATGATTTTTCATGGAGGAAATATAGGGAAAAACATACCTCTCCTTATTCCCATATTCACCACCAAGGATGTTTCCCGTTCTTAGCCAAAAAAAAAAGACAAAAAAAAGAAAAAAAAATGTTTCCTTTTAGTCTCCCAGCATCATTACTGGATATTTTCTCATTTAGCATTTCTCCTGAACTGTTTAAATATCTCCTTTTTTTATTTTTTTAAAAAAATTTAATACTAATTAGACATCTCTTGCAGAGTAGAAGAAATTTAAATGCAAACTTTTGCCCTGAATATTGTGACTGGTTTTCTCCTGGGCCTTGATCCTGCAAGGACCATATATAAAACCTTTATGAATTCACTAGGGAAGGTTTGGAGCTGGAGTTGGTTCACCAAGCAGAGGCAAAGTAAACAAAACCATAGGAAGGGGAAAAGACTAGCAGAGGAAATCTCCAGATCTGTAACCTGTTTCCAAACAGGAACTAGGGAGACTTTGTCAGGAGTTTCCAGCACTGTTTTTAAAGGATTGGACCTATTCTTTTCCCAGCCTCTGTGCCATGCTGTGCATTTGTTTGGCATTCCTTCCATACATTAAAAAACCAACTTGAACACCTGCCTCACAGAACACAAAATGTTGCTTCCCTTTTTACATTTAACCTCCCTGTGGCTGAAGCTGTCCCAGCAATGCCCTGGCACCAGGTTGGCACAGCATCCAGAGGGGATGGGTAGCTCTTTTTCTCCCCTGTAATCGTTCATCTGATGAGGTAGGATCTCTGTGTTACACTCCAAGCATTTCATGCCTGTGATGGAAGAAGCTGTGTAATATCCAACTAAAATGTTTGTTAAGAAGTATCAGACCTCCATCTGGAAGTGAGGAGAAGGGAACCTCAATCTGTTTTGATTCTGAGACTCATCAGTGACTTCATTTTCTTAAATAGCTGGGGCTGGTGGAGGGGAAGGGGACAAGCAGATCTCACATCACAAATTGGGACATTCGCAGGGGTTCTTCCCACCTGGAGAAACATCCAGCTTTGCAAAGTTCAAAGAGGAATGATGCAGAATCCATCCCTTCAGTCTTCCCGATACATACACAGGATTAAACTGAATGGGGAGTTTCTCCCCATGTTTTTTCATAATTTTCTATTGGTCAAAAATAGCCCAAGAGCTCAGAGACCTTAAAACAATATACAGGAAAGAGTCCGTTTTGACAGATAATTGACTACTAATCTTTTGCAAGCTGTGAGCCTAAATTCATGTGTCTTTGCATTTCCAGATCAATTCTGGCTTTTCATGCCAGTTCACTCCCCTCATGGATGTTTGAGCTTGACTGTAACAAGGTAAACCCCAAATGTTGCATAAAATACTTCAGGGGCTCAACTGTATTTAAGACAATCTCTTTTTTTTTCCCTGCTTATTTTTAAATTTTAGATATTTTTATCCTGATTCAGAATGGGAGAACTAATCTGCAGGTGGGAATCATTCACATGCCCCAGTCCAGGACCAGCTGCGCCTCAGTCAGCTGCTGCTCCTTGCAGAGGCAGATGAGGATGGCACTGAACAGACACCCCTATGGACTGATGGAGATCCGAATGTCTCCTCTCCCAGTTTGCTTCCTGAGTTGTGCTGGCCTCATCTCAATGTTGGTTTTTAATGGTGTGAGAGATGCCCTGGTAGAAGCTCCAAGCCTCTGTGAGGAAGGAGATCAGCAATAACACAGGGATGAAAGGGGTCAGGCTCCAGGGTCGGTCAAGACATGTGAAGGCTGTGAATGTTAAAACGAATTTTTGCACCGAGGCACAGGGAAGAGTTTCCCTCCTTGGCTCAGTGGGGAAGGTCTCATCTCCCTCCAGAGGATCACAGCAAATCTAGTACTGGATCAAGTGAGCTTATCTCCTGCGCTCCCTGTCCTCACTTTGCAGGAGCAGGCCATAAATCCATGCGTTCTGACCTTCCATGGTAAGGCTGTACCTGCCCTGCTGTGAGCTGATGCCTCCTGTTCCAGCCCCATGGGCAGAGAAGAGATGCCTGTCTTACCTGGGATGGTACAAGAGTGACTGCAACCCTCTGCTCTCTGCCTGAAACACCCACTGGCATGAGCTGCAGTTTCATGGGCATCTTTTATTAATTAAAAAAGAGCTGAAGTGTAGATCTGATCTCACACCCAATTGCCTTGCTTGTTCACTGGCACCAGGGAACAACATCGGAAGGGGCATTAATTCAATTTGTGTTTGCTCTGCTCTGGTAAAACAATTCCACAGCCTATAAAGGTGCAGAGGTTAGCAGGGCACAGAAAAAATATAGGAGAATAGAGCCTTTCGAGGAAGGAGGAGGAAAATTAAAGCTTTGTTTGGGTGTCCTTGGTTTGGGTGACAGGCTGCAAAACAGGAAAGCTGGGACTTTCTTTTTGGACAGAGTAAATGTGCTTTGGTGGTTTTAATTTATTCAGACTCCTTTGAAAGCGGCAGCCAAAAATCTGCTTCCTACAAATACATTTGGTTTTGGCAAAGTGGAGAATTCTGCCGGTCACGGGGGCTGATTTGACACAGTCAGGAAAACTAAAGCATGAGAGAAAAGCCCCAAACTGAAGTGTTTGGCACAATGGAAATATTTATGGAAGACACTCCGTTTTCCTTGGAAGCTGGTGCGGTTGATGAGCTGCCCCCATCCAGAGGTCTGCTCCTGCTACAGCTTTATGAGGGATAAAGCACTATTTCCCATCAAACTTGGCTATTCTTACGTCTCTATTTGCAGGAGTTAGATGCTTTTTCAAGAAGCATGGATGTAGCTGAAAACACTCTTTTCTTCCATGTTTAAAGAGGTAATTTGACCCCTGGCTGTTGCCCCAGCATGAAGCAAGGTGGGAGTGAGAGGGGCCACAGGCTATGGGTCTATGCTTCATGTTAAATCAATTATGATTATTTGCAGAGAGACAGCACAGCTCTTCCCAGTCTATTAGTGACACACGCAGTTGACACTCCTGGGATACAAACAGACCACCTGCCCCAGAGTCACTCTGGATTTTTTTGGTCCTAGGTGATATTAGAGATTAGATCTGGATATCATCCCTCCCTAATGCTCAGAGTAATAGCAGTGGGTCCAAAATGTTTATTTGGTTAGGCAAAAAAGAAAAAACAACAACCAAAAAGTGATTTAAACTGGCAGAATCATTCCTTTCCAACAAGGAAAACCACCCAAGGATGAATGATGGGTCATTCCAATGAAATGAGACTGAAACTGTTCAATGCAACAATTCTGAGGTTGGTGAATTTTGGTTACTTGCAAACCCTGCATTTTTGGCAAGTTCATCTATCCCCCCTCAGCTCCACAGAGAATATAAAGCCCCTGCTTACACCTGCTTTGCCTCCAGAAGTTCAGCATTTTTCACTTGTTACATTTTTGCTTGATAACCACTTTCGGAACTGAGGGCTCGAGGATAGAATTTGGTGATCAGAGTTTTTCTAGACACAGCTTACATCAAGTTTTTCGTCAAAGAACCATAAAATTAATGGTGTATGAACACACCAGGAGTCCATACGAAATTTTTATTATCTATAGTCAAAGTAAGACCAAAATGCTCACCAAAAAGAAAACCCTGTAATTTGTAAATAAAGTTTGCACTTCATTGAAGATCAAAGAGGAAATAAAATAGATCAAAAATAATCCTGCAAATTTGGCCTTCATTTTCTCCCAGCCAGCAGCATTTGGCCAATATTTTGTCGTCTTTGAGCAAGTGCTATTAAAAAGAAAACAAAAAACGCTTGCCTTATAGGAAGTGCCTAAACAGGAAATTCACCTTCAGGTCATTTCCCAGTTGTTAAAAAATTATCTTCAGCAGAGAAGGGAGAAGTGGAGAGGTGAAGTGCACAATCATTTCTCTTCCCCATGAACACCTTTAGGATGCTGACCCAAGAAGAGCAACAAGCTACCAGCTGAGGTCGAGAGGATGGCTGATTTGTAACTCTGATACTAGCTACTAAAATTGAAAAGGAAAGGGGAATAAAAGCAAAAGAGGTCATGGTTCTGTAACACTGACAGTAACACACAGGTGATGGGCGCTGTCAACATTATAAACTATATACAAGACAAAGCAGGACTCTTTCTTCCCCCAAAGAACGCAACAACAACAACAAAAAAGTGAATATAACACAGTTGGCACCTTATTGAGGGGATGAGGACAGGGGGCTCCTCCTCAACATCACAGCCTTAACTCATGGCAGTCCAGAGGACAGTTCATCTGTCTAAACATAGATCTTCTCCCCCTTCCTCATTAAATATTTAGTGAAGACCAAGCCAGTAGCAGTGTCTGACGCAACCATGGTGCTAGTAAGACGTCAATAAATGCAAAGTTTTCCCTGCATGGGAGCACCTTACTTCAGGAAGAGGTGGGAGCACGTGGGGATCCAAGGAGTGCCATGTGTAGTGCCAACCTCTGGTGCATCTTCTCGTGGGCAGTCAGTTGGGGAGGGTGTCCAGCCCCAGGGACGCCGCGTGCTGCTTCGCCCGGAGCCTCAGGTTCTCAATGCTCGTGGTTTTACTGTTCAGGCTTGGCAGGGAGCTGGAGGCCTGCAGGATGGGGGAGGACCAGACCTGCTGAGCGTGGGACAGCGACTGGTAATAGGACTGACAGTGCAGGGAGCTTAGCGGGGCCATGTTGACGTTCATGCCCAAGTAGGGCATGGCAGACGGTGTCCCCATTTCAAAGGAGGAGTAATGGACCAAGTTGTTGGTGGCTGCCATGTGCTGGCGGAACTGCTCCTGCAGGCGGAAGAGGCTCAGGGGCGAGGAGGAGTAGGAGTGAGTCTGAGCCAGGCCACTGCTGGATGAAGGTGTCACAGTAGCGCTGATGGGAGACTCTGTAGCAGGAGACAGAGGGGATGGGGGTTATTCCTACAGGCTGCATGCAGGCGCTTATTCACACCCTAGAAGGGTTCGGGCAGCAGCATGGGCTTGTCTCTTGCATTGGAGGGCAAATGAGAGGGGGTGTGACAGCCCATGAGAGCTAAATGTGTGCCTTTCCCATACTTGGCACCTCAGAGTGCAGAAATGGGGCTGAGCTCTCTGCTGCTGCTGGGCACTGTTCTCCCCAAGGTCTAACTGGGGCGGAAGGCTTTGCTCTTTCAGTGCTCTAGCAATGGACATGCTGCCCTCTGTGGGGCCTGTTCAGTGCTGAGGACAAGAGGACAAGCGTGGGCAGCCTATCTGTGAGCACCCACTCCACAGGGAATATGGGACTATACCCAATCACCAGCACGCCCTTGGAAAGGGGTCCTAACACCAACCCCCATCAAGATGCTGCCCCTCACCTGCTTTTGGGCTCGCTCTCTTGCAGTTCAAAGCCTTGCTGTCCACACCAGGGCTCTTGTCCACTTTGGCCTCATCCAAGGTGCTCTTGAACTCCTCCTCTCTCTCGGTCTGGTCCTCAGGCGCTGACTCGCTGGCTGACTGCTCCGACAGGGTCAGGTTGAGGTCTGTGCCAGCCTCGCTGGGGAGGCTCTGGACCTTCTCAGTGTCTGGGGTGGGAGCCTGGGTCTCCAGCACCGGTGGGTCCATCTTTCCCTCACTGTGGCTCCCCTCACAGTCCTTCTGCTTCTGCAGCTGCTCTTTCTGCAGGCTACGCTGCTTCTTCCGGAATTTGGCTCTCCGGTTCTTGAACCAGACCTTCAGTGCCACAAGAAGCAGGGGAGAAAAACCAGTGAGAATCTTGCTTAGTGCCAAATTCAGCATCATTCAGCCTGGGAGCTTCAGGGGAACCCCAAGTAATGAGGTGCTGCAAGCCCACTGCGCCCAAAGGCTATTCCACTTTGCTGGACCTTAGAACTCGACTGTTTTCAGTGCATCTACAAATAACATATCAATCAGACTTTAAAAAATACCTAGCCTCTATATTGATTCTTTAAGACACTCCACTGCTGGTGTTTTTTGGGGTTTGTTAGGTTTTTTCCCCCTGAACTGGTTAGGCAGCTGCATCCAAAAAGAATGTCTTGCAGCTGTAATGTCTGATGAAGTGACATTGGCTTATAGTCTGTTATGTTTCTAAAACCATTGGGTTGTAAGTGTATCAAAACTACGATGGCAGCACTCAAAGTAAGTCATTACTGACATAGGCTGTTGTCTGGCAACTGCATTTAGGAAAGGAGGGGAGAATCCATATATTTTTTAACCTAAATCAGCAGACAGGGATTAGAAGAAATATATTTGCAGATCTTGGTCATGTTCTTTGGTTGGTTAGATAGGGAAACAAACCACTTTTTGATCAGAACGTTTTGGTATTTATATCAAAGAACTAATTTTTTTCCAGTAGTTTTTCTCTTTCTGATGAAGACTATTTGCGTTTTAAAAGACAAGAACCTCTCCACCAGCAGGTTATGAACTAGAACATTTCACAAGTTGAAACTAAAAAAAAAAAGCAAACAAAACCAAGAAGCAAACACAAACCTTGGCCTGAGACATTACAAATATTGACACTGGTGGAAATGAGCAGCTGGAATTACTTGGGTCTCTACTTTTTTGAGAAAGCCGGAAAAGCCTTGCAAATAAATAAATAAGTAGATTTCTGTTGCTGTTTCTAAAATTTCCCCTAAAGAAATGTGAAAGGACAAATGAAAACCATTGTGCACTTCAGACAATCCTAAATTTAAAAAATGTGGGCGTGGATTTGAAGTTACTTAAGCAGATGTGTGACTTTGGATGATTTTATCCTCCCTGCCCCTGCCTTTGACAACTTCACTGCCCCGAAATCTTTGGTTCCATTGGAAGAATCCTGAAAGGTCAAGGGAGTTGTCAGCCCTCTGGGAACCCCGCTATGTTCTTTTAAACATCCCCACTCGCAAACCCACAGAGTATCGGTACCTGGACTCTGGCTTCAGGCAGGTTTGTGCACATGGCCAGCCGCTCTCTCATCACCACATCTGGGTAGTGAGTCTTCTGGAAGGTCTTCTCCAGTGCCTCCAGCTGCTGGGCGGTGAAGGCCGTGCGACTTCGCCTTTGTTTGCGGTGCTGGGATCCATAACGTGCCTCCAAAATGATGTCTTGAAATGTACAGCCGTTGGAAGACAAGAAAAGTGGCCAATTTAATTATTGGAATTTGTATGCTGACAGTCGAATAAAGCACTTGCTAACATCAGAAAAAACTACAAAATGTTCTTTCGATTGCTTTAGTGCTAATAAAAACACACATATGGATTTTACTGGTTAATTGATGTGTCCAAAGAGACAAAACCATAGCAGAGTGGTTAAAACTAGATGACCTTTGAGATCACTTCCAGCCCCAATCATTCTATGATTCTAAAAGCCGTTTCTGTAGAAAGAATTTCTTTCTGTGACATCTGTGGAAGCTGTTGAGACTCCAGTGCTGAATTTGGTTGAAATAACTCAATCTGCTTCAACATCAGTGTGGCAGGACATGCAGATGCCCAGACCCCACCATGGCATAGGTATCTTTCATTAAGAAACACAAATAAAAACGATGCGGGGACGTTCACTGTTGTACTTCTTTAATGTCTTTTGTGGAGCTCACTGTAGTCTTCAAGGCATGATATTGGAGAGCTGTTCTGGGCTCCAGTTCAGAGAGCATTTAAGCTCACGTGCTTTTGTGCATTTAGCTCTAAAGCACATCCTTTACTGAGCACAGACACTCTTCAGCATTTGGGGTGGAAACTCCAGCCAGGGCCACGTCCAGCCCCACTGGTTGCAAGCCCAGAGCTCATGTGCTGAGCTCTTCTCAGCAGAGCAGCTACTCACAAGGTCAGACTTTGCAAACCAAGCTTGGAAAACTGAGAGCAGAGAAGAAATTCAGACTGGGGAAAATCTGAGGCCAACAGTAAAGGGCTTATTATTTTACCAGGGGCGTTATTATTGCACAACAGTTCGTGGGAGTAAAAAGATCTTAAATCAATGAAAATAAGTTACTTGAAAATGAAAAAAACCCACCCTTTATTATGCAAGTTGGGACATGCTGTGCTACAGCCCTGGTATGAAGCAGTCTGGCAAGAGGTTTGCTCTCAAAGAGGAAATGCAGAAAGAGTAGTGTCTGGTATCGTTTTTAATTCAGTTAAGAATGTGACTTCCAGTAGAAGAGAGTAATGAATACACGAGAAAACAATGGAACAGGGAGAAAAACTGGCACTATCAGTGCACGGAGCCTGATGAAGGCTCTGGCTGCTGTTTATTTGTGCTTTTGTCACGAGCATCGTGACATGAATCTAAACAGTAAACCTAAACCTGCTGTCGGGGCCACCCCCAGCACCACACAGCCAGGTCTCAGATCCACTGGCTAAGGAGTGTAGCAAATCAGCTTTGCACCGCTCAAACATTCCTCTTCCAAAACTTCCAGCTGTTCCATTCTAGGTCAGCACTCGCAGCGCCCTTCTGGGGGATTGCCAAAACTGCGTGGTTTTGGCAACCTGGCAAAGATGTGATCAGGCTAAAGGTCTTCAACAATATAGTGCTGGTTGCATACAAGAGACTCTCGTGTTTGAGGTGTTGGAGCTCCTTGGGGAGTTCAAATGCTGCTGATAAAGCTGCCCCTTTGGAGGCAGAGGGACCATCCTTGATGCACCCAGGCACAGCTCACAGTGCAGCCAGGTGAGGAGAAGGGATATTCCAGCACAAGAGATGAAATTGAAGCTGCCCCCAAAACATTTTAAAAAGCTAACATTTGTGTTTCAAGTACACGAAAACAGGAGAAAGGGCACTGGTTAAACACCCTACCTGCAGGCTGGAATATTCCCAAATTTCTAGAGTAGAGGTTAGACTTACCAGCTCCCCTGAGGCAGCAGCTCATGTATTAAGTTTGGCCACTCCAGCAAGAGGCAACCAGCAATTATTTTAATGTTTTAACTATGTTTTCAGGCTTTGTGCAAGAAGGAGAATATAAATTGCAGGTGAGGCTTTGCACTTAAAATCAGAAACCTCTGTTTTCTGACTTAAGGTCATTTGCTTTTGTGCTGCTTTATTCTGGCTGTCCCTGGAAGGCAAATGAGATCTATAACCTGCACTGAAAGATATTCAGGAGTAACAGAATGTGAGGCAACTGCAAAGGAAACAGCTTGTAGGTGTATAATGCCTACCCAGCCAATGATAAGCAAACAAGGGGACTGTGGGATTTAGTTTCGAAAGTCTTCCAGGTGGGTTATTAATTTTAAAGATAAGAGGTCAGGAAACCAATTGAATCTTCTGGTCAAGAATACGAGAATAGCTTTTTTATTCTTTTTTCATCTTCCTCTGCTTTACTCTAGTTAGGGCCAAAGACATTAAATCCTCCATGCTCTACTCTAAAAGATACAGGAGATCACAAACATCTTTCAAGAGATCTTCGCAGCTAGAAAAGGGGCACCTTGAGACCCAGGGTCTGCAAGGGACATTGCAGAGTTCAGGGCCATCTGCTCCCATCTGACCACCTGCATACTGAAAGGGGCAGGGAACAAGGGGATGGATGACTGGGACAAGGACAGTGCTTTCTTGTCATCACTCTGAAGTCCAGCAGCAGAGCCAGTAGAAGAGTCCAGGTCTCCTTAATTCCGCTTTGGTTGTTTATTGATGAGGACAGTGACTCCTGCTCTGCCCTGCACCACCTCAAAGATCCCACAGGCCATTGAGAACCATGTTAAGAAGATCACAATTAGCAGCTGGATAAGGGAATATTGCTGACATGAAGATGTGACAGCCAGCTGTGGCTCACTGATCCAAAGAGTCCAAGACCTTTATCATCATGCCTTTGTGGATTGCCCGCCTGGGAAGACATTCCTCAAACTTCTGGTTGCATTAAGGGACAATGTGGAGAAGCAAGACACGGTCTGGGCTGGCAGGAGGTGGCTGTTAGGGAATGCAAGACCTGAGCTGGTGCCTGAGCCAGGAAATCCAATTTACTTTGTGATCACGTTCATTTTGCCCTTATTTACTGACAAGACTGTAAAATTCTTTGCTGCTTTCTGTTCACTTGTTATAACACCTTTCAGTGTCTTTTTATTCTCTCTTTTCAATCCCATATATCTCTCTTTTATATCCCATATAGTGGGGCCACCTCTCATCTCTTCCCTCCACTTCTCAGCCATCGGGCGCCAGTCTGAAGCAAGCTGCCAGCAAACATTGGAGGTCAGGTGTCACCTGCAGAGCTTGGCCACAGGGCCAGTCCTGAAGAGCACACCATGCCCTTGGCTCTGTCACACTCCAGAGGAGTTTCACTCAATGCAAGCAACAAGGGGATTTTTTTTTGGTGGTTTCTTTTTGTTTGTTTGGGTGGGTATTTAGTGCCAGGGAAGGGCAAAGGCCATGAGTTGTTCTTACCAGCCAGTCTCTCTGCCAGGGTGAGGGCATGCACCGAGGGCCGGTAGTCGGGGGCATGCTGGGCCTGCTGAGCTGCCTGCTGGTGGAGGTTGTACATGGCACTCAGTGAGTTCATGGCGTGCAGGGAGTAGCCGTTCACTCCATAGTGCTGCATGGTGACATAGACCTGCAAAACATCACCCACAGGAGAAACGGGCTTAGGGACGTGCTGTTCCAGCATCCTGGAGTCTCAGGAGAGCTTTGGAAATGCTGAGCTCAAAATTAAAGTGCTGCATGCAAGGCTCATGTCCGACCCCTCAGCTCCAACAGGTTTAGGGGTGGGAATGCAAATATCTCCTAAAGCACCATCAACACCAGTCTGGCTTCTAAACTGAAAGCCCAGAATCTGAATACATCCTACTCATGCTGATTGAAATAAGGGAAATTAATTTTTTGCATACCACAACGCATCATATTACAGTGACTTTTAATGCATTGTCCTAGCTCTATCCCAGGGTTAGCTGGGATTTTGTCCCTATCATTTCCTACAGTAGACTGTTTTGTAATCCCATTGCTGGAATGTCAAATAATGTTCCCCATCTGAACTAATTTATAATTTGTTTCCATTGATTATGCATTTTTCTTACAGGTCTTCTTAAGAAAACACAAATGATACAGGGAAAAGAACAAAAAAAAAAGCATGTGGTGTTAAAGAAAATAAATCTGCAACGTAATAGCACCAAAAATGTTATGGCTAAAGAGGGAATAAGGTTTGCAATAAATACCGACATTTCATAGCTCAATAGCAAGGAAATTATTTCAGAAAACTAATGGCTTTTTTTTCTAGTGTGGGCTCTGCATGAAACTTCAAGCTCTTTTTCCTTACAGACCATCTGTAAAACTGAGCTAATATTGATCTCAAAAGCCGAGCAATGCTTCATTCATCCCTGTTGTAAATGACTGAGGGCCTCCAGGACGTCGTTTCTGCAGTTTGTAAGACATCAGAAAGGAAGTTGTGAAACATTAGCCACAAAATAAATTTTTTAAACCACCGTTTACATCAGCAAGTCACCGTCTGGAAAGCCAGTGCAATGACCAAACGT
>NW_008240027.1:3000185-3013157 GCF_000691975.1 Corvus brachyrhynchos | reverse complement strand
GGGAAAGAGGGTCAGCTGGACTAACTTAAGGAAAGCAGACATCTTCTCAGGCAGCCTCTTAGAAACCAATTTGAACACTGGAGGGAGGTGATGATTTTAGGAGAAATGCCCATGGTTTTAGGAGGAACTTGATGCAATGAACAGTGAAAACTTGGAAGAACAATTATCTGCTGTATTTTCTGTACTGAGAAACGACCTTTATATTTTCTCGTAAATGATTTGTACCATGGAGGTTCAGACTCACGTTGAAGAGGGAAATGAGTTGGTCCCACTGCCCCTCCTGCTCTGAACTCCTGTACTCTCCACCTTGATGTAAGAAACACAAACATGAAGCGACCCTGTGCCATAGCCAGAGACCAAGCTGGAGTTTCTTGGAAAAGAAGCCGAATTTTGTAGCATAGGGTGTGGGGCATCTTGTGGCTTCTCTCCGTTGTGGTGCCCAGGAACAGGGGAGGGAAACATGCAGCTGGAGTTTGGTCAAACACTCTGCCAGCTCAGGGATGACCCTCATGAATGTGAGTTCTGGTTTTGGGATTGTCTTCTCAAAGAGGTTGCAGTAAACTATAAATCCCTAATTTGGGAATTTAGTGCTCAGCCTCACTGCTGTTTCCCCAAGTCCCTCATGCTCTGGCACTGCATCATTTCAACCCTGAGAGCTGATGAAGGGTGACAGGTCCAGGTGTGGTTACACCACAAAGTTCTGACTCACACTCTGATGCCAACTTCCTCTGCTTTGTGTCTTCCTGTTCACCCTTTCTGCATTCACTCCCCACTATTCCAAGCTGAACTGTGAAAATGGACATTTTTAGTTCAGGTACCAACCGAAATACAAGAATGCCATAGCTCTGCTCTGCTCTAACGCAGCTTAGGGAAGATCTAAGCAATGACAAAATTGTTTGCTGGTTCTCTGCTCAAGGTGAGGGATGTCACACACCAACAGATTTTTGGCATGTATATTTATTTTCCTCACAATGGGGTTCACAGTGAAATTACAGCTGTGATGTTGCTTTCCTGGACTGCAAAGTTTTGCTGCTGGTGGCACGTGTTGAGGGACATGTCCCAGTGACATGTACCACTGACATGGCCACAGAGGACATCTGCCATCACCTGGGAAAGACTGATCTGTGGTGCAGCCTCACCCCATCCTCGGTGTGGTTCTGTTCCCAAGAGCATCATCCCACCCAATAAAATTGTTCACTGCCTCGCTGTGACAGACAAGGGCAGGCCTGGCTTTTCTGGCCAACACAGGCAGCCAAACAGAGATTTGCGGCTTCATTCTGCCTCCTCCCCTCCCAGCTCACTAGTGAACCAGCTGGCTGGTTGCACCAGCTTTGGCCAGCAGGGTGGAGGTCTCAAAGCTTATTAAGTTCCTGTGTGTTTCGTGAAAACCATTTGAGGACACAGAACCTATTAACTGCCCTGGGCTGCTGCCAGACCTCTGTCCTTAACAGACGCTGGAGAATCCACACCGGGGCTCAGCCTTGCCAGAAGATACGGGGAGGCCAAGTGTCTTTGACTCCCAACTTACAGAAACGCCTGTTTTTCTTTTCTAATCCCCCTTGCATGTGGTCAGCTGTGCAGCAAGCTGGCACATTAGAGGAAAAATGAAGAGGGAAAGGAGGGGAATTTTCCCATACTATACGGTCTTCCAAGGACACTGCCAGTGGTGTTGTGTCTGGAGCCCAGTGTTTCCACTGAAACACTTGCTCCAGGAATATTGCAGCGTATTTGATTGTTAAAAGATGATTTTATGTGAACATTTTTGGGTGGCCTAGAAGAAAGTGCATCAAAAATAAAAAAAGAAAAAAAGAAAAAAGAGAAGGACTTCATAGGGATGGACTCAGGATGGGAGTCAACGCCCATCACAGCTTTGGTGATAACTGCCTTTTACGCTGCAGTGCAGACAACAGGCAGAACTTCCTACTCACTTGTGCAGCAAATGTATCATCCCAGATTCGGTGTAAAAAATGAGGGAATTTACTGAGCGAGACGGTTCAGCCGGGTAAGCAAAGTTAACTGAGACCACAAATAGCTCCTGTTTAACTGTCAGCTCTGAGCTCACTCCAACCCCAATAAATTAAATATTTAAAAGACATCATGCAGCAATTTTTTTTAATGGAGGAAGCCATTCATCAAGCCACTGCTGTGTTTCACAAGCTGTCGAATAGTGCTTACACTGGTTAAAATAATCTTTATATTTCATTAAGCAACCAAATAAGCTGATCCTTTCCCACTGGCTGTATAGATGGTCTTAATTTTCAAAATCTGCAAATGCATCTTTTATGTCTCTACATGGCTGGAGGGCCTCAGGAGCAGCGACAGCCAGGAGGAGGATGAGAGCAAAGTTTGGACTCCTGCTTTATGGAAGGGTATGGGCTTGAGCATCTGTGGATAAACTGGGAGGTTAAAGTAGGGTCCATCCTGAAAGAAAGGATCCTTATCCTGATTTTGTGCATCAGAGATCATTGAAGAGTTAGGAGCAGCAGAGAAAGGAGATGGAAGCTGAGGAAAGGTGCAGGAAAACAGTAGGTGAGGGAAGAATGCCCCTGCTGGGAGCCTGTGGGCTGGTCCTGCAGTGTTTGCCCAGCACAGGGGGGGGATGCTGCCATGCAGTGCCTGGGCTGGCACCTCCTGGGCCAGGTGGTCCCTTCCTGCATGGCCCCTCAGGGCAGCAGCAGTGACTCTCCCACCCCCGGCATCACAAGCCCTGCTCTCTCCCTGCTTCCCACATTTCTCAGCACCCGGCTGTCAGGTCTCCTCGCCATGCCCCGCACCAGACGCTGCCGGTGTTCCCATTCCTGTCCTTACAGTCCAGGCATTGCTACCTCAGTGTCAAAAACCCTTCCATGGCTTTTACCTCTCACTTACATTTTTGCTATGGAAGACTCATGGATGCTGTGCCTATTTTTCTTCCCAAGCCTGTGACTTCTCAGACTGCAGGGGCTGTGTCCTGCCAGGATCCAGCCTCACAGAGAGGACGTGGGGTTCCCCTTAGCTTTAACTGCTGCTGTCTGTGAGAAATCCAGGTTTCTCCATTCCTGCATTTCTTTGAGGCCAGGCAATGTAGCATTCTGCCCATCCCAGACTAATCCAAGGCCCCCACCACTCTGTATTCAGCTGCTGCTGTTCAATCTGATGCAAAACAATTTGCACATTTACCAGCTGGAAACAGGAACCCCGTTATCCCAGAGCAGAGCTGCACTGCTCCAACCAGCGTGGCTCCCATCCGTCCCTTCCCAACACTGGCCTTGAAAACCTCAGGTTCCCATCAAGTCATCCAGCACAAGAGTGGTGCAATTAATCATGCACCACCTAACACCTAACAAGGGAGATCTGACCCTGGGTTTTAATATTCTCAGCTTTGTACAAGGCTTTAAGTTTCCCTATTTAACTGGTAACTAATTTTGTATAATTTTGCATGTAATTCTGTCCTGAGAGAAGATGCGAAGAGAGACCCATGCATTTCCTCAGCAGGTGAAAACTCCTGTTCCTAGTGGCTTGTGTATGTGGAATTGAAACAGACCTAAGAACAATTTAAAAAAATGAGGTATTGAAGTTTTCTGAGAAGTACGTGGCAAGAGAACATCCATATTTTCCCTTCTATCAGGGAATAAAACCCCAAAACAACAAACCATCACAACAAAATCACAAAATTCACCCTGGAGCCTGGAGCTAAATTAAGTGCACCCAACAACTTGAAATAAGGGCAATTTTCTGTCCACATTTCATCACTTTACTCCCCCCATCAAAACATCATCAATCTGTACTTGGCTTCACCTGCCAGTCACACGCAAAGTCTTCAGCAAAATTACAGAACTGACAAAACCCATTCATGGAGAAGTGGATCTATCCCTGCATCCTGCAAACTCAAGGGTTCCTTGTGCTGGCCACAGAGCTCCTGTCATTGCTGGCAAGTTTATCCTCATCCCAAGCTGTCCTGAACTAGGGCATCCACAGCAGCTCCCTGTGCCAGCACAGCTCTGGAGGGACGGAGCTCTAAAACCAAGACACTGTTTTTGCTCCCCAAATCTAAA
Source organism: Corvus brachyrhynchos (assembly GCF_000691975.1). Lineage (NCBI taxonomy): Eukaryota > Metazoa > Chordata > Aves > Passeriformes > Corvidae > Corvus > Corvus brachyrhynchos. Next base: position 3,009,123 of record NW_008240027.1, on the reverse strand, counting down.
CTGAGGTGAGATGGAGGAATTTTATTCAATAGCTTATTCTGGCCAGTTTTCCGAGGTAGAAGCAAAAAAATGCCTAGGACAAGACTTTTGCCCTTCTTAAGCAAACACTGTCAGGTGAGATGAGGCTGAGGCTGGATGTAGGACATGTAGCTTTGCAGGGGCTTTGGACCATTTTCTCTTTTCCCTTCATATAGTGAGTTATGTCAAACTCAAAGAAGTACTGAGACTAAATTCATTGATCTACACAAAACACTCAGATGCCATAATGAAGAATGGGGTGATAAAACCTATGAGTTAAAAATACTGAATTATTCCTAGATGTTTCAAGAAGAGGATACCAGAGTCTGCTTTTGACTGGTGGGCACTGTGAGGTGTTTCTTTAGCACTTTATCAAAGCTCAGGAGGGTTGGTGATGGTGTAGAGGGTGTATGACGCCTTCTTTACATGGGGAATAAACTGTACAAAAAACCCTCAAATCTGGACTTCAGAAAGTCACTTTCAGAAGGGAATTTCAACACCATAGTTCATTGCTTATGAAGAGATTCACCACAGATGGATTTAAAGTTTGGAAGAGCTCGGCACAGCCTCGGGTGTGTGCCCTGATGGAAGGAGCAGCTTGCACACAAGAAAAGGATCAGTTTAAAAAAAAAAACAAGCATGAAACAGAAATCTGGTGCACTTGATTGGTGTTCAGGGTTCTGCAGGTGACAGAAAAAAATAGGAGTAGCCCTGTCATGTAAAAGAAAAGTTGTGGTCCTCAGCCTGAGCACCTGCAAAGGTGCTACAAATCACTGTTGGTGTTTATGCAAAGCACAGGAACCCACTGTTCATTACTAACAGGGAATAACAGCAAATGGTTTGTGCTGCAACATCCTTTCCTCCTTATTACCACTGGCAATAAACACCACTGAAAATAAAACCACAACAGAATATCCCCCCTCACCTTCCCCGGAGCTGTTCTGTGTTATGATTTTATGCTTTAATTCCTTATTCAGAAACACTTCAAATCAGAAAGATAAATAACAAATCTCTGACTCTGTGTAACTCACATTCCAGGGAAACAGGCTCACTCTATAGACAGACATTGGGTTTATATATATTTGCTACTAAATGAATTACATACCTGGGGGGTTATGAATAAATGATCCTAGCAAGAGGTTTTCTTCAATCTTTCTTTTTTTTTCTCCTAATATATCCCTAAATCTTCTAGATATATAAAGGCCCAAAATCATGTAAGATAATAACCAACATGTTATAAATCAGTTTTGTTCCTCACGTGAGATTACTGAATGTCTAAGGAAACAATTTCACCTTTGTAGTGGATGAAATATAAATAATTTGAAATACTGCAACACATCATAGTTTCTCATTCAAATGTCAAAGTCCGAGAGCAGCATGCACCATAAAAACAGGCTTCCAAAAGACTTTCCTCATAACTGAAATGAGGAATTGAGAACAGCTCCCAAAAAAACCCCTCAGGACTCCGCATTTTTGATCTTCCTGAAATATTTTTACACCTGTGAAAATCCCTGGATTTAAATGAAGTTAATTTGTAAGTGCAGAGAGAGATCTTAATTAAAGAGGATCTAGTTAAACAAGTCACAACCCACTGAAAGCAAAACCTGACCAATTACACCAATTCCTGCAGCTCACACTCAGCTATTCCTAGTGACCTTGGTATAAATAAAGAGATCTTTTTCTTAAAACCAGGAGGACTGCCGGCAGCTGAAATCTGGAAATACTTCCAGTCAGGGACAGCGTCACCATTTTTTGGGTAGACCTTGTCAAATAATTGCCTCTTTGAGGCTGTGCTGATGATAAGCACAGAAACTGTGTTTGTAATGCTCATCTTTTTATAGTGGAAACATAATGGCATGCGAGAGGGCTTATCATTTTTATAAAACAAACCTCAGAGCATCCTGCTGAGACAAGGAAGTTTTGTTGCAGGACTCTACGAATTCTCGACAGCAGGCTGTGAGTGGCTGAGGTAACAGGCCCTGGCTGACAGGAGTAACTCACATCAGCTGCTGTGATTTTTATTTAAGGCTTTTGGGAAATCATCATTTTTCACCCAAAAGCCCCAGATAACAGAAGCGAGTGATTGATTAGATGCTTCCTGGCAAAAGACTTTCCAATGCCTCTGTTTGCAGAGGAATTCTTCAGAGGGCAGGCTTGTTAGGTCGAAAATGAAGAAAATAAAATAAAGACATCCTCCAAGTCTCTGCTTTTGAGTGAAGGATAAGTTTTAGGGCTTGGAGCCCAGCAGCTTGCAGCCCAGCAGCCAGGAGCGACATTACTAAACATCACTGGGGTGCTAAATACCTCGTTTGTAGTAATTTACACGAGAAAATCAGTGCTTACAGATCAAACCAGGACAAACCTCCCTTCTCCCCTTTGGAGCAGCACTCAAGCCTCAGTAGAAGCTCTTGGAATTTATATTGAAGTGGAACATTTTCCTGGGTAAAGCTCTTGCTATGAAGATCACTTTGACTATGGTTTCCCATCACATTCTGCTTCCACATCAGTCAGCAACAACAACAACAAAAAAATCCTGCATTTAAGATTTCTTATCATTAACACCAGAATGGAAACTGAACCCTACAGCCCAGCTCTGCCAACACTGATGCTGCACGCACCACATCCGTGGATATGGAATGCGGTCACATCCCACTGCAGCCAGGCTTGCATGTTCCTGTGCTGCCCACCTGCTTCCCCCTCCAGACCTTACAGCATCTCTGCCTCTGGACTGCCCTGAATTCAGAACTTGGAGTAACCTTAAAGTACCCTGCAATCAAACTACTGAATTCACGAGCTGCTTAAAGGGTTTATCTTTGGTGTTTGTATGAAAAAAGCCCGAAGTACCTGCTCAGCCCTCTGCCTCACTTCTGTGGAAAAGGCTCTCTTGAGAAGCATTTTGTTTTCCCTAATGCTGGCAAAGGGAATTTTCCAAACCAGACTCCCCACACTCTGCCCTTCCCCAGGGCTGCTGGAAGCAGGAGGATGGCTCGCTGCTTGCTCTCTGCCCCCAAAACAGCTTTTGCCTGCAGCGTATTTGATTGCAGATTGTTCCCATGAGCAAACTGACCGTCTTGAAGGCAGCCTCTTGGGGCTTCTGGTTCAGGGATCTCCCTTCCCTGGAAGATGGAGCAATATCCTGGAGGATTTTACCCATGACAGTCTCATTAAGAAGATAAGGATCTACAGTTCTGTGTCAAAATATGTTTTTAAGCCTGTGACCTCTAGTGACAAGGACCTGTGTCTGTCATGAGCACCACAACCACGACACTGATCTGACAATCTAGCACTGAGCCCTAACAAGGGAGATCAAACACTGCAAGAAGTGCACAGATGAGCTTTGTAAAGATTTGCTGAGGCAGTTTAAGACATTCCCAGTTCCATCCCTGCTGCTTCCAGGTGCTGGAAGCCTGGAAGCCGGGCTGGCAGAGGGGAATGCGGGCTTGCTCCAGGCACTCCCAGTGCAATCCTCAGCCCAGATGCTGGGCTCCACGGGCAGGCACTGGGATGAGGCATGCAGGGAGGGTGATTTCTCCACCCACCACCACCACTACTGATCTAGTAGAAAGTAAAAAGTTGAAGCTGTAAGTTCTGAGTGTTGAGAGAGTTTGGTATGCACACGAGGAGGGGAGCAGCGTGTCTTTGTGAAATGCAGTGGTTTCTGCCACACTGCTGGAGTTTAACCCCGCTGGCACAAAAGGACTTTCCTAGGGGCTCTTTTAGCTGATTAGATGGAAGGCTGTGAGGTTATGATGCCAAGTGCAATTCTACTTGAAGGTGATTTTGAGAGATATAAAGAGCAAGCAAAATTCAAAAGCAACAGAAGCTGAGAGCCTGAACTCAGGATGTTCCTGCAAGTTCAGCTGGACCCTGCCTCTGCCGCTGCAGATGATTCTTACAGTCACAAACACATGATGGCAACTGCTCCTGCTCAGACTTAAATCAGCTATAAGGCAAAATGACAGACAATCCTACCTTGGTCAAAAATGGAAAAAAAATCCTGAAAGGCATCTCCACAAGCCATGCAATTGTGGGGGATTTCTAATACCTTAAAAGAATAAACCAGAAGTTCTAAGTTTTTCTTCTTTGAAAGTGGTAACACCATTTTTCATCCTAGCACTAAAAAAGATGCTCGAGCTCAGTGGCTTTTACAAGGAGGGGCTGGGGTGGGGGAAAGATTTGTGCCACCTTAAAACAGGGCCACGAACTGGAGTTAGTGGCGGCAGTGCCAGGGGCTGGGGAGCACCACGGGTACATGCAAGGCTTCCTTTCCCGTAAGCGTTTGGATCCCTACACCGAATGAAGTGCGGCTGCCAAGGTAAGCAATGTATTTTGGCCACCAGCAGGTGATGTGTGCTCTAAAGAGCTGTGTGCTGTAAAGCAGGCAGAGCTGCTAGACGTCTGCTGGGTTTTGTGGGGAGATGTGGAGTCCCGCAGCAGAGGCACGCTTACCCACCTCGGGCTAACACACACCGAGGGCTCGCAGAGCCCTGCTCGCTCCACCCGCTGCTCAGCACGGCTGGAGACATCGGGTTTCCACAGCTCCCTCGAGCATTTTTTCCCTGGCGAGATCCATCAGCTCGTCTCCCCCAGTGCAACTGTTCCTTTTCCTTTGGAAGAGCCAGGTGGAGTTCCCAAGCATCGCACTCACGCTTTCAGTTTTACAGCACCATTTCTCAAGTCAGTATGTGCTCTGGCCATACAGAGGCTACAGCTGGTCCTGAGAGAGCTGTGCCAGCTACCCTCAACTCCTGGTGTAAATACCCATTTCCCTCCCTTCGGAGCACTGCTGGTCCATCCTGCTCCCAGCCCTCCCTCAGAGACTCTCTCCTTCCCATGAGCTGTAATTCCACCAGACCTGCTTTAGGAAACAGAAGAAATCTGATCCAAAACTTAATGAAGTTAAAAGAACTTTTTTTTTTTTTTAAAAAAAAATCTATTTCAATAACTCTTAGAGTGAAATAAACTAGTGAGAAAAGTCCCGGAGTTTGGCTAACCCTGGTGCACCATGAATTAATTCCTATTTGGCTACATTACCGAATTCTCCACCCTCTTCACAACCAGCATATTTTGATGGAAATTCCCCCGAAGTAGGTTAGTTTATTACTAGCTGTATAGGATTGGAAATTTTGGGATTTATTGAATCCATGTTCTTCAGCATTTTCCCTACTCCTGTGTTTTTCCAGAAGAAGCAAGGTAGCTATAAATGTGCTGTTCAGACACAAGTTGTGGAAATCAGCTCTCAACCTTTTGAAAGGGTTTCAGGCCCATTGACATTCATCAGTGCTTCAGCAGAAGCATTTTCCACTTGAAGAGATAAATTTTGTGATGCCTCTGAAAAACCACTGGAATCTTAGAAAACATTGACTACTTCTAGCTAAGACCCACAGCATCACCAGTAAAACCAGTAAGTAGCTATATCAGAAGAGCTTGGTCCTGGACTTTCTCTGCAGCACCTTTGTTTTGTCAGAGCTGGTTGTAAAAATAACAGAGGAAAAAGAACTCTTCGCTCTGGCTTCTTTTCAGTCAATTTCCCTCTTTCTCGGCAAAACATTCTTTAAAGGATAAAGACACTGGGAACAAAACCCACTGCAGTCACTCCCTCTACAACTATATTGTGAAAAAGTTGCCTGGCCAGCCTGTCCTTCTCTCTGATTTGTGGGAAGCTCCTCTGACTCCGTTTCTTCGGTGCAGGCAGAGACACTGGCACTAAGGAAAAGCAACATCTGCACCAGCTCTGTGAAACAGAGCTGTGCCTTCTGATACGGCAGTAAGATCCCTGCTCATGTGCGTGAGCATGAGGAGAATCTCCCATTTAGACATCAAGATCTCTAAATTAGCAGGAAAAGCTGGAAAGCTCATCTAAACTGGCTTTCTGTGTACTGACAGTACAATTTTGGGTGTACTTTTGCATTGACGATGTGGGCATAATTTAATACAACCTCTCATCAGTCATGGGGTAACTCAGGGTTGAAGTCACTTTTACCCTTTCAGGAATTTTGTGCCCATTACAGTTCTTAGTTAGAATGGGAAAACTGAGCTTAGAAGCACAATCCAAAAGCCAAAGGGTTGTAGATCCAAGTCTCTCCGGCTGGGGCAAACAAGGAAGAGGGATTGACTTGCATCGACTTACTCATGGGTGAAAAGTGAACATGGAAGGGAGAAGCTGAACAGTCAGCGAGCCAGTTCTGAGATGTGGTCAGGAGAAAGAGCAGTGAGAAACTGCAGATTTACTCTCTGCCTGCCATTGCATGGGGAGTGTGGGCCAGGGAGGGTGTAAAATCTCTCATCTGGTGGGTGAGTCCCATCCTGCTCTCCCTAGGACAGGCGGGGCACAGAACAGCCTCATCCGCACTGGGGCACCCCGTGGGGCTCAGCCTTTGCCCTTCATCGAGAACACGACCCACGTCCTGTAGGTGGCTGAGGTACCCAGCAGGGTCAGCTGTCCAAGGCTTGGAAACTCGGGGAGGAGAGGAAAAAAAGCAGCAGATATTGCTTGAAAAGCTGGGGAAGGTGGGTGCTGAAGGTTACCCCTGCAGCCCTCCTTGCCGAGCCCTGGGCTGGCTGGGAAGCGACCAGCGGCTCCCCCAGCCCAAGGAGGGTCCCACCCGACCCAGCTAAAAGCAGATTTCGCTTCTCTTTTGCTTTGTGTTCTGTGCAGAGGTGAGGGAGGGTAAATAAACCCCGAACCCTCCAGCCCTGCCTTTGGGGAAGCGGGAGGCTACTTCAGACAAAACTGTTATCCATTAACATCCAATTATCACTTGGTCTAAGCCATTAATTATAAATCAGCCTCCTAATTGGGATAATTAGCTCTCTGCTACTTAATGTAGTATGACTGATGCGTTTGGAAAGAAGGTAATCAGTCCATTTGTTTAGCGTTAGGCGAACAAATCCAACTCTCATGGTTTAATTTCAACCGCAGCCTTCCCACCGCCTTCCCCCCTCGGCCCACCGTCAGCATTCAAAGCTCATTGCAGCTCCGTTAATTGTTTGGGAATCACGGCGGGGATGGGCACACGCGTCTCCGCGGGGCTTTCGGGACAGCAGCCCCTAGCCCGGGGATGCGATCGGATTCGCCCCTCCCTCGAGGGGAATTGCTGGGATTTTGGGGAGGGGGTTAATTAGAGGGGACGGGTTTGAACCTGAGCACGACCCCACAGCTGGGATCGCTCCGGAGGAGCGAGGGGCTCCGCACCTCGCATCCCCCCGTCACCTCGGCCGGGCCGCGCCTCTAGAAACCATTTCAGGGAGAGCGGAAAAACTTTCCTTTTTATTTTTTTTCCCCCCCTCTCCTTTCCTCCACTTCCCCTGGAAGTCTCATTAATGCCGGCTGCTCGGCGAGCCGCCGATAGCTGCGGGACATGATTAGATATTTATTACTGTCATTTACATGGAAAACTTGAGCTAACCAAGTGGAACTGGAGGGGGCCGCCGGAGGGGACGGGATGAGGCGGAGCGGGGACATTTCTTTTCCCCGGCGCTGAAAGTGGAGCCGGAATGCTGGACACAGCCGGAGCGCGGCCGGCTGGAGCAGAGGGTGCGGGGACAACCCCGCAAAGCCCCCAGCCAGGGGCAGGGCTGTTGGGCCGAACCCTCCTCGGGTCTGGGGCTGCGGTGCCACGTCGCTCCACCCGCGTTTCGTTTCGAAAGGGAGCGGGCAGCGCTCGGTGCGGGAATCCCACCGGGAAACGGGGGATGTTACCCCCTCCCTCCTTTCTGCTGACGGCCTCGCCGAGGCGACTCTCGGGGACACCAAGGACCTATCCCGGGTTCCCCCACAGGCGCCCGAGGTCGCCGCCTGGAAATAAATGGAGAGCACAGCCGGAAAAGCCGCCGACCGCGGGGACAGGATGGCTCCGTATAGGGAGTTTCTCGCCTCTTCTCTCCCCAGATAAAGGGACCGGCACGGCGAGTGTCGCCGTCAAACCCCATCTCCATCGGAGAAGAAACTTCCCCGAGGGCCTTGCTTTGGACTAGAGGAGCCCGTGTGTCCCGTCCCCAGCAAGGCTTCCGGGGAGGTCACCCTCGCCCTCTCCTTGCCCTCTGCAAGGGGGACGGGTCCCGGGTGCCCCGGGCAGCCAGCACCGAGTGGGGACACGGACTTCTTTCCGCTCAAGTGCTGGCCGCGGCGGAGCACAACCCACCCCCCTTCGCTATCTGTTATCCTATGGCCCGAGGGGCGACTCTGGCGGAGATGTATGAGATCTCTTGCGGTAAAAATATGCATGCGGATCCCCATTTGGTTAGCCCTATAATGGAGGTGTAAATAGGTTTCGACTGCGAAGCCCGTAATTTATCAAGAAGGGCTGACAGCGTAGGTCCGGGATTTATACACCCCTTAAAGAGGGAGAACGCGGAGGGGGGGGGCCGCAAAGACCGGCCTGCCAGCTCCTTACGGGGGGTCCCCGTCCGTTTTGCCGTCTAACCTCGCAACGGGGTGATGTGGGGGTGTGATTTGTCCTAAAAAGGCTTCCTAGCGCTGCCGGCATCTCGCCCTCCCTTCCGCAGTCAACTTCCAGCCGCACCAGAAAGAAAAAACAATCCCGGAGCCACCCCCAGAGGGGCCATCGCCATCGTCCCCTGCTCCCGGCCCCTCTCCGGGGTGTTTCTGCCCTCGGCAGCTCTCCCCAGGCTGCGCAGCTTACTAAAACATCATTATGTAAATGGAGGGAAAGTTGCGCTCTCCTCCTGCGGAGCCCGGCTGACAGAGGGATGCGCGTCCCTCACCACTCCCTGAGCCGGGTTATAACCCTCGTATCCCCGCCAGCTGCCTAAACCCACACCGGAGCGGGCTCGGAGTTGGAGTCAGTAGGGAACGAAGCCCCGAGCTGGTAGTGGGGGGGTTGCATTTTTTTTTTTTTTTTTTTTTCCGCCGTGGTTTGGATTTTTTTTTTTAAGCGTGGTATACCCCAAATAAACA
>NW_008240027.1:2999400-2999815 GCF_000691975.1 Corvus brachyrhynchos | reverse complement strand
ATTTCTTACTAGTCATTTACTCCAAGCCGAGGTGTAAACGCCTAATTAAATCCCTGAACGCGGAAGGGATGCCGGCGGAGGGAGGAGGGCTAGAGCCAGGACTAGGGGGGTGGTGGGGTCCGTAAGGCACAGGGAAGGGAAGCCGTGCCTCTCTCCGCGCCCCCCGCTTAGCACCACGCTGGATCACACCCTGAAGTTTCCTTCTCCCCCGACGGCCCCTGAGTGGTGATGCTGGTGGGGGATAATCTCCTAACCTTAATTATAGAGCGACCGCGGTCCTCCACCCTCCTCCCGGCCGTCTCGCTGTCCCAGCTTAGCCTGCTGCACCCCTCGACTACTCTTTAAAATGGGGGGTTGGGGGCACGGGCACGGTCACAACTCGGAGAGATAAAATAGGAGCCGTGGAAGGAGCTCA
>NW_008240027.1:2985110-2999232 GCF_000691975.1 Corvus brachyrhynchos | reverse complement strand
GGACAGGGAAGCCAGGGAAGGCAGAGGGAGGGACAGCGGGCAAGGAGGGACCCCGAGGAGCTTCGACGGGGAAGGAAGGAGCATCCTCCAAGAATCTCCCCGCTCGTGATTTTTTTTTTTTTTTTATATTTTCCCCCGAAATACTTTTTTTTCCCTTCGGTATATAAAAAGTGGAAAACCAGCTTTTCCTTCTCTTGTATTTCCTTTTCTTTCCCTTTTTACTCTCTCTGCGGGATTTTCGCAGGTATCTTCCCGTCCAGCGGCCGGGCTGGTTATCTGGCAGAGCTCACTAACTGGAGCGGTGGTTGTGTTTGCTTTTCAGCTTTGCCATGCCTTCGCAGCAGAAAGAGCAGTTTAAAGCCTTTAGAGAGATTGCTAATAGATGCCAGTTCCTTGCCTTTAGATTCTCTCCCAGCCCAGGAGGATTTAGGATGGGATTGGGAGACGAGACGCCATTTCAGGCTCCAAAACACCCTGTTTTAAAATGACTGCGGGTAAGAGGATTAAAACAATAATACCCTTCTCTTCTTGAAGGTTTTTTTTTTCCTCTCTCCCTCCTATAGAAAAGATTTCTTCTCCCAGAGCAAAACCGTTTAGACAGGAATTAAGGGAACAAGAAAGAATAAGAGGGGGGGAGAGGACCTTTTAATTTGAGCTTGATATTTTGAACAAATTCTGACCAAAAGAGAAAAAGAAGGGATCGGTCTGGCTCGGGACACCAGAAGGCTCCAAGTGCCACTTTCTTGTATATATTTTTATTATACATATTTATTCTTTTTTAAACCAGTGGTTATGGGGTACCAAATGATCGTCTCGGGAAAGAGAAGGAGGGGGTGAACCTATTGAAATCTATTCCAACCTGTTCCTGCCCTCGCTCCACCGACGTCCCGCTCGCCCCCAGGAGCGAGGAGAGCCCCTCGCCCTGTGCCTTCCCCCCGCATCCTGGAAACCAACCACCCGCTTTTGGCCAGGAAACCGATTGGGCGAAACTCGGCGCTTTGATCGCCGTGATCGCTTTTCGGAGACGTTTTTCAGGGACCAGAACCCGGGCTGGCCTGGGCACCACCGCGCAAAACCAACGCGGAGTGGCCCTTCTTGCTTTTCCTGTGGTGACTCTGCAGAGGACACCACCACTGCCACCGCCCCCCGAGTTTGCCACCGGCACCTTCCCTTCCGCGCTAATCACAACGATTTGGAACGGGGGACGGTGGGGACCCAGCAGGCGACGCTTCCCAAAATTCAGCGGCCCCCCTGGAATCCCCTCCTCGCCCCTCAAAACCTGGTTGGGAGCAGCCCCGCGGACCTGTAGCTCGCGGGATCTGGGGCACAAACATCAACCCCGGGGGGCAAAAATCTGCTCCAAACGCGGCAAACTTGGCGGGGCTGCTGCGCTCCGTGCAGCGGGGAAGGGGTTCCCCGTGTGCCGGGGGGCTGTGCCTGCCCGGGGTGGGGGCAGCGCGTCTTCTCAGTTGTTTCTGAATTGTCGCTTGCAGCCAGGCACGAATTCCCAACCCCTCCGACCGCGATGTCACCATTGTCTCGACTCTCTGCTCGCTGAGAGCACGGGAGATTTTGCAATGACTTCGAGGAAAAAGCCTGTTTTAATTCCCCCCTTCCCCTCGAAGAAATAATTAGAGTTTCCCTCTGTCTTCAGAATATCTTCCCGAGCTCTCCAGCGACGGGATTTCCGCCGTTTAACCAGTCCCTATAAATAAATAATTGCGTTTAATTCAGCTCTTCTTCGCAGAAACGAGTAAACAGCGCATTTAGCGCAGCTCGGAAAAGTGACCCCAGTTTGTCTGCGGAACAGATTTATCGCATCTCCCCCCCGCCCCGAGGTATCGATGGGGCAAAGCATCAGGGAATCGGCACCAGTCGTGTCCAGATTACAGGGGTTTCTTCTCCAAAACGCGGGCAAGCGAGGGAGAGAGGCGGAATGCGCAGGAGGAAGGAAGGGAGCCCCGGGAAGGGGCTGTTGGCAGCGGGGGGACCTCCCAGGAACCCCCCGCTCCCCCCACGAGCCTCCCCGTCCGCGCCGGGCTCCTCAAACTTGTGTCCGGCACCGTGTCCGACACAAAACCTCGGCTCGGCTTGGCGAGAAATGGTGCTTTTCACCCCTGCCAAAATCAATCAATAAATAATAATAATAATAGTAATAATAATAACCGGGCGAGACGAGGGTAGAAATCGGGCATTTTTTTCTCTCTATGAGTTTTGCCTCACAGAACAAAATGAAATACGGAAATAAATAAATCTGCCACCCAGACTTGATCCCACACTTCAAGACGGGGTGGGAGGAATTTATTAGTTTGCCACGTAGAAACGACATTTTAAGTTTCCGTGATATTGACGGTAATATTTTTGGCAAACTGTCTAGGTCTATACATGTACCAAAAAATCCCCTTCAAAGACCAATTTTTATGTCTTTCCTAAGTAAACCGTGAATTTCAGGTTTCCATGTAGGCTCTAAGCCCCCTCACCTGCATGACGGGAAGGACAGCTGCTACTTTTAATTTGAAAAACTGCTTTTTTTTTTTTTTGTGGGGAAAAAACAACCCAAACAAAAACCTAACAAAACAACAAAACAGCGGAACGATCAGGGGATACTGTTGGAAGAAAATGGTGGTTTTCTCATTTTATTTAGAAATACATGTAATTTCCCTATCTCGGGTATTGAACACACACCCCTCCATCCCCATCCCCATCCCCACAGAATAATGTGTATGCATTTGCACAGAAATCGTGGTTGTTTCCTCCAGAACAACTAAAATCAAAGCCAGGCTGGTTATGTTTTAAACAGCCAATGCATTAACTCCCTCCTTCTCTCTCTTTGTGTTTTTTTTTCTTTTTGGTTGTTTGGGTTTTTTGGGTTTTTTGGGTTTTTTTGGTGAATTTTATAACACCTCTTGCCAGGACAGTAAACTGTGTTAGAGAAGTGAAAATTTAATTTTAGGTTGAATAAAGAGAGATAAAGCTCCATCTTTGGAAGACGAACAAGGAAGAAAACTCAGAACACTGACAAACCTCCTTACCCCTGGATCTATGGCAAATACAGTGCAAGACATTTCTACTTGCCTCAAATTATAATGGCAACAAGGTCTTAAAATAGCTACTTAACTAAATCAAGGCCACTTTGCTGCTTGGTTTTGTTTTGGATTGTTTTGGGGTTCCCCCCCTCCATCCCCCCCCACTTCTCTCTCGCTCAACTCAGAACACTGACAAACCTCCTTACCCCTGGATCTATGGCAAATACAGTGCAAGACATTTCTACTTGCCTCAAATTATAATGGCAACAAGGTCTTAAAATAGCTACTTAACTAAATCAAGGCCACTTTGCTGCTTGGTTTTGTTTTGGATTGTTTTGGGGTTCCCCCCCTCCATCCCCCCCCACTTCTCTCTCGCTCTTTCTTTTTTTTTTTTTTTTCGGTATGGGGCATCTTTTGGGGGTTTGAAATGTTCCAGACATTGTCCAGTACTTTGTCCCCGACGCCAACCGCATTCGTGTGAGACCGAAAGGGGATTAACTTGTGAACTTTTAAAAATCAGAACTTAAATGAGAGGCAAATCTAGGCCACAGCTCATTGTGGGAACCGTTTCTTAAGCAATTAAAGCGAGAAGAAATTCCTCGCAGCCTTTTTCCTTAAAGCAGCTTTCTGAAGGATTTAAGGAGGACTAGTGTCCGGTCCATCAAGAAAGATTTAAACTGCACAGTGATATAGAAAATCTCCACTTGCTCTTATTTAAAGGGGCACTATCACCATTTCCATAAGACCCTTGACATTGTTTCTTTAATCTTGTTTATAAACTTAAACAGATTTAAAAAGTTTTTTTTCTCTTCTCTGCCTCCTTTTTTTTTTTTTTTTCATGAATTCATTGAAAATATATTCGATGCAGTATTTGAAAAGAGACCAAAACAGGCTCACAGTTGGCTCACAGTTAAGGATTTTCTGTTACTAAAAAGTCTCAAGCCACAGCTTGCTACATTTCTCCTTTTGCTCTTGGAGGTTTGGAGGAAAGTGAGATTAGTGGGAAGAGGAATTTATATTTTTTTCCTCTGGGGTCAAGTATGCAATAAAAGTTTCTTTCTCCCCAAATTAAGAGGACACAAAGCACCTTTTCCCCCCCAAATCGACTCAAACCTTCATGCAATATTTGCGGTTTAGCACATTTTCCTACGGCTGAGGGCAGAATTATATTCTAAGCAGCCTCCTGCAATGTCAGGTTTCTTTCTTTTATTCCCTCCTTTCTCTTTCTTTGCCCCACCAGTGCTCCCTCCTTAAGTCCTGGCTGCTGGGGCTGGTTCCTACCCATATCTAGAGGTCAGCCAGTATTTCTTACAGTTTTTCCAATTCGAGCTACTTGACAAGGTTTCCTGCACTGCATTCAAAAAAAAACCCAAAAACCTGCTAACCTTATTCCAGAAAAACCAGTTGTACCCCCTTAAGTCTTAAAAAGAAGAAGAAGATGAAAAAAAAAAAAAGAAAGTGAACACCTTGGAGTCACCAAAGCTTTTGGTGCTTATAGCTAATTAATAGCCCTAATGATATTTTTCCAAGTCCATGAATACATTATGTTTGCAATCCAAAAAGCGTTAGCCCCATTCAAGGGTACTTCAACATCTGCTCATTTAAGGGCAATTAATCATTTTGATATATGGTTTAAAATTGACTGCTTCCAAGGGACTTTTTTTTTTGACAAGAATAACAAAGCAATTTGCCAGGAGCCATCTTCTGGACATGTTATTAGCAGAGCCTTCATCTTAAAGAGGGTTTAAAAAAAAATCCTCAGATTTAGGTACCTGCTTTAAAGGGAACCCAACACCTTCTCTCTCCTGCTTGCTTTCTTACACTCCCTCCAATTCTTCATCCAGCCCTTCATTCCTCTGGCAAGAGTTAGAGAACACTTCCATCTAGACCTAAACTTTATACCTTGGCTGCAGAAGCATGTGAGTTTATAATTTTGCCCCTCAAGGAGAATGTGAGCTGAATACTACAAGATATAGAGCAAGCTCAGCTCCTCCTCCCATTTCTGCTTTTTCTTAATTGGGATAATAACTAGTTTTATATTTTTGAGTAAAAAATGATTCGTATTCCCTCCTTGGTCTCAACCTTCTCTCAAATGCAGCCAAGGAATTTTTTTTTTTTTTTTTTTTGCCATTAACTGCAGTTTGTAACTGTAATAAGCCATTCCTCAGTTTAGCCTATTTTTCAAAAAAATACCTGTAAGGAATCAAATCTACCAAGAGCATTAGGTGAAAACAGCCAAAAAGATCAATTTTTTCAGCCTGTGGTTCCTGGTAAAAGTGTTAGCTGAGAGAATGTAAAGGGGAAGTCTCTCCCGTGCAGGGAATTTAAAGTATAGTTATGACAGGCAGATCTACTTATTTATTTATTCAGTGAATCCCAGCTGTGTTCAGAGGCTCCTGCCAAACAGGGGGCCCTCTCCAGCCCAGGAGCTGCAGATGAAGGAGGGCATCCAGGGCAAAAGAGATAAGCAGGAAAGGTGATGAGAAAAGGCAAATAAATAGAGCAGTGATGTGCCCAGCAGAGGCAGAGTCAGGAGGAAAGGCCTCCCTCATCCGAGTCCCTGCCCTCCTGGGAGAAATGGATTTCAGGGTCCATCTTGCCTTGGGGACCCTCCTCTTCTGCTCTGCTCTGTCACAAAGGCACAGGTGTCTCTCCTCCTGTCTTTTCACAGACTGCCTAGAAAGAACCAGCAAAATCGAAATTTTGCAGTAATATGTCAGAAGGGTTCCTGTTTAATTTAAAATGTTATTAATTTTATTTTCTGACTTGATGCACCAAAAATTGCCTTTGTGTTAACACCTGGGTTGGATTCAGAGGCCTTTATCTGTGGCTTTATTCTGGTCTGGGGCCATTCAGTGCCCAAGCTACTCCTTATCCTCATGCAATTTTTATCCATCAGTCTACAGCCAGTGAAATGTCATTATTTGCTTGAAAAAGGTTATGTAAATGAGTGGAGGTGATTTTAAAAACGTGCCACTAATAGAAGATTTGGGTTTTTATCAGGAATTTGAAGGCACTCTCCAGGTAACTCAATAGCCTGGGAAAAAAAATCCAACCAGGGATGAAATGTGGGTGGTTCTGAGTTGACCCTGCTGCTGTGGTGTGTTGCAGTTGTAGTTTGGGTATGAAACATCTCTTGTTCTTTGAGGATGGAGTGCTGGGGGCAGGTGACATCACCCAGGTCATGTGGGGGACATGGCATGGGTGGGAGGTTTTTCCATCAGCCACCACATGGCCAAAAAGACCTGGCAGCTCCTTAGTTTTGAGATCTTCTGAGAAAAATATTCTTCCTCCCCATGAGGCTGGAGAAAAGACAACCTAAAGTCAATGCAGACCCTTCATCCTTTGTATTGTGCTGATTTTTTTTTTCTTTTTAACATTTTTCTGTATTTTACGACAAAAGGCAGTGAAACATTAGAAAACAAGCCACTTTTCAGTCAGGCCTGTAGTTAGGAGAGCTCGAGCACGGGCTGAAGGCTCAGCTCATCTGCTGTTGCTGGAGGAGGCACTATGGAAGCCTGATCTGCCCAATCACTTTGTGAAGGGTGGGAGATTTTTTTGGTGTCTGTCTCACCCATAGATTAATTTAGGGGGAAATACTCTTTTGGGGTTTTACAATGGTTGTACTGAAACCTGGCACAAACATATCCACCCACACAGCTTCACAGACATCCTTTATGGCTTGGGTCTGCCTGGAATTTTAATATTCTCCACACTCATGGGATGCATGAAGGGATGCTGCCTCTCCTCTGACAGGTGTTTCCTTGCCAGAAAAGTCTTTCCTTGCTTGTTTGAGAGGTGAAGAGCTCTCCACCTGTCCACTGCGCTCTGGTTTGTTATTCAGACCCTGATGGGACTCGTGAAAAGAAATGTGGATGTGGAGGAAGGCTGTGATAGGGATGTTACAGCTCCTGGAGCCTGTTCCTCAGCTGCTGGAGGGCTGGAAGTGTTATCCAAGCTGAACAGAAACTCCAGGAAGTTGCTTAAATTCAGGCCCTCCCCATGGGCTTGGCATGGAGAGACTGAAATTTCTAGCTTGAGACCCTCCCCACATGAGTAGCAAAGGTGGTGAAGTAGCAAGTCAGTCCCTGCTTGGCTTCCCTTTGCAGCACCCCATAATTTGGGCAGCTGTCAGCAGCTGAGGGATTTTTAATTTGTTTTAAGAGCACAAGGTAAATCCATAAGACGACCTGCATCCTCTGGGAACAACACGACGGGCCTGCCTGTGTGGGCACAAGTTGTGCAACAGGTTTGGGGCAATGAAGGCATTTCTGACCCTGATGTTTTTGAACCCTTAAGCCACTGTTGTGTCAGCTCTCTGTTCCATTAGCCAAGGTCCAGCTCTGCACTGTGGGGTGCTCTGAATCCACCATCACTCTCTGCTGTGGTTTGTGCCCCAGAGAGCTGCTTCTCCTTATCCTCAGGAGAGACATTGCTCTTGCAGCTTGGCTGCAGCTAAGTGGGCACTCAGGCTCGATTTATGCTGAGAGTTGGGTTATCCCAACTTCCCAGCACCGAAACCAGAGGAGGGCTTTGCCACAGGGACCAAGAATTTGTCCCTCACCAGCAGATCAGACCTGGAGCTGGATCTCCCTAACCATCTTTTCAGGAAGAAGCCCAAACATTGATCTCTTGGACACCAGTGCAGGCTCTGCCTGTCCTGGCAGTGAGGCTGGATGCAGTTCAGTGCTATTTTGCTGGTGTAAACCCCAAGTAATTTATTCAAAAGCAATGATATTTATCTAGATTTACATCATTTAGCACTAAGTTCAGTCCTTCGGTAACGGATGCTCAAATGCATGACTGCATTTATTTCGTTCCTACCTCTGAGCAAAATGACAGATAAGTTTCCTGGGGGATAAAATCCATCTCCCAGGCACACAGCCAGGCTGGCTGGGTTTTCTGCAGCAGAAACTTCAAGGACATAAGAGGACTGGGGAAGAGGAACTT
This sequence comes from Corvus brachyrhynchos, assembly GCF_000691975.1. Taxonomy (NCBI): domain Eukaryota; kingdom Metazoa; phylum Chordata; class Aves; order Passeriformes; family Corvidae; genus Corvus; species Corvus brachyrhynchos. The sequence goes on along the minus strand of NW_008240027.1, from coordinate 2,991,256 downwards.
TTCCTCCTGGATCAGGAGCATGGCCCAGTGGCCACCTCCACCAGCACTTGTGCACCAGAGGCTCCAGCCCTTGTGTTGGGTTGTTTGAGCAGCTGGAGGAGGTGTTTCAACCCAATTTCCCTGCACTGGTCCTGGTTTTGGGGATGTGTTGGCTGCGGGCACCAGCCAAGGCCATGCCATCTCCTGTGCCACCCCACCTCAGTGGGTTTCTCTGAGGGGGTGACAGAGGAGGGGAAAGGAAAATGGGCCCTGCTCAGTTTTGTGTAACACATGACATGAAATATGTTAGGTAAGCACCTTATTAGAAATGATTTGTCATCCCTCTGCCTCTCTCAGCTGCATGTAACTCTATCTCCAGACTATTATAGTATCAAATATATTTTACAAGAGTTTTACCTACAGGTGACTTGCTCTTTATTACTGGATGTAGGCAAAATCAATACTTTAGTAACTAGAAGATCATTTATTTTGCTTTTTGAAACATTTTTCAACAGTGGGAGAGCAGCTAAAGCCTGCGAAGCTATGATTAAGAACCCCAAACTCTACCTTCCTTTCCTTCTCTGCCTCCTAACCCATTTATTGACTTAAATAGGTAATTTCCAAACCCAGAACATCATCCTGAACAGCCACGGCTGGTGCACGGTTTTCTTTTCTTTTTTTTCTTTTTCCCCCTTTGCAGACAGATAATTCTTTAAACTTGGATAATTTCAAGGGGGAATCAACTTAATATAAATGTACCTGTCACTGGTTGAAATGGAAGCAAATTCTGGCCTTTCAATAAGGCCACTTCTGCAGTCCCACACTGGGGAAAAATCAAAAATTGCTCAGAACTGATAATGTATTCCTCCAACTCCACAGCCCTGATGGAGTTCAGTCAGGCCAAATACCCTGGCTGCTTTTATGTGTTTATTTTATCTTCTGATTTGTTTTGAAGGTCATATGATGCAAAGATGTTGGAGAGGAAATGCTTGTTGTTTAGGGAGGTTCGTGCCTGAGTCACAGTGCTCTGCAGCTGGCAAGTGGCCCACAAGGAAGGGAAAATGCCACTGGGCTGGTGCAGAGGAGAGAGAGGCTTTTGCCTCTTCTTCCCAGCCACAGAGGCTTTGTTATCCTTCACGTTTGTGGCTCCTCTTGCAGCTGATAGAGCACTTAGTCAATAAAGCAATAATCTCAGGCTGAAATGTCCATATGTTCCAGCGCTTGGGAGGATGGACTCGGAGAGGGGAACAAGTGACATTGCTCCATCCATGGAGGCCAGGGCTGCTTGGCTAAAAGCACAGACTTTAGATGTGCAAGAAACAGTTGAACATCTGTACTTCACATCAGCCTGGGCCTTTATTTAGCCTCCTGTGAGCCAAGGAGAAGGGCATTCCCCCATGGAGAGGTGGGGAGGAGCAGCCAGGCACCAGCAAGAATGATGAGGAAAACCCTTCCTCCAGAGAGCCATCTCTCCAAACACCTTTCACCCACCCTGGGATGCACTTCCCACCCATCCCACCACCTCTGGCCACTCCGCAAACTTCTGGTCCAGCAGGACCCTGTCATGTGGTCACTTCAGTGTCAGCCAGACCACCCAGGGTCCTGCTCCCATCCCATTCTCCCTTTATGGCAAAGCAAAGGGGAAAGCAAAATGGAACAGAGTTTTGCTCATCATCCCGTTGGTTTCAACAAAACTTCTCCATCAGCCATTTGGTATCAAATGAGCAAAAGTGATTGCTTTAAAAAGTAAATATGTACATATTTGTGTGCCCACGTACAAATTCATGCACAAGTGTATGACCTACAGCTTTTAGACTATAACATTTATCATCTTTTTATGTCCTTTGATAAAGTCAAAGATCTTCTGCGTCACTTGATTTTCCAGAAAAATCTGATATAATAGTCTGCTTGTGACAAGAGGGATTTTTAGGGTTTCTTTTTAATGGGTATTTATTAAAATGCCCTAGGGTATATTACCATGTCCCGCAGCCGTAGGGAGGAGGAGAGAAGATCCAGCACAATTCCAGTGGGAATTGTGCAGCAAGATTGTTTTATTTAATTATTTTACAAACTCCTTTGTAGACTTTTTTCTTCATAGTCTAATTGGACAAAGGATCAGCCACCCCTTGGGGGTGATTGGCTAAAATCCTAAAACATCCATTGTCAAAATATTTTTCTACTGTACTATAAACAAGACTTTTCACGGTTGCAGGTGTTTCATTGTTTACAGAACTCTGTTACTATCTCTGTGAGAGAGAAAAGTCTCTCACAGACTTGGAAAATAGCAAGAAAATCCTTGCTAGCAGCATTTTTGTATCCACAGGTATTACGTCTTTTAATAAAATGCAATTTCCTGTTTTGGAGGGAAGAACTTGATTCCCTCATTCCATTTAAACAAGGATACTTCTTTTTTTCATTCTGGCACAGCTGCACAGGGTTACACACACTGGGGTTTGGAGCATGAGGATCCTCTAGACCCTACAGCCCAATGTGGTGTTACATCTGTAGTCTCACAGCTTTGCTACAAGTGCTACGGGTATCAAGGCATGATCCCATGTCCCCCAAAATAAAGAAAGAGCTGGGGACATATATAAATTGCCATAGGATAGAAATAAGTTGTCATTCAGGAGTCTTGCTGGATTTAAGCTGGGGTTTATTTTTTTCTTGCTCCTCGTCGCTGCTTTTGAAATGATCTTGTCATGCAGGAGGGGTTGTCAAGTGCAACGCCTCTTTGTATTTTGGTTTGGGTAGGGGTAAATCTCCCATACGTGTAAAACCTTAGGGTTTTAGAGGTTCTCTGTCTCCTGCCAGAAACTCCCACAGTCTGTCTTCTAATGCTTGGAAGTCCTGTTGGCAGGGAAAATGAAGTGCCGTAATCACTTGCTGCCTGGTGTTGATTTATTTCTGTTCTACTTACAGCTTTTTTGCAGGGATATCATTATATCATTATATGAGGCTTTTCCAGTTTATTCTGCTTCCTACCAGAGTCATGGCAGAGGACCTGGATCTGGCTGATGGGGACATCTCACCAGCACATGCCAAGATTTAAGCATCTCCCAAAGGTGGGAAGGCTGAGGATCACCATTCCCTTACACAGCCAGCTGGTGTTTGAATGAACGAGACTCCCTCGTCTCCCAGTGCTGGGCTCCAGCGTGTCTGGAGCAGTGCTGGGGCTTCCTTTCACCAGGGTTTGCTGATGATGGTCCAAGTTCCACTCGGGAGAAATGTTGCCCAAGCCATGGTGAGGCCTTGCCTTCCCCTCACTCTTCTCTTGCCAGCCCCAGCTGAACTTTGCTCATTTTGGAGGAGAATCCATGGCAGGAGCCTGGGACGTGGCGGCTCAGGCGGCCTCACCCCCTCCACTGCAGCATCCACTGTTCCCACTACAGGTCTGGCCATCTCGCATTCACAACGTGTCCAGCAAAGTTTGTGTCAGGGGGTTTAAACTTTAGATTTGTGTGACCAAGGAATTCCCAATTCTGTTGCATGTGTTCCCCTGTCTCTCCCTCTCCCCCCCGTCTTTCTCTTGGCTGTGAAACAGCACAAGGAGACTCTTTGTATGCTCCTAATCCTGAAGCAACACAGCTTTAGCAACATCCAGGGATAAAAGCACCATCAAACCACAACTTTATGGGGGCAAATCTCCTCTAATCCCTCGCTTTAGCTAAACAAAGCTTCTTGCCCTAATCCGCTATCGCTTTAAAAAAAAAAAAGCTCAGATTTTGTTTTTAGTAAGAAGATGATCCAAAGGACTAATTTTAAGAGAGACTAACCAACTCTGACAGCTTTTAAAATAGACGACAAGAAAATAGATGCAAACTTTCCTCTCAATTCAAGGGTTTTCAGCCTATGCAGTAAGAAAAATATCCAGGGTTTAACTGCTTTCCTTTAAGCTCACTTTTATTGTATTAAATGCTCTGACCAACTCAGATTCAAATCACCAGGCCCAAATGCCATTTGATCTTTAAAGAGAGAGTTAAAAAGTGTGCATATTATTCCCAGGAAGGCAGTCCAAGGAAAATCAATTATCATAAACAAGGATTATATTACACACACGGTCAATATGGAAAAACAAACACGATGCTGATAATGGGCCGTGGAAGTGGCTCACATCTGAAACCACTTTGCATTAAAGATAGTTCTTTATTAATTTCAGGATGGGTGTGTGTAAATATGGTAGTGAGGAGAAACCAAGCTCTTAAACAGCCAGGCCAAGCTTTCACTCCAAACATGAACCAAATGTTGAATTTTTCTTCCCTGTGGGATGTAGAAGTGTTACAGTTTGACTTGGGGGCTCAGCATGTGTGTGAGGCTTAGCGCTGCTTGGCTTCAGATGTGGGAAAGTGCTGGGCTTGGAGGAATGATGGGGAACCACTGTGGTTCCCTGGGGACCTCGCTGGTTTGAGCCTCTGCAGTGAGCAGGTGCCTGTCTCACTCCCGTTGTGTTCTCTGGGTGTTGCAGGAAACCAGTTAAACCCATTGGTTTCTTCCTCTGGTTTATATCTCAGCACCTCGTGTGAAGAACTTTCATTATCCACCACATCTAGTCTGACATTCGGCAGTCTGCCTGCAGGATGAGGAGGACGAAGAGTGGGGTTGTTGCAGCATCATGGTTTCATCCTTACTCATGCTTTGCTCCCAGAGAAAAAGGAAAATCTGTTCCCATGTTTTTCTACCATGTCTGATACAGCCTGACCACCTTGCTGATGTGACGAGGGGGACATTAGCAGGTCTCTGTTCCCTCAGCACACTTGAGTTGGAAGGGAGGGAGGGATGGGGTTGCCCATCTGTCTACTCCCATGCTGTGACCTTGCCCCAAAATGGCAATGGGACCTTTTCTCATCACAGATCCTTCCTTCAAGCTGGCTGGGGAGCAGCAAAAAAACCCAAACCAGCATTTCTGTCCCCAGGGGAACTCCAGCACTTTGAAATGTGCTTTGGTGCAAATACCACAGGGAAGGCAAAATTATCTGTGGATAATTTTGGCATTCTGACGTCAAAGGATGTGAGCAAACACCGAATACGGCACGAACAGGGTATTAAATAAAACTGAAGTTGTAGGAGTATTTTGACGTAGCATAAATGTAGAAGCTAAACAAAGTGAGGAAACTCCCCCCGGTGTGGAAACTTGCTGAAATGAAGCAGTTTTGGTGCTCAGTGTGCTGAGAAATTCTGGGGGGATTCTTTGGATGTTCTCCCATTATGAGTGGCTGTCGAGCATGACATCTTTTTGCCACGTGTTGTCTGATTGTAGTCAGATGGGGAATGGTTCTGCCTGACTCACTGGGAACATTCCCCATGAATCCAGCTCGTGGGGGAGCCCCAAATCCCTTCTTGCTGCTGGTCAGCCCAGTCTGCACCAATGGCTGTGGATCCTGTTTCACCTTTGAGGAAAGCCACTGATGATGTCCCAGATGTTCCACCTGGTCTCCTGTGCTGGCACTGCACCCACTGGCTGCACTTGACTCCGTGTGCAGCTGTGACAGGAACGTGTTTCCCCGAGGCTCTTGGCTGCCCGGGAGCTTTGTCCTCGGCCACAGAGACGTGTATAATCTTTGACTAAGCTCCCCCAGGACCCCCAGCCTCTCTCTGCTCAGCCACACTCAAAGGGCCCTTTTGAAGTCCGCCCGGCATTGCAGGGTGTGTTTGCCTGGGGACGGCGTATGAAACCAGCAAACACCATTTCTGGGAAGAAATCTCCAAAGTCCATATCCTTTCAGCCTTAAAGTTTCCCTTTCTCATTGACCTGTGCCCAGAAGTGACTCCTGATTTGAATAGCAAACAGTAGCTGTCTTTCCCTCCACAGCTAAGCTGTTTTCTTTTCTTCCTCCCAAAGCAAGGTGGGAGCTTTTTCCTACCCTCTTTAGAGCAGCCAAGGGGAAGGGAAGGCAGCACAGTTGGTGGGTGCTGAGTGGAGCCCCCATCCTGGGTCATGGAAATAGCCTTTGATGGACCTGTTTTCCCACAACAGGTAATAGTGATCCTGAAAAAGTGTTGTGGCACAGGGCTGGGATTTTTTTGGAAGCAGCCTTTGGTTTGGCCAGCATGGGACTGCACTGCTCAGTGACAGACTGATTTTATAGCACCTCCTGTCACCTGCTGATTTGTTTCGTATTCAGCACCAGGCATGGAATAGGGAAACCCCAGTGGAGGAGAAGGATGATCAG